>NC_090298.1:80661052-80974868 GCF_039906515.1 Pseudorca crassidens
GAGGTGATACCCTATTGTGGTTTTGATTTGAATTTCCATGATGATTAGTGATGTTGAGCCCCTTTTCACGTTGACCATTTGGGTATCGTCTTTGCAGTAATATTTATCCAGATCCTTTGCCCATTTTTAAAATTGGGTTATTTGGTTGTTGCGTTGTAGGAGTTCTTTATATACTATGGATATTAACTCTTTATCAGGTATATACTCTGCAAATATTTTTCTCTCATTCAGTTGTATGCCTTTTCATTTTGTTCATTTCGTTGGCATATTTGGCTCCTGTTGGGCCCCGAGGTGAAAGGGACTTCCTTTGGGCGGTGGTTGAGTAGACCTGTAGCTGAGCCATAGGGCTGCTTCCAGATCCGCAGTCAGGTCTGTTTGCATCTGGCCTGCCTTTGGAAAGCCACTATCCTTGGTCTTGGACACCGCTGGGGTGCTACATCCTCCTACCTAGATCCCAAAGCTCTCACAAAGGCATTTTGTCAGCAGATGGCTGCCAAATCAGTATTTTTGTGAGGGATGAGGTCTGGATACCTGCTCTTCATCGTCTTGCTGACGTCAGTCTCTGGCTTAATGTTTTAACATTCTTGTTAATTACTTTTGAGCAAGGAAATATAGAAAGAATTTTGCCGTCATGACAGTTGTAGATTCTCATCCTGATTGTGCAATGTATTAACCATGAGAGATTGAACATTTAAAGGCTATTTGATCTCTTTAGACTTCATTTGTTTCATATGAGAGCAGGAGGTAATCATTCTCACACCATGCAGAATTTTTGGCAAATAATTGATTTGCTACAATATTTGGTCCCCGGCCCCCCACACCTTTTCCTTGCTTACTTTGTTCTTACTAGAATGTGAGTTATTCATCTTATTTGTTTGTATATATTCATGATCTATCTCAATGTTTGGGACATTGCAGCTCCTTATTAAATGTTTGTTGAATAAATAAATGGTGTGCTAGCCAACGTTGTAATACCCCCAGTCCCAGGGATTTACTCTGACAAGTTCCTATTAACTGCTGTTTGGTCTCCACTAAACAATCATAGGCCTGTCTAGATACTTAGGAATGCTAGAGATGTAACTCATGTGTTTTAATATGCTTGCAGAGATGAATGCTTAAGTGAGGAGGTTTCTAAGGGAAAAAAGTATAGAAGAAAAATTAACGTAAATTATGTATGTACCTTTAGAGGCAAAGCGAGAAAGTGTTAGAATGAAAATCATGATTATTTAGTGTCTAAATGCAAAGAAATGAGAGAATATCATGAAGGAAAAGAAGAGTGGTTGGTAGTGTCCAATAGTGCAGGAATGCCATGTCAACTGAAAAAATGCCCTTACATTTATTAATGTGAGTTAATTATTGAACAGAGTGCTGAATATTATATCTGTAGTACTTATGGTATAAATGAAAACATATGCTGCTTTATATAGATGACAAGAACGTTTCAAAGGTCTTTATGAAGAGATACAGAGTAACAATATAGATTTAAGTACTTAAAGTATTGCATGATATAACCATATAGAATGTTTTAACGTGAGGAAATTACTGTGAAAATACTTTAAAAAAAAATTTTTATCGGAGTATAGTTGCTTTCCAAAATTGTGTTAGTTTATACTGTACAGCAAAGTGAATCAGCTACACGTATACACATACTCCGTCTTTTTTGGATTTCCTTCTCATTTAGGTCATGAAAATACTCTTTAAATAATTCAGTCATTTGATGATCAATTATTTTTTAATGTTAAGATGAGAAAGGGGAAAGACTTCTAATACTCAAGTTTAAAACACATATTGTTTGGGTTGTCTGAGTACAAATTTCAGTCTTCAAAATTATTATTAAAAATTACTTTATTCAAGGAGCCCTTTAAACAACAGAGACTATGTGTTTAAGTTTTCCCAGTAACAGATTTCTATAACTAAGCACGTTTATTTTTTATTTTCTCCAAATTGAACTTTATACTCTAGTTAAAATAAAGGCGGTTGCTGTTCCCTGACATATCATTTCTTTCTCCCTCCAATCCCTTGGTCCTTACTCTACTAATGTTCTCTGAACATCAGTTTTGTTCTAGACTCTTCTTCTTCAAGATCCATTCCTTAGTAACTCAGGGTAACTGAGTAACATCTGGCTCTATTTACAAATCACACAGACACAAAGAGATGCATGCGTGGGATAGAAATCTAAGACTGTTAAAGATACCTTACATTTAGGTAGAGACAAAGATACAATTTGAATTTGTGACTCTCATCCCTGACTGGTCATCTTCATATACATTATCACAACTGATAACTTTTCAGTCTTTGAAAAATATGACATATTGCCTATTGTCTAATTTCTACTGAACCCATGGCCATCAAAGAAAAATTGCCCTGGACAGAGTTAAAGAGTCAAGGAAGAATTTATTCAAAACTATTGCAATAGGGGAGATTGAACTCAACTCCACTAGAACAAGAGGTGGGAGAGTTTCCATTAGCTGCAGTGAGCTAGTAGAAAAGTACTAGAGGGTGTTAGGGGGGCCACTGGTCAGTGAGATGAAGCCATTTGTATTTGCTAATTGATGTTTACCTAAGTTAGGCTCCTGTCCTCTCAGGAGACTGGGAGATGTGGGATCTATCTTTTAGATGATTACATTTCAAAGTTATGGGCTCCTTGGTCTTTGAAAAAGATATTCCTGGGTTGGAAAACTAGCCAGAGGCTGAGAGAAGATTATCTTCATTTCAAAGGGGCGAGAAAGAATCTGCAATTACAAGCTTCCTAAAGTAAATGCTCTCAGAAAAGGGAGGTCAGAGGCCTATAGTCAGAATGAAAACTGTAAAGTTTAGTGAAGCTGAGGGGAAGAGTAAGACCATTAAGGCCATTTGATCACAGCTGTGCCAGTCTCCCGTTGTAAAATTCCACGAGTATGGTGACAATAATGTATCCCTGGTAGTGCCTTGCGTAGTATCTTACAAAAGGAAAATTTGAATATATATATGCATCAAATAGAATTGTTCATTATTGCTTTTTCTGCCTCATGAACAGATCGATTAGAAGAAACTTCCTCATTTCCCCAAGAACCATAAATTCTGGGTCAAGGTTTTGAAAATTGTTACTCTTCATCAGACAATATGACTTGGGATATTACTATTTTTCTGAAAGATTTAAAGCTGGTACCCATTAGACTTATTTTCCCTGTCAATATAATGTGAAGCCCAGTGTGTGCAGGTCAAAGATTAAGACTCCAGTGGATGAGTGTTCAGTTAGGATCTGCTTTCACTTCAGTTTTTTCCTTCCGTTTACCGTCACCTGGGACAGTATGCTTCAGGGCTGCGAATCTCATTTCCATAGCTCTTGTCAGAGCAGTACCCGTTTCTTCTCTATTCCTGAAAGTAGCTTATTGAGTATTAGTAGATCATTAGAGAACGCCTCAGGCTTTTGGAGAAAGATGCCACATTAATGCCATATTACCAAAGGAAGTCTGTAGAATCCTTTGTTTTTAGGCTGTATTGATCTATCTATACACTGTTGGGGAGGAAAAATAATTTTCCCTTTACCCTTTTAGGATCTTGGCTGAGACCTCTCTGTAAGAAAAGACAGATTAACAGGAGAAAAGCAAACAAAAGTTTAATAACGTGGATACCTTACCCAGGAAAACTGGGTAACTCTCCAAAATGGCCCAAGCTGCCCCCTTAAATACCATCTCCAGCTAAAGACAGAAAAGAATGTTGGGGACAGGGTGCAAAGGCCAGTTATGGGAGGTTAACAGGAAAAGCACAGTCAACAAAGGTATGGTTGTTATACAGATTTAAGCCATGGCCTACTCCAGGGATGAGTTTCTAGAGATTTAGAGTCATCTTTCTGTTCCAGGTACAGAGAGGGAGACACCCTTACAAATGGAGATTTTCCCTTATAAATGTAAATGTCTCTTACAAAAGGGTAACCGCAGAGCTTCTCCATTGCCTGCTTTTTCTTAAAAATAATTAGCCTAAAATCATCCTTATGCTAAAGAGGCATATCTGGGGGTGACACATTCCTCTCCCCTTCAACACAAACACTTCTTATATACTACTAAAATTCAATACAATTTGTTTATAGTCCCTTTATAGTTCTAATTTTAAAATAATTTGGGAAGGCCAACATTTCCATGACTCCTGTTCGGAAACACCGTTTGATACCCTCCCTAAGTGACGTGGAGTGTGGCAGTGGGAGGGATGGGAGAAAAACAGAAACAACATAAAACAAATTTTGTACCATTGTTGCAGGGTAAAAACTCAGCATTTAAAAAAAAATACATTTTAAACCTTTTCATCTTTATTATTCAGTTGTTAAAGGCTAGCCCTAGAATCACTCTACAATTTTAGTGGCAACTGAAAAATACATCTCAGACCTTGACTTTTTTTAAGCAAAACCCAGCTGCAGACACAACAAACAGTCCCAAGGTTGAAATTAAACTATGTTGCTTTTTAATGTGTTCTTTACCCTTTACAACTATTACATTTCCAGAGTAATGCATTCCTTAAAGTAACAGTTATCCTATGATTTGGATTGTTTTACAAAATGTTATAATGGAAAGAATGTTATTTACATAGAAACTGCAAGATACAACTATTCAGATGAAAAGTTCAGAAAAAAATGAATTTAACTTTGGTTTTGCTTAAGCTACTATTTTAGAAAGGAAACTTAGCTTTCAGTTTTTCGATTGAAAGAAAATGACAGTTCTTTTCAAGGACATCATTCTAAGTGAAATAGGAAATAGAAGATAGGATTCTGCTACTTGGAACTGTTATGAAAGGTTCTGTGGTTTGTGTGTAGAGGCTTCTGGAATGTTCATCTCTGTACCTCTCTAGCAAGAAATTCCAGATGTTTTTCCTTGTTTGTGAATTAGGGAAGGGCCAGGGAAGGGGAATTGGAACAAGAATTGCTTTTTGTTGCTTCCACTTTAAAAACAGTAATACCTGTTGTGTAGGTCTTTATGTACTGAGGGTTTTACCAGGTGTAGTGCTCAGCACAACCTTCTTCATTAGGGATATCAATAGCCACATCCTGTTTACAGTTGTGGAAACCTAGGCACTAAGAGATAAGCAAACTGCCCAAGATCATGCAATTGATTTCAAGTCAGAAGTAAATGCAGACCTGTCTGGCTCCAAATCCCATGTAGTTATAATTCCTGCACTCTACTGTCCATCTTTAAAATCCAGAGTGCTCTTTCATGCAAACACCTTCAGTGAGATGATTTTTTTTTTTTTTGGTCAGCATCATAGGTTAGCCCATGTTTTTTGTTTGTTTCGAAGAAATTGACTCTTCTGTCAGAGTTAGATATATGTTAAAAGTTACATATAAATGTAACTGTAATAGTGGCAAAATTAAATATGAGGGGCACATCATCAGTACATATTTTGAAAAACATCTAACAGAGAATCCCACCACTTTGAAGTACCTGGATTAATTTTAAAGGTTTTTTTTCTCCTTTTTTTTTTATGAGAAAACTAACAACCAATAGATTTCAGGTATTGGCTCATACCAGTGAAAACCTGGGGAACTCTTCTAGTGCCACACTTTGCCATTTAGGTGAACCCTAGCCAGCAGGAGGGTTTGTTGAGAGCTGACAAAGTTGCTTTGCAGAGAAAAGTAATGCGCATGGGTGAATCTTGTCAGTGGAATCCTGTCCTTGTGATGCTAAGGAATGCAAATTAAAACCAAAGCAGCTCAGAGGAGTTGAGTCCAGCTTTAGAAATGCAGAATATCTGTCCCCTTCTAGACTCGCTGAAATATCATCTGCATTTGAGAAAGATCCCCAGTAATTTGTACGCTTATTAGAGGTTGAGAAGCACTGTCCTGAAACAGTAGGTCCAAGGGAATTTAAAACTCATTCTCGTGAAGTAATGCTTTGGTCCTCAATGTATGTTGTTTATCAAAATCATCTGTGAGGCTTTAAAATTACAGCTACTGGGCCCATTGCTGTTAAATGGTTTGAGCTATTGGCATGTGGCACAAGTACTTTGAGGAAAATCAATCACGCCACCCCCAACACACACACACACACACACACACACACACACACAAGCGCATATGTAAACAGTCTTCCCAAGATAAATACATTTTAAAATGTATATAGTTGATTCTGATACGACCAAAGTTTGAGAAAACTGAGTTACATCTACCTGATGCAGAACAAGCCATCTTATTTAAAATGGCTTTATATAAGGAAAAGGAGTACTTTATCCTAA
Organism: Pseudorca crassidens; assembly: GCF_039906515.1. Taxonomy (NCBI): domain Eukaryota; kingdom Metazoa; phylum Chordata; class Mammalia; order Artiodactyla; family Delphinidae; genus Pseudorca; species Pseudorca crassidens. Next base: position 80,667,254 of record NC_090298.1, read on the forward strand.
CATTTACTCTGATGCCATCGATTCTAAATTTATTGGTCCTTTCAAGTTTGGCAGGATGCTATTGATACATCATTCTTAAAGTCTTTTCTCAATGCCCATTCCTTCCAAAGTAAAGTATTCTTTTTCTTTAAATCCCAATTCATCTTTATCTGTACTCTCCTATGAAACACTTCACATCTTCTTTTGTACTAATATGTGCATTGTTGTTGATAGTATACATATTTGACTATTATTGTATTTCCCAGAATACCTAGAAAATTATTTAGAATGTCATATAATCAGTAATCAGTTTGTTGAGAAAACAAGTGAATAAAAAGACGACTACACAAAAAACAGTGTAATGTAAGCAAATACTGGCTGAAACAGGAGTCAGGAGACTTAGGTCAAGACCCTGCTCTGCTGTTAACTCAAGTATGGTGTTGAGTTCATTGAACCTCTCCTTTTTACCAATTATATAAATATTGGGTAAGCTTTTTAATGACTCTTTCAATGCATATAAACTTTGAAACAAAATAGCCAACTATTTTCTTGGACAAAATCCTCTAAAAATTTAAAAAGTACCTTTCTTCCTATGTCTCAAATTTACTTTTACTTAATTAATCAAGTCATAACATTGTTCTCATGAATAATTATTGTGATTATAACACAAAGACATCATAGAACATTCAATTTTCACACTCGCAAGCTGTGCCTGAATTTTATTATATGACTACTAATTTTCTGTGCTGTATAACAAATTATACAAACTTAGTGGCTTTAAACAACATATACTTATTTTTTTTCACAGTTACTATATGATGGAAGTCTGAGCACAGTTTAGCTAGTTTCTCTGCTTTAGGGTGCAAGCTACAATCCAGGTGTTAGCTGGGACGGCAGTCTCAACAGATGCTTGACTAGGGAAAGATCTGCTTCCAAATTCTCTGAGATACTTTACGTATACCTGATGGAGACGATTTCACTAAGTTTTCTGCTTCTTTATAAATGGGATCCCCCTTCCTTTGTTTTCTGATGCCATGCTTCTCCCTTCCTTCTGAGCAACGTTAAATAAATGACAACAACCTTGACATCCATATTCCTACTAACAGGCTGTTCAAGTTGATTTAGGCACTTTTGTGCTCATTAGAATTCTCCCAGCTTTTTCCCACTTTCTAGTTCCAAAAGCACTCCCATATTTAAGTCATTTATTACATTATCACCCATTTGTTGTACCAAAATCTGTATCAAATTTCCATTATTGTGTAACAGTTTAACACAAACTTAGAAGTATAAAACAACACACATTTATTATCTCATAGTTTCTGTGGGTCAGAATTCTAGACACTAATCCTCCATCCAACTTCCACTCCTAGATCTTACCCACTGGCTTTTCTTCTTGTCTACTTGAAATGAGGGCTAGGGTCTTGCCCTCTGCTGATGACCCCAGGTACCCACTCATGAGAATCTATTCTTCTCAGGTTGAGGGGTCAGTACTGTAGGGATGGATGGTGAGGATGGCTTACCTGGGTCCTCTACTCAGACTCACAAGGCTACAGTCAGTTTTTCAGTTGGGCTGTGTTCTTATCTGGAGACACCACTAGGCAATGATCCACTTCAAAGCTCACTCATGTTGTTGGCAGAATTCATTTTCTTGCATGTTTATGAATGAAAGCCCTGACTTTTCACTGGCTATGGAGAGATTAGGTAGCAGAGGACTTTGGGCAGCCTGTAGGGGCTGAGAGCCCCCCATGACAGCCCACAAGAAAATGGAGACTTGAGTCCTATAGTCACAAAGAGATGAGGTCTGCAAACAATCTGAGGGAGGCTGGAAGGGCACCATTCCTCATTTTAGCTTATGACCAGAGCTTAGTTCTAGCCAACACCTGGATTTCAGTGTGGTGTGACTGGTAGAATGATGATGTTTGTAATTTTCCTTAATGTTACATCATCTCTAATTTACTATATGAGCACAATCAAGTCATTTAATTCTTCTTTGCTCAGTTTCTGCATGCATAGAACAATGTAACACTACAATTAAGCACAGAAAACCTGTAATCAGAATCCCTGGGTTCACATTCTAGCTTTGCCCTGTATTAGTTATTAACTTCTGTAAGCATGGGTTTCTTTTCCTATATAACTTTGCCATACCACAGGGTTGTTGTGAGGATTAAATAAGATGCTTATATAAGGTCTTTACTTGGGTACCTGGTACATGTAACATGTCTATATATTATTAAAATGAGAAGAAATCTCATGGGCCTTCTTACTTAGGTTAGATTAAGTAATGATTACTTTCCAGGAATCAACATTTTAAATAAGAATATTTGACACATTACTAAATTTCACAAAAATCCTTTCAACCTAAGGATACGATTATGTTTCTTAATATCAAGGAAACAGATGATTTTCCAAAGTTTTGGTTAAAAGCGTTATATTAATTTCAGAAACTACATTAAATTAGCAGACTGTGTCAATTCCCTCGATCTCAGGTGTATTACACTGTCACAATGGCAACTTCTTACATGAGTTTTAATTCACAGCCTGTTTATTCTTTTCACAGTTATAAGTTCTAAAAACCGAAGCCCTCAGGAAATGAGGGAAAGGAGTACAGCCAGCAGGTTCTGCCATGTCTAGGTATCAGTTAAAACCATAATTGTTGGCAGCATCTTGCTTACTCTATCTTGTTACCTACTTCTTTGTTAATGTGATTTTTTTTTCCTAACCATCATAATATCAACAGTTTCACTTATGCCTTCCTGATCATACTTCTTTCTCATTACGTTTCTGTGCCACTTTATTTGTATACGCATCTGCCTTAATCTGTTTGGGCTGTATGTAAACAACAGAAATTTATTTCTCACAGACCAAGATCAGGGTGTCAGAATGTTTGGGTTCTGGCAAAGACCCTCTTCTAGTTTGCAGATTGCAGACTTTTTGGTGCGTCTTCACATGGTGGAAAGGGCTAGGGGGCTTTGTGGGGCTTCTTTTATAAGGTCACTAATTCCAATGATGAGGTTTTCTTCCTCATGATCTGATCAACTCTCACAGGCCACACCTTCTAATACCATCATCTTGGGGATTAGGATTTCAATATATGAATTTGGGGGGATGAAACATTGAGAACATAGCAATATCCCAACGTTTGTCTCAGAGCCACCCATTTAAAGTTCCAAAGAAACTGAGTGCAAATAAATAAAATCCCTGATTTGGGCAGGTTTGTAAGTGCCAGATCTCTAGTTTAATGTGATAGAATAGACATTAAACTAGGAATCAGAAGATACTGGTTCCTGTCCTATCTCAAACACTAACTTGCAAGTTAAACAATATTTAAGACCCTCAATTCCTGTATCATGTGTGGGGATTGAACTAGATCCTAATTCCTCTTTAACTACCAAATCTATGTCTCTGTATTTTGGGGGGTATATTTAATGGAAAATGATTGTCTGAGCCAGAAATAAGGATGGGATGAGAGAGCCCTTTTAAGTGATACTAAATAGCTTTCTTATCTGAAGGCCCTTGAGACTTCATGGGGCAGCTGGGAATAGATTTCTTCAAAGCAGCAAAGACTACCTTCCTTCTCTCTCGACCCTCCAGCCCTGCTCTGGAGGTAACACCACGTTGTAAATCTAGGAATGTGAAGTAATGGTGGAAAGAAAGGCTTTTCTTTTCTTTTTTAAAAATAAATTTATTTATTTATTTTTGGCTGTGTTGGGTCTTCATTGCTGCACGCTTTCTCTAGTTGCAGCGAGTGGGGCTACTCTTCATTGCGGTGTGTGGGCTTCTCATGGCAGTGGCTTCTCTTTGTTGCAGAGCATAGGCTCAAGGCAAGCAGGCTTCGGTAGTTGTGGCTAGTGGGCCCAGTAGTTGTGGCCAGCGAGCTCTAAAGCGCAGGCTTAGTAGTTGTGCTGCATGGGCTTAGTTATTCTGCGGCATGTGGGATCTTCCTGGACCAGGGATCGAGCCCGTGTTCCCCACATTGGCAGGCGGATTCTTAACCACCTTGCCACCAGGGAAGCCCAAGAAAGGCTTTTCTTGATTAACATATTTGAAAAGAGGTTTCCCAAATTAGACTGTAGATAGCTGAATTTTTGGTACATCTTTTAAGAACAAGTAATCTGTATATTCTTGTTGTTTTAAATATATAAACCCCATATTTTATGCCTAGATTCTCATCAGTATTGAAGAAAAAATACTAAAGTTATTTTTATTTGCTTAATCTTTATTCAAGGCATGTGTGGTGTATTTTTAAGGCTGAATTGTGTGATGATTATTAAAGTTAATTACTACCTATTATCAATAGACTTAAGAAATAAAGTGCATTTGGGTCTTTTATATTTAAAAATTTTTAAAAATTTATAAACACATAAAATGTAGTTTGGTAAGGCTTCATTTTATATACAACTTTTGATGTAAAACAATCAAATGGTCCAGCTGTAGAATGTGATATCACTTTTCATTATCAATGATAAGAAAAAGAACTAAAATTCAAGAGTAAGAGTGAGGAGAGAGAAAAAAAAATTCATTTAGAAGTTTTCCTACCTCTTGATGAATCATAGAGCTCAAGGCAAAATCCATTTTAAGAATATATACGTCCAAAGAGGATTTATAAAACTTCAGAACCAAAAAGCCAGCTGCCAATGAAAGAACAATTTCAGTTAGGAGAAAAATATATAATTGGAATTCTCCGCCTCCCCCATATTTTTTAAAGAATTGAGAAAGAAGAATTCATGTTAAGAAAAGGGAGCTGTATTTTTTTGTTGTCTTAGAAAATAGGAATATCACAGTTTGATATTTATGGTAGCCAACTTAAGCTCAGATATATGATTGATTACTTGTAACAATTCTGAGATCTCCGCATTATTTTCTAATGTTAGAGTTTAAAAATATGTTTAAATGTTTTCAAATTATATATTAGATAAAAAAGAATCAAAACAAGTTTTTAAATTTACTTTTTTGTCATTTTTAATGAGTACACAGATCGTTTGTTTACTCACTTTCATGATAATTATTAGTCTGCTGGAAATCCTCTGTTTTATATTCATTTTGTGGCAGAAAAGCTATTTTTACCTCTTGTTATTCTTATGAAAATAATTATACTCCACTAAGTAGGTGAAATTATACTTTTTTTTTGCTGTTATTGAAATTTGATAGTGAAGTACAAGAAAATTGGTAATGAAGTATAAAAAGTTACAAAAATACAGTACTGAATATTAAAAATTATTAATATTTGACCCTACCACATATGAATATCTCATCTGGAAATTTAGAATTCGACTAGTCATATTTATTATATGCTTTATACAGTAAATAAGTGCAAATTTTTAAATGTAACTTTAAGAATCAATATAATTAATTTTTATGTCTACCCATCCTCACGTCATGAAATGTGCTAAAACCTAATTATTCCAGATATAGTTCAGAGTTTATATCTATTTTCCATTTTAGCAGTGAAAATAACATACTTTGTATGAATTCTGTTTTTTAGTTTTGTTGATGTTTGTTTTACAACCCAGACTACGGTCTGTCTTGGTCAATCTGCCATGTCCACTTGAAAAAAAAAGTGTGTCCTGCTGTTGTTGGGCAGGTTGTACTATAAATTTCAATTTGGTCAACCTGGTTGACAGCTCAGGTCTTCTAAACCCTTACTGATTTTCTGTCTTCTTAAATTGATTACTGAGGGAGAAGTGAGAAATCTCCAAGTATATCTGTATGTTTTTCTATTTCTTCTTTTGCTTTAGCAGTATTTGCTTCATGTAATTTGAAGTACTCTTGGTAGATAACACATGTTTAGGATTGTTATGTTTTCTTGATGAACTGAGTAGCTTAAAATAATTTGATGTTTCTCTACCCTTGGCAACTTTCTTATTCTGAAATATAATTTTTTCTGGTAATCCAGTCATGCCAGCTTTGACTAATGTTGCATGATGTATTTTTTCCCAGTCTTTTACATTTAACCTATCTATATGTTTATATTTAAAGTTGTTTTCCTATACACATGACATAATTTGGTCTTTTTAAATTTTAATTTGACAGTCTACTTCAAATTGGAGTCTTTCGATCATTCCTATTTAACGTAATTATGTGGTTTGATATGAGTATTCCCTCTTGTTAGATATGTTCTCTGTGTCCCATGGAGCCTTTGTTCCTTCTTTTTACCTTTTTTCCTACCTTCATTTGGATTGAGTATTTTTTATTCCAACTTCTTTGTATTGGTCAGTCAGTTACATCTTTCTTATTTTTTTTATTAATTGGCCTAGACTTAATGAAATATGTCTTTAACTTATCATAGTCTACTTTTTAAAAATTTATTGAAGTCTAGTTGACTTCAATAGTGATTGAACTGATTCAATATTTTTATATTTTATGCACCATACAAAATTATTATAAAATATTGACTATGCTGTACACTACATCCCTGTTACTTATTTTATAACTGATAGTCTGTACCTCTCAGTCCCCTTTGTCTATTTTGCTCCTCCCCCCACCACTCGCCCCTCTGGTAATCACTAGTTTGTTCTCTATATCTGCGAGTCTGTTTCTGTTTTGTTATATTTGTTTATTGTTTCGGTTTTTATTTATTATACCACTCTGCACAAAGTTTATAAAACTTAAAACAGTGTGTTCCCAAAGCTTGCCTCCTACCTTTTGTGCTATTTTTAAAACACATTTTATCTTAATAGACCTTGTAAATCTCAAAATATGTTGTTAGTGTTTTTGCTCACATAATCAGTTATCATACAAAGTGATGTTAAATAAGACAAAAATGTCTCTTATATTTACCTCCATTTGAGGACAGGACACCTCCTGTCCTCTTCATTTCCTTTTGTCCATTCAAGTTTCCATAAGATGACAAACTTTTACTGTCATAGAACTTTGTATAGTATTTAGTGTACATCAAGTCTCCTGGCAATACATTCTCAGCTTTTGTTTTCTGAAAGAGTATTTATTTTTGCTTTATTTTTGAAATGTATTTCACTGTGTATAGAATTCAGGTTTTATATTTTCCCCCAGTATTTTGTGTTGTTTCTCAGAAGAAGTGAGCTATAATTATTTTTGTTCCTCTTTATGTATTTTTTTCTGGCTGCCTTCAAGCTTTTCTCTTTACTTTTAGTCAAAAACTTTTTAATTATGACATGTGTTTTTGTTGTTATTATTCTGCTAGGTTTCTCCATGCTACTGGCATCTATATTTTGTTGTCTGTTTTTTAAATTTTTTATTTCTTTAGGAAAGTTCTCAACTGTTATCTCTCCAATATCTCTTCTGCCCCCTTTTCTCTCTCTTCTCATTCTAGAACTTCAATTATATGTAATATAGGCCATTTGTTTAATTCCACAGCTTCTGGATGCTTTCATCTATTTTTTTTCTTTTTAAATCATTTTCCTCTTTATGCATGCGTTTGGATGATTTCTGCTGCCTGTTGATTCTATCAAAAGAATTCTTTATCACTAATTTTTTTTTATTTCTAACAATCCCATTTTATTCTTTCTTATAGACTACATCTCTCCACTAAAATTCCCTATCTGTTCATGTACGTTAATCAACATTTTCCACTCAAATTTTTCATAAATTAAATATAGTTGGTTTCCATCTCCTGTCTAATAGCTATAATATCTCAGTCACTTCTAAGTCTGGTTCAGTTTATTGCTTTATGTCTTAAAAGTGGGCTATTCCTCCTTGTTTTTTTACATGCCTTTTAAGTTTTGATTGAATGACAGCTGGCATGTGTAGAATAACAATAGAGACTGAGAAAAATTCTACTTTCCTCAAGGAGTGGTCATGCTGCTTTTTCTATTAGGCTGAGTGTAGGTGGTTGATTCAATCTATTTAGGAGTTGAACTGTGTTTGGATTTTATTCGTATTTTTATCTTGGCAATGTATTCTTCATATTTCTCTAGGAGAGGGCTCTAGCTACCTTGTGCTTTAATGTAGGGCCCAGGAAGCTAGAGGATTGTTCTCAATGTTTTTACTCCTCCCTAAACTTTCTGCTGTCCTTCCTCACTTGTCCGCACAGGGGTGTCTCTATCCATGCTCTTTGTGCTCCCTCAACAGTGGACTGTTTCTGCTTGTTGCTTGTTCCTAGGCTTATGATAAAGGCAGGGGCAGATTTCTGTTGTCCTTGTCCACCTAAATCTTAGACAAACCTTGTGCTCCTGGGCATCAGGCTGAGGCTTTCTCAGAAACCTGCCCTTCATCCTTATGTCTTGGGTGGTAGGGATTTTACTAACTCTTGTCTGAGGTTACAAATCTCTGCTTGCCATCAGTATAGGACCCTATGGCCAGGATGTTGTCCTGATTCTCTACCATGGGCAGAGAGTTTTGGCATCTACTCTACCCCCAGCATCAATGTGTTATTGCTTGTGTCTAGGATATGAGTAGTTTCTCTACACTTTCCCCAGAGGCATACTTTATTTTCCCGACTTCTCCTCCAGAAGAAGTCATCCTTGCTTCAGTCCTTGAACAAGAGTATTTGTTGCCCCTTCCCTAAAAGCTTTTTTTCCTGTTTTTATCACTTTTGCTAAGGGGTTATTATTATCAACAGAATAAGAATTAGAAGACCTACCAGATATATATTACATATACATAAAGAATAAAATCCAAAATGATTGTGAAGGAAGAAGTAAAACTCTATCTGTAAATGAAATTGTTATGTATCTAGAAACTGCTACTAGAATTAGTAAGTAAATTGAGCAAGATTGCAGAATAGAATGTCAGTATGCAGAAATAAATTACATTTTTCTATAGTAGCAATGGAATATTGGACATTGAAATAGAAAAACACCTTTATCATAGCATCAGGACGTTAATATATCAAACAGTAATATATCTAATAAAAATTATGCAAGACATCTACACTGAAAATGACAAAACCATGCAGAAAGAAATTAAAGATCTAAATAAATGGAAAAATATATAATTTTCATTGACTAAAAGACAGTGTTTACTTGATATGAATTCTTTCTAAATTAATCTGTAGATTTGAAAAAAACTTATAAGTAATAATGAATAGGTTTTTAAAGAAATTGATAAGCTGCTTCTGAAATTTGTGTGGAAATTCAAAAGACTTAGAGGAGACCAAGCAATCTCTAATGCTGCTGTAGACTGAATGTTTGTATCCCTTGGCTCCAAATTCACATTTTGAAACCCTAGTCCCCAATGTGATGGTATTTGGAGGTGGGGCCTTTGGGAGGTAATTAGGGCTGGGCCCTCATGATGGGTTTAATGTTTTTATAAAAAGAGGAAGAGACTCAACATCTCTTTCCCTCTGCCATGTGGGGACACAGTTAGAAGGCAGCCATCATAAACCAGGAAGAGATCCCTCACCAAGAACTTGACCATACTGGCACCCTGATCTCAGACTCTAAGCCTCCAGACTTGGGAGAAATAAATGTTTGTTGTTTTAGTCACCCAGTAAATTGTAAATTGTATAGGAGCCCAAACTAAGATAAATAAGGACAAAGTTGGAGAATCTATATTATCTGAATTTGAGACATATAATAAACCTATAGTAAACAGAACAATGTGTAATTGGTATAAGTCTAGGAGAATATATCAATAAATTATGGTAAAGAATTTTGACAAGCACAATATTGTAACATGATTTTTGACAAAGGTGCCAAGTTAAATCAATGTAAAAAGTCCTTTTAACAAATCACACTGGAACAACTACGTATTCATAAAAATATAAAACAACAAAAAAACAACAAACAAAAAGTGTCAACAAAAATTGAAGATCATTCTTAGACCCAAACATAAAAGTTAGGACAATAGCACTTCCAGAAGAAAATATGAGAGAATCTTTTTGCAACTTGTAGTAAAGATTTTGTAGACAGGAAAAACATGCACTAATCATAAAAGAATAGATAAATTGGATTTCATCTGAGCTAAATATTCTTCTCACTAAAGGAAATCATTAAAAAAACAAATAGGTAAGAAGCCCCAAACTGGGACATATTTTTTCAGTACATATATTTCACAAAGGAGTTACATTGCAATGCTCTATAAATCAAAATAAAAAGACAAATGGACCATTAAAAATGGGAGAAAGTTTTGTTTACTTTACAAAAATTGTCAATAAGTGACTTACAGTGTGCTCAATATTCTTACTCATCAAGATAATGCAAATTAAAATTTTAGTGAGATACAAGTTTATACCCAGTAGAGTAAATAAATTAAAAAATATTGACCATACCACAGACTTTATTCATTGATGATACCAAATGTTGGCAATATTTTGGCACAACTGAGAATGCTCAAACATGGTTGATAGGAATATACAATGGAGCAATCCGTTTGAAAAACTGTTTCTTATGAAGTTTAACTGTGTAACTATTCTGTGACACTGAAGTTCCATTCCTAGGTAATTATCTAAGAGATATAAAAACATAAGTCCAAAAATGACTTTTACAAGACTACTTATACAAGCTTTATCCATAAAATTTCAATATTTCTGAAGATAACAGAAATATTCACTAGAAGGAAAATGGATAAGCAAATTCTGTTATATTCATACAATGAAGTATTCAAAAATAAAGAGAAATGAGCTGCTAACACACTCAAGAAGCATGCATGACTCAAAAAGTATTATGTTGAACAAAAGGATATATACTCTATGATTTCATTTTTTCAAGTCCAAATATAAGCATAATTAACCTAGTATTGAAAATCAGAAAGTGGTTGCTTATAGTAAGGTTGGGGTTGAGTGGGGAAAGTCATGAGGGAACATTCTAAGGAGATGGAAATGTTCTATATGTTACTTTGAATGGTTATTACATGGATACATATAATTGTCAAAATTCATCAAACTAAACACCTAAGTATTATAATGTATGTAAATTTTATCTCAATTTTTAAAAAATTCTAAGATGAAAAATTTTGTGAAAAATGTCTCTTTCTGATTTATTATTATATAAAATACAGATTAAGGTTTAATAAGTATATTTCCTTGTTTGTAAATAAAAAATATATATGAACATAGTCACAGAAAAACAGTGAAGGGATAAACCCTAAAGGAGGTGTCTTTAAATTTTATATTAACTTTTGGTTTATTTTATAATATAAAAGTATAATACTAATTTTGATTTACTCTGCTTTTTCTCCTTAATTTGTGGGAATTCTGAAAACATAAACTGAGGATGCCTTCCTTTAGGAAAAATTTGCATTTGCTGCTGCCTACATGACAATGAACCTACTCAATTAGCAGCAGTTTTGCCTTTTTCTATAACTTGGCTTTGTAAAAAGTCTTTAATTGAGTATCTTTGTTTCCTGGACTGACTTGCTTGGTAATAGAGTAGAAACAAGAGAGATTTTTGCTATGGACTATACACCAGTGAGAACAACCTAATGACTCTTGCGGCTAATGATGGAAGTGTCCTGACCCTGTATTGTAAACTTTCTCCGAGCAAAGATAGTGGCCAAAAAAGAATCTCTGCTCACAACCTCCTCATGGTCTAACTCCGTTAAATCCTCACAGTGACCGAGTCCCACTACACAGTAAACAAATTAGAAGTCTCCCTTTAAGTTGATTAGGGAGGTTGGTCTACTGAAAGAGTTCCAGAAGGGTTTTTAAAAAGTAGAACTTGATTCATGAGCTTTACATAATATTGTGCATTTTTTCCCAGTTGTAATGTATGGCCAGTCTTAAAAGAAAATGGTGCACTGACTTTGGCTTCTTTTGATTAAAAGCAAGGGTCATATTCTTTGTCTCACATATTCTGACAAAAAGGAAAAAATGTTATTGCACTGTCAGGTCCCATTTGCAATTTTTTCAAATATTCCCTTACCAAATTTACTGGTCTGAGTGCATACATTCCTATCAATATTTTTATTTAAAAAAATTGAACAAGCAATATATAAATAAATTTTCTCACGTGGAACATTAAAAAAAGACAGATACCCCCAACCTCTGTTTCTTGACTATTATCCCATCTCTCTTCTCCCTAGGAGGGGGCACTGTTTTGAATTTAAAATGCAAGCCTCAGAATTAAAAGCCTGCTGTTTATTCCCTCCCTTTATATTTACTATAATTTTCTTGAGTTATGCTTTAAGTTGACATTTACTATAATTTCTTCGTAAGTTTCTTTAATAGAAATGATATTATACTGAATTTTTTGTTCTCAAAATTGTATCTTTACTAAAATTTTTCTTTGGCTCTCTCTCCCGGCTCACCAACTTACTCTACAACGGCAGCCATTCTGCTATATAATTTAATCCTTCTTTTAGAGTTGTTCATTTCAATAATATTTCTAAATTTTCTATTATAAATAGTATTTCTAAATTCTCTCTTTTTCATAGACCAATACGCTTTTGCTCAGTATTTGTGTAAAGACTTTTATATATGTACAAGCCTGTCTTTACCAATGATATATTCTTGGTCAGTATAACTTCTGTGGTGGACGTGGTCCACTCAGCAGTTCATCTTCTTTTGACATGTTTTTTTTCATACTGTATATTGGCATACAAAAGAGGCATATTTAATTATCTGCTATAGGAAAAGGGGAAATAGGCTCTATTTTTGCAAAAATGTAAATAGACTTAGTAAAAGTAGATATTTTCATTCAAAATATTTTTTTCAGGTACCTATTATGGTTAGTCATTGTATTAGGCATGTATATAATAGTATAGTATTAAATGACTTTCCTTCATAAAATCATTATTTATTCAACAAATATATACTGAAAGCTACTATGTACCAAAGCAAATCTACGTGCTAAGATTAGACCTTGAGGTTGAGTACAACATAAACAAGGCCACTATGAGTAATATTCAATGAATGATTTTTTTTTTTTATACTATGGACCTAGAGTCTGTCATGCAGAGTGAAGTAAGTCAGAAATAGAAAAACAAACAACATGTGCTAAGGCATATATATGGAACCTAAAAAAAAAATGGTACTGATGAACCTAGTGGCAGGGCAGGAATAAAGGCATAGACATAGAGAATGGACTTGAGGACACGGGCGGAGGGAGGTGAAGCTGAAGCGAAATGAGAATAACATCGACATATATACACCACCAAATGTAAAATAGATGTAGTGGGAAGCAGCCACATAGCACAGGGAGATCAGCTCAGTGCTTTGTGACCACCTAGAGTGGTGGAATAGGGAGGGTGGGAGGGAGACGCAAGAGGAGGGGATATTGGGATATATGTATGCATATGGCTGATTCACTTTGCTGTACAACAGAAACTAACACAGCATTGTGAAGCAATTATACTCCAATAAAGATGTATATAAAAAAAGAATACTATGATTAAACATTAAAACATGGAAAAATGAAAAAAATAAAATAAAGTAATGGAAATAATGTATGTCAGGTGACTGAGTAGTACTGAGTGGCTGAATTAGATAGTGAAGTTTGAATAACATAAAGGAGAGCCAACCAATCAAAGATTAGGGGAAATAACAATTCAGTCAGAGGAATATTTAGGGGAAGTCATTATGGGAAAAATGACCTTAGGATGCTTAGAGAATAGGACTAAGTTGATTAATATAGGAATATGTGACCAAGATAAAATGAGCAAATAGGAAATGTGAAATTATGCCTGAGAGGCAGGCAAGAGCTAGGTCATGTACGTGTGGTAGATCACAGTAGTGAGTTTTTCTTTTTTTTTTTAAGTTCAATAGAAAGCCATTGTTGCTAAGTTCAGTAGAAAGCCATTTGCTGTGATACTCAGCAGAATGGTCTGATTTAATTTACATATTTCAAAGCTCACTGTCTGATGTGTAAAAAAATGGACTGTAGAACAGCAAAAAGAGGAAACAGAGAATATCGGGGTATTCCTGGTGAGACATTATGATGGCTTGGAGGATGGACATAGAAAAATGGATGAATATGTTTGGATATATTTTAAAGTTAGAGGTCAGAAGGACTACAGATAATTTGGATATAAGGGCAGTGAAGAAATAGAGGATTCAAAGATGAGATCACCATAACAAGGATGTGGAATGTTTGATTATTATAGGAAGAGCTATTTAAGCTGAGTGCTACAGAATAGTGAAGAGTTACTCCCATTGTGGTAGAGAGAAGAAGCCTTTGAAGAGGCATGTCAAAAAAAGTTTTATCGGGCTTTCCTGGTGGCGCAGTGGTTGAGAGTCCGCCTGCCGATGCAGGGGACACTGGTTCGTGCCCCGGTCCGGAAAGATCCCACATGCTGCAGAGCAGCTGGGCCCGTGAGCCATGGCCGCTGGGCCTGTGCGTCCGGAGCCTGTGCTCTGCCACGGGAGAGGCCACAACGGTGAGAGGCCTGCGTACTGAAAAAAAAAAAAAGAAGTTTTATCATTATTCTAGGGATAATGGCGAACAAATGACCTTTTTGACCAGAAGATGAGATAATCATATTTTTCAGATCAGAATGATGGACCATCAGAATCATCTGGCTCCTAGCAATGTAAATTCAGACCTATTCTCGGACAGATGGAATTTAGTTTATTCCAAATTTGGATGAAGTAAAATGGGTTTTCAATTTCTTGAAATTCTGATAGTGTATAGGTTACTGAGGAAGGATTTTCTGCATGGATGAGAAGACTGCTAAAATCTCAGAAATCTGACATGAACAAAAATTGAAAGTCTATCATTCTCCAACCTTAACCACCTTGAAAATTTTGCAAGGTACATAGCAGAAGCTATTAGAGAAGCTACAATAAGTATAAGTACCTTTGAGGAAGCAAAATGAGATATGACTCTTCCAATCATCTGTACACAGGCTATATCCATGCGCTATGAACCACTGCAACTCATTTTAGGAAGTACTAAAATCCTCAGCTCTCTAATTGGATGTTTGATATGTGAGGAAACATGAAATATTAAAACTGCTGCACTGTTTATTTTTTTACAAAGCGTTCCTTATAATTCCTAATTTTCGGTACTTTTATTGTTAAGATTTTGTAAGAATTTCCTGTAGGTGAAAGTGGAGATCTAGGCTGTCCATTAAGAAACTGCTTTTCCTGAAATGAAACAGCCATCTGTGTAGTGAACAGATCTGAATTTTTACACTATTTGACAGCACAGATGGTCCAGTAACTACCATAACCACTGATACTCTTTTCAGTTTTCTCTTTCTGAGCATGTTATGGCAAGTACAGTATTAGCAGGTGCCTTGCAACTGAATCGCAGTGATGAGACGTGTTCAGTGTAGTAGATGAGGAAAGTAGTTCCCTGTCCTTGGATCTGCCTGCGAGGTGGCATGGCAGAGGAAGTGATATGAAAGACCTCCATTTTTGTCTTGGACTTTCCTGTTTAGAATTCCATGTTACCAAAAACAGGCTCCTCCTTCCTCTCTTAGCTTTCTTCTATCATAAGGGCTTGGCCCATCTTGCTATTTAGAAATATGTATAGACATGGATGAAATTTTGTATTCCTAACTCTCTGTTAAAACTTCAACTGAAATACAGAAAACCTCGGGAATAGAGGGTTGTGGCTTTACTCTCAAGATTACTCCCTGTCTCTGTTTCAATCTGTGCTATGAAAATTTTGCTACAGCTAACAAGAACAAAAAGGTTTTTACTAATGTAGAATTTTGCAGAGCTGGATATTTATTTGGGGGGATTATCAAAAATTTTTCTTTTTGGTTTTAAAATGTTTCAGGTTTTGCATTTTATGATTACATTTTCTGTTGCTTCTCTGCCAACCACTTTCCTAGAAATGAAAGAAAAATAGAGATACTTGGCAAGGGAGGTAGATGATGAGGCAAGTTTCGGTTGCTAATACTATTATTCTGTTGTGCCAGACATCATGTGAAAGAATTTGTTCAACTGCTACAAAGAGATAAACTATCCTTTTAGGGTCTAATTTCTGCATTCTTTAATTGCTGATCTACACTCACATTTTAAATTTGAGCAAAATCTCCTTAATGTCAGATTTCAAAGCTACATAATGTAATTATGGAATTGAATAATGGGGATCAAACAAATTCTATGTGGACTCAGAATCCAAGGGAATTTGTGCTGCTGATTCTCGGGTTGCTTTCTTCCTTATTACCTACTGTTTCTGTTGTACTTGAACCGATGCCCCTCATATTGGACTTCTGTCTTCTCACGTGGATTAGGGGTGTTTACAAATTGTATCTTTAATGCTGCGCATCTTCACCGCTAGTGATTTTATGTTATTCGTATTCTCAGTGCTCATTGGACTTTGCCTTTCTGTTCAGACTCTCATTCTTTTTATTTCTCATCTGTCCTTTTCTGTCAACATGCAAAGGTCAAATTAGAGAAACAACTAGGACACAAAGGAAAACAACAAAAGCAAGATTTGGAACTCACAAGAGGAGATAATGGACTGTGGTATATGTTGTTGTCTCTGAACACAAAGGTTTACTTTCTAGGTGAATTTTATCCTTAGTTTAGCCAGGGCCAAAGAAGACCACAGAGCGTATGTCGAGTTTTTGTCTGAGCAATTGAGATTTAAAAAGAGAAATTTTCACAGATTTTCTGAATGTTAGTAATACTGCCCCAGATGTTATCTTGGAAATACAATGAGATGATTGGCTATGCTTAACGATCTGGGCAGTGTAATTGGTTTGGGTTTCCCCAGAGTGAGACCCTGAAACAGCAATTTGGTTGTAAGTCATTTATTGGGAGGAGCTCTCAGGAGGGTGACAGCAAACCTAATGAAGAGTGTCTTACTGAGCGGGAAACTGATCATCTTCTCTGAAGTCTGTGACAGAATGTATGGAAAACACCTCAAAATTGTCCCAGTGGGGGATGACTAACTTACACTCAGGACTTACCTCCCTCACAGCGTGCGAGCTATCTTGGAGGCATAACATTTTGTTATGTCTGGCCTTTTTCATGGGCAGGAATATTACTGAATCCAGAGAACAAGAGGTTGTCTCTGTGTGACATTTGGGGGTAAGTGAGGAGGTAGGAGCAGGGTACCAGTAACATTTGTTTCACAGCATATATGCAAAAACATTTTTATTATGCATTTAAACCTTCCCTTCTCTCCCATGGAAAACAGAAACTTGGAATTTTAAAAAATTAGTAGACAAAATTAAACAATTTTTTCAATAATTCCCATCCTAAAATCAATCTAGGTGGCTTATCAAGGCACTTTCTGTCTGTAATACTACTGCTTTGCACAGCCAAGTTCCAGTATCCTTTTTCCAGGGGAAAAATCACTAGAAAGTTCACTCTTACAGTGTGATGCCCATAATGGAAAGTACTTTGAGATACACCTTTCACAATATACAAGCAATGATCTGCACTTGCTGACTAGACATAAAAGGCTGTTTAACATATTGTCAAGGAAAAGGGCATGGACTATGCAGTCCACCATTATCATTTCTAACCCGAGAATCAATATTTATATACTCTTTGGGAGTACTTGTAAACAAACTGATATTCTATTTTTCCAAATTTGTATAGTCCCATTGCTATAGCCAAAAGATGGAAAGATTTGGACCTAACTAGGGAAAAATCATCTTTGTAGATGCAGTACCCCAGCTAGGCTGCTTGATTCTTGTCATATCACAACATATGTGACACTCTCCTTTCCTTTTCAACATCTGTTGTTATGGGCAGAAAGGAAGCATAGCCTTCCCAGCAGTTCCTCTGACAGTAGCCAGGTTTGGTAAGAAAAATCCCACCTCAGCCATTTGTGAGTCGTTGGTAAAATTTTAAATAGCACAGGTTTTTCTGGTTTGGCTCATCACTTCAGTATTTACAGAAATTGAGATGGGGTCATGTGTAAGTAGAAAAAAACCCCAGTTGCTTCTTCTGCCTTTGCTCTCAGAGTCATTTCTGGGAAAAAATCCAAACTTCTACCATCTGTGGTTCCTTAGCAATATGTAAAAGAAAAAAAAGGGGTCTGATTATTAATTGAGCTAGAATGAGCTGTTCACCAGAGACGTGCATCCCGATAAACCCCCGCTGGGCCACTTGGCTTCCTTGTTTTCTCTCTGATGAAGAAGCAGCCTGAACTGTTCAGCCACTTCAGGTGATACAATTACTCCTCCTCCAGAAATCACAGTGGCGGCTCGCAACTCACAATGAAGCACAGAATCTTACTACAGTAGAATTTGACATGATGATAAGGTGTTTTTTGTTTGTTTGTATTTTTGCATACAGGTAACTTAGGGTTGAGCATCTCAGGAGAAGAAAACATGAACATACATTACACTCTGCACTCAGTCAGTTGCATTAAGAATATTTTATAGTAATTGATCTCTAGCCATTAAAAAGGAAAAATTTGTGGATAAATAAAACATGACCCTTTCTTAGGAAACTACATAGGACCTAAACTGGCTGTTTTCTCCACTGTCCTCAGTGAACATAAATAATTCTTTGAATTCTTCTTTTTGAATTGAGATTTCAAATAATTCTTTTTTTATGCTAACCCCTATTTTACACTTGTTCATGATGTATTTTTTTCTTGTGATTATTCTGTTATGAGTTTGTATTTTCTCTTTAGTTTTCAAATTCTTCATAAGATTTTTTACCTTCTATACTTTTTATTTCTGTAAGAGGTTAAAGTAAGAGAGATAAGACTGGTCATTAAAGACAACTTTATCATAGTGAAGGTTTTGAAATAGGAAATACAACCAAAATCTTGTAAATATTATTTATCTTGTAAATAAAAATATATAATATTTTATATTATATATAATATATTATATAATATATAATATATATATTATATAATATATAATATATATAATACATATATACATACACATACATATATACATACATACACACATATATACATATATGTAGTACATAATACGATTCTATTAATTTTACATCTTAACATCTTGACCTATAATATGTTTTTTATGCTTTCCCATGTGTGATATATTCTTATAAATAGATTGCAAACTACCTTTTGGAAGGAATTCTTTTACATACTGCATTTCTTATCTTTTACATAATGCATTTCTTTTACATACTGCAAAGCTACTCTTAGCTCTGTCCTTATCTTTCTGTGTCTTGCATTTGCCTGAAGCCCTTCATATTCTTGTCTCAGCATCCTCTCCAGACAGGCCCTTTCCCTTACTTACTCTACTGCTAGGACTTCTTGCAGAGCTCCGAATACACTTTGTCCCCTCTTTTTTTTCCTGCTGGGATTCTCACTCTGTCCCAAATGCTCTTTCCACATCATTGTCTGGTTAAATTTACAAATTCTGTAAGTCTCGTCTTGAACACACTCTTCTTTGAGGTCCTCCCTGATTCTCTAAAGTAAATTAAATTGACTTGCTACACACTCCCCAGCACCCCATACTCTCCTTTGTTTCTTGGTTTTCAATACTCATCATGCTGGTAATACTGTATTTGTTTTTTTGTCTTTTCCCACTACATGGTAAGTTTCATAGGGCAGGGATCATGTCTTTCTTATTTACTAATGACTCGTGAGTATCTAACAAAAATTCTCTGGCACATAGTAGGTGCTGAATAAAATTCATTGAATATTTATTGTATGACTTTAACTGACAGTAGGAGGAGTTTTATCCTAGGAGGAGAAGACTGATGGACACTGCAAACAATGAGAAAAAAAACTCTCCCCTATCTGCAGTGCAGTGTAATACAAGCATGCACACACATATAGACAAACGGACCCATACATACACATCTTCTTTCAAGGTCTAGTTGTGAGTTTTATTTGACCACTCTTCTGGCTATCCAGTAAAATGTGGAAGTGAGCTGAGTGAGTGTGGTGTTTCTTGGTAGAGAGGAAGCTAAAAATAATCTATTTTCATACAATTATGATTAAAATACATGGTGTAAGTTATTTTCCAGATTCGATAGAGCCCATCTGTCAGATGTAGTTTAAATTCAAATCATTTTAATATAAAATGTAATTTGAGTGTTTTGTAGAGATTTACACATTTGAAGATGCCTGTGTTTTGCATTCTTAAAAAATAGTTTCAGCATTTTCTAATGACCTGTAAATTTTGAAGTTCCCATTTTTCTATCAGACATTTCTTTCAGACATTATAGAATTCTTTGAATGTTTAAGAGGTTAATCAAGTGACTGGGACTTTCTTTTTTTTTCTAATTACTGCTGTCATTAATTATTCAATATAATTATTGTTTAAAAAATCTATTTTTGTCATACTGTCGAAGGACAGCATGTAAAAGAAAGGGCTGGTATAAAGGAATATAAGTGACTTTTATGCAATTATGGGATTTGAAATCATGACAAATATATTAACTTATTGTATAAAAAGATATCACTGTGATTAATTTGATAAACATTATCAAAATATGTTGGGAAACTATTTAAACAGCTTAATTGCTCTAATATATAAACTGCTCCCAGAGAGTAAATTAGATGCTTCTACAACTACACTCACTCTTTAAGATTACATAGAATGCACTGGAGCAGTTATTTATCAATGTTCCTCTAGTTTTAAAAAATGACTTTTAAGCATTTCCTTGCAGTATGTTTCAAAATCAGAGCCCAGTAACAACATGTTTGTTTGTTTGTAAGTTTTCCTTAGACATTTAGTAATGGGCAAAACATCTTAAAGATTTTTTAAATGATAGCATACTAAATTTTTTATTTTTTAATTTTTTTTACTTTTTTCGGTACGCGGGCCTGTCACTGCTGTGGTCTCTCCCGTTGCAGAGCACAGGCTCTGGACGCACAGGCCCAGCGGCCATGGCTCACGGGCCCAGCCACTCCGTGGCACGTGGGATCCTCCCAGACCGGGGCACGAACCTGTGTCCCCTGCATTGGCAGGCAGACTCTCATCCACTGCGCCACCAGGGAAGCCCTAAATTTTTTATTTTTACTAATTTTTCTGGACAAATTTTTCCTACAATGCAAACTCATATTGCAACAATTTTCTTTCATCCTTTTGTCATGATAGGTGATAGAGTATGTCAGTGTCCTAGTTCTGAGGACTGCTTCCCAACCATTGGGGAGCAAGCCTGCTATTCATTAGAACAATCAATCCCATGCACAAGTTAATTAATCTGTCTCCTTGGGTTTTAAGGG
Organism: Pseudorca crassidens; assembly: GCF_039906515.1. Lineage (NCBI taxonomy): Eukaryota > Metazoa > Chordata > Mammalia > Artiodactyla > Delphinidae > Pseudorca > Pseudorca crassidens. The sequence goes on from NC_090298.1 coordinate 80,688,163, forward strand.
TGTTCATGTCCATGAGCAAAATGTGAACTTAATCTTTTAATTTGACTAATTTAAGGTAAAAATAATTCTGGGCTTAATTTAGGGAGTTATATAGCACTGCAGGGTTATTGAAAGAATCAGGAATGGAGCCTGGTCTCTTGGATTTAGTATGCTTAACTTCTTTTGCATTATGCTGGGTTTGGAATATTCATTCAATTTTTTACAAGTATTTGTTGAACATCTACAATGTGAAGGCCCTGGGAATACAGTGGTAAACAGGTCATAAAATAGTTTGTGCTTCACAGACATTAAATTCTAGTTGGAAATATGATACTAGATCTATTTTCCATTTTCTTTATTCTTTCTTTGTATTTTACATATTTATTTTTTAATATCGATTATATTAAAATGGTACATGCTCTTCATAAATAATTCAAACATTTCAGAAAAGTTTAAGCCATTATCTCTGGGTTAATTATTGTGATGAGCATCCACCAGATATGTCATGTATCTGTGAGCACACTTTCCATAAATACAATTATACTCTTTTGTTAATATTTTTCTCCTTAGGGATTAAATTTTAAAGACATTGCTTAAAATATACTTACCCTGGATCTTTCACATCAAAATCTTGCTACACTATCATTTTCTAATAAATCTATATCATGACCCTCCAAAGTTCATTATAATCTGATAAACTCCAGGGGAAATTGGGAATATTAGTACTAGAATAACTCAGGGTATCTTCTCTGTGACAGGGTGGAGAAGCATCATATAGCAGACTCAGGTAAACGGATCAGGCAGGTGGCAGCAATGAAATGAGGAGAAGAGAGCTGAATAGGAGTGAATTAGTTTCCTTGGGCTGCCATAGTAAAAGACCACAGGCTGGATGGCTTGAACAACAAACATTTATTTTCTCACAAGTCTGGAGGCTAGAAGTGCAAGATCAAGATGCTGGCAGAGTTTCCAGTAAGGCTTCTCTTTTTAGCTTGCAGATGACTTCCTTTCTTGCTGTGTTCTTATATGGCCTCTCCCCTGTGTGTGGAGAGAGAGAACACACCTGTGTCAGTGTCTCTTCCTCTTATGTGGACACTAGTCCCAGCAGATTAGGACCCCACCCTTATGACCTCATTTAACTTTAATTATCTCCTTAAAGGGCTTCTTTCCAAGTATAGTGACATTGGGGGGTTAGGGATTCAACGTATGATTTGGGGGGTGGGGACACAGTTCAGTCTATTAACAATAAGGAAAAATACCCTGCAAGCACATATCTTTCAACATCAGTGAAAGAAATTGTGGAGTCTTTGGTGAAGCCATGTCCAAACTAAGGAGCATAGGCACTGTTGACAGGAGAAATGCCAGCTCCTTCAGTTTTTAATGTAAAATCTGCTCTTTTAAAATTTGGCAAATAATTATAAATTGTTCCAAATCATTATGCAGGTCAAACAATACAGTCTGTGGATCATATCTGGCCCTTAGGCTGTCAAATTATGATCTCTACTAGAGTCAAAAAAGCATGCTTTTAACACTACATAGAGCTGGGTCCAAATGTTGGTCCAGCCATTTATTTACAATATAACATAGTAAATACCCCCACCCCACTCCTTAAGGATTCCTTAGTTTCCATATATTCAAAATGAACATAATAAGATACCTCTTTTTAATGGGTAATGAGATATTTAAATACTATGACTATATAAAAATTATTTGGACATGGTGTTGCATTTCCCTCACCCCTAAGATGCCATGGGTTCTCTGAATTTTCTAATTGACTGAACACTGTAGGGGTTAACAGAAACAGAATTGCCTACTTTCCCCATTTCTGAAACATTTTAAATTATCTGTGTAAATATATGAAAAGCAGTCATTCTCTCTTATTAAGTCTATTGCTACTTGCTGTAGCCCAATACCTCTGTACTCGCAAGCTAAGCAAGAAATAGCATCCCTTCTCCTGAGTTCTACAGCAGATTCATTGTCTTGCTACTGAAGGGTTATAAAAAGCCAGTATTGGCAGTTGCAAAAGTTTTTGTGTTTATGGAAGTAACTCCTTTTCTCAAGCAAGGCCAGGTTGAAAAAAATAATCTGAAAAAGATTTTCCCCCTTAGAAGTACTTCCAATCTTCAGAGCTCAAGAAGGGGAAACAAGCTTATTGGGAATCCAAGGACTTTTTTTTTTTTTTTTTCCAGCGGTACGCGGGCCTCTCACTGTTGTGGCCTCTCCCGTTGCGGAGCACAGGCTCCGGACGCGCAGGCTCAGCGGCCATGGCTCACAGGCCCAGCCACTCCGCGGCATGTGGGGTCTTCCCGGACCGGGTCACGACCCCGTGTCCCCTGCATCGGCAGGCGGACTCTCAACCACTGCGACACCAGGTAAGCCCTCCAAGGACTTTTGACGTTTACTTTTCCATCTCCTTTCAGAGCCATTTTGGTTTTGGTGGAGGCTCTGAATTCATGCTATACCTGAGCAGCTGAAAAGCTGCTGTTTGAGCATAGACCTTCAGTTTGATGAAAGGTCAATAACATTTGGCTGAGAGTGTCTTTAACGTGCTTTAATTCTCGAGTGAAACCTGACATGCACATATTTATAAATAAGAGACTATATGGGCTTTACTGCTAGATCGCTGCAGATTTTCTACGAGCTGACTTGGCTACTCCAAAACTCAAGACAAACGTATTGCTTATGCTAAAACAGATCATTTGTAGGTAGAGGCCAATCTTCTTGCTTTCAAAAAATAATTCAATAAAACTCTACTATCATACTTAGTCTAAATTTGAATTTCTGTGCGAAAGGTACTCAGTTAACATAGTTGCTGAGGTCGTGGTTATAGAGTTTCTTGTTGTAGTAAAATTAAGTCAGTTTGTTATGAGACAATAAATCGGAGGCAGTTTATTTAAAGCAGACAAAAATCGTGTGCACGTATGTTATTAGTAATGCATTTCATTTGGTTCATGTAGTCTCTGTGCAATTGTTGCTTTTATGTTAAAAGTAGAATGAATTTGCATAAAGAAATGTGTTTTTATTTTTGAAAATACTGATGAGTGAAAACTTAGATTAAAGGAGGACTGTGGACCTTTCTGAACTGGTGAATACTCTGAAAAATCTAGTTTTAACACAGCTCTATAATGCTGGCAAATATTTAGTATCATTCATAATATAGAACACACTGGGTGCGTAAAATAAATGAGTTCACTTACAAGTTTTGTTATGCAGTTGTTAATATAGTAAAGTGTGTTGCTACTTTATGGGTAAATGAAACTTTTCCTGAAGAGGCAAATAGTTCTTGATGTTTAACCCTTCCTATTTTAGAATTCAACTTTTCAAAATGGAAATATAAGTTTCAAATAATTATAGCAGCCATTTATAAGGTTTTGCTATTACTGGGGGGCCAGAAGACAATTTTTTATTTTCAAGGTTTCTTAGAAATTGAACATTAGCTTGCAGTAGGTACTGTAGTGTGCTATCCAGAGCCCCTCCCACTTCCAGAACTGAGATGCCTATTCCTCCATCTTCCACAAACATTAACAGCTAAAGGCTCACAGCTGAGTCCCTCTCTAGTAATTGCCCCTTTCTAGAGAGAGCTCTCTCCCCCAAGGTTTTGCCTCATCCAGAGGATCATGCCATCCCAGTCTCAAGCTCTCTGTGCAATGGGCAAAAGCCTCGAATGGAATACATTTCAGTTCACATTCTCTCTCTACTCAGTTTTGCATTCCTCACCCCATCATAAGTGTTATTCTAATAGCATTTCCAGTAAACTCTTGGAATACAAATCTCCATGTCAGAATCTCTTTCTGGGGAAACCTTGCTGAGACACCACTGTATTCACTCATCTAGCAAAACAAAAACCACTGGCAGGTGAAGTCAAATATATTGTTCCTTGGTACCTAAGAATTAAACAGTAACCTGGCTATTTTGGTATTTCATCATAAAAGAATGATGGTGTACTTTTTTTAAACATCTTTATTGGAGTGTAATTGCTTTACAATGTTGTGTTAGTTTCTGCTATATAACAAAGTGAATCAGCTATATATATATATATACACACACACACACACACACACACACACACACACACACACACACACACATATCCCCATATCTCCTCTCTCTTGCATCTCCCTCCCACCCTCCCTATCCCACCCCTCTAGGTGGTCACAAATCACTGAGCTGACCTCCCTGTGCTATGCGGCTGCTTCCCACTAGCTACCTGTTTTACATTTGGTAGTGTATATATGTCCATGCCACTCTCTAACTTCATCCCAGCTTATCCTTCTGCCTCCCCTTGTCCTCAAGTCCACTCTCTACGTCTGTGTCTTTATTCCTGTCCTGGCCCTAGGTAAAGAATGATGGTATACTTACAAGGACTTAACAAAATGTTTATTTTTTTTTCTTGAAGTATGTATCTTGAATTTATTTTTTATTATGTAAATTATTTGGAATTGGCAATAAGAAACAAAGAACAAATACATTTTGAAAAGACGACCTTGCTTCATGACTACCTTCTGATTCATTCCCACTTCCACTCCCCATATAAGTGATTTAGATAGTATAATGAGTCCACTTTACTCTGGCACTATTATTTCTGACCTGCATGGTCTATTTACCTATGTTACCAGGTTTAAAGTAGCAGGCAACTTTAGGAACTGGAAATCATTTTTTTCATTATGTTGGCATTGACATAACATTGGAGGAATCCTGTGTCCATTATTTTCAAGTACACGTAAAATATCTGTAGACAACCTAAAAAACAATTGAATTAAGTGGTTTTAGACAACATGAAGATTATTCTCCATGCTACATACAGCTAAAATTCCTGGATATTTTTGTAAACTGTAAGATTATTCTGTAAAATGGAAGAGGAGGTGAACCCATTAGGAACTTTGGTACACAAGGAATGACATGGCAGTGAGTTCCTTTTTTTGTTTGTTTGTTTGTTTTGCCCCATATATTCTAGACTGAGTTCTGGAATGGCCAACAACCCAGAAACACCAAAAGATGCAGACAAAAAAAGTCTAAAGTAGTTTGCGCTCTCTAGCCAAAGGACCAGAAGGAACAGCCTAGCTAGTCAAAAAAGTTTTAGACAGTATCTGGTGTGCCGTAGCCAAACTCCACAGAAAAATCTTCAGCCCTAACTCACACCGCTGGCATCAGAGACCGAGTGGGGGCCTAAACGTCTACCCTAGCCTGGCTGTGGGAGATGCCCTTTCCGTCCTGTAGATACCCCCCACCCGCCTCCTGCACCACCACCAGGTGGAGTCACAGAAGTCTGAGGGGAGAGCTGAGACTTAAATCTCCTCTCCCCCTGCACTGACCCCTGTCAGTGGAGACCATGTGTGGAGCCTCAGCTTTCACCCCATTCAACAATCTGGTGAATCTCAAGGGCATTACGTGACATTAAAAAAACATTTCAAAAGGTTATATACCATATGATTCCATTTATATAACATACTAAAAGTGACACAATTATAGAGATGAAGAATAGTTTAGTGGTTGCCAAGGGTTAGGGATTGTGCAGGGAGGAGGTTGGTGTGACAGTAAAGGGTTCGCACAAAGATATCTCTATGGTGATGGAATAGTTCTTTATTTTGATTGTGATGTTGATTAATCTATTCATATGATAAAATGGAAGAGAACTATATACACATATTGTACTAATGTCACTCTCCTACTTTTGAAATTGTACTACATAATTATATAAGATGTAGTCATTCGGGGAAAGTGAAGCGTACATGCGACTTCTTGACACAATTTTTATTTATATTTATTTCAAAATAAAAGTTTAAAAAATTTCCAAACAGTTGAATTGAGTGAAAGAATTGAGTAATAGTAATAGAGCTGCTAAAGATTTTAGTCTAAAAAAATAAAGTCTAAGGGAACAGTAGGGCATGTGAAGCCTGTTTTGTTTGTTATCAGTTGAAGGAGACCAGTAGTTATCTTTCTCTTCATTTAAGGATTTAAATAAGGAAAAGGAGTTCAAGTTACATTCAACAAGGTTTGGGCAAGCAATTGGGAGGCATTCTGAGCTAAAATGTGAAAATAGACTTGAAAAGACAGTCAATATTAAAAGATTGTAATTCTTATACCTGGAGGTCTTATAAAATTGAAAGTCCAAGGACACTTTGGAGACAGGAACTAGCATAACAGTGTAATAGATAAACCATAATAGGTTATTTGTACTTCTATGATATGAACCTTTAAAATTATTCAATCCACAGGCAAATTCTTTTCAGAGATTTGGCTAGTAAATTGACCCATAATTGTTTTCCACTATTTTTGTCTCTCTGCTCATTTTTCTACATTCCCATGGAAGGCCTTCTCAAGTACAATTTTTCTGTCCTTTACTCACACCACAACATTTTTAAATGAAAAAGAAACCCGAAAAATAGTAAGAGTCATTCATCTTAATACTTTATGTTTGAAGTATTGCTTGGACTTAGGACATCCATAAATACTTTATGTCTGAAGTATTGCTTGGACTTAGGACATCCATAAATACAGTCTCTTTTTTATTGCACTGGCTATTAAAAGCATAGCAGTAGTGAAGTAAAAGAGCTCATTCATTTGTCCCTCAGTTAATGTGATCATCAATATGCTATTAGAAACTTGTACTGCTTCATTGTTTAAGAACTACTAGTCTGCCACAGATGTGGCAGCCAAAGATTATTTTTAATATTTGAGAAGCTCATAAAGATGACTATAGAATCCAGTAGGAAAAACAGTGCCAAAGGACATGAGTAATTACAGAGGATGAACCACAAATTAATTCTCTAAACATGCAAAAGATAAAATCTCATTAGTAACAAAGTAAATAAAAGTTAAAACACAAATTTGACAACAACTTCCCACTTCTTATATAGGCAAAGAAAGAGTCAGAGGGCCTTTTGTTTTAGCTGAGGCAGCATCTATGATTGTGCTGAGTTCTGGGAAGAGAGACTTAAAGATCCAGAGTCAGAGCTCTTCTGTGAGTTCAGGATTGGTGACCCACTCACCTTCCCCATCCCTGACAACTTCTTGGTGAGATTCAGAGTTAAGAATTCTTTCACAGTGGTTATGGAGGCTCTAATCAAGGCCAGTGTCAGGGAAAGATAATACGGTTTTGAAATGAAGTTACCATTAAAAATAAGAAAGGAAACACAGAACTAATATTCTAGTCCTAGTCCTGAGTTAGGAGGGAAGGAATGAGAGGGGATAGTGTTTTGAGGCCTATGTGTCAGCCAGTAGTGAAACTGGTCTTGATCCAGCCCATCTACTCCTAGCATCCTTGTTTTCTACTAGAGACACTGCCTGCTGCTGCCACTCAAGCAGAGCTTATCTCGACAAGAATTTCATTTAAGAACATGGGCCTTATCTACTTCCGTCCACATCTCTTCATCAGCCATCTTAGGTGGCACTGGATCTTACTCTTAGATTGCCACTTTTGGGGGAGTTGACCACAATGTACAAATAGTTGAAGGAGAAATCTAAGAGTTTTGACCTGAAGTTCTGTGTAATGGTTTGCCGGAGAACTTTCCTAAACAAACCCTAGGAAGTGAAACATCTTACCCTAAAAATTGCTACTGAAGAGGCAAAGGTTCAACTAAGGATTTAGTATAAGTTACTGAAGTATGTAGTTTATACTAATCACTGTGCTTCAGACATTAGATATAGTGAGAAGCTCTCTACAGTTGTAGATTTAGCAATAAACGTTCATGAGACTGAACCAAACAAGATTGGATGCCTTTTCTCCCTGACCCAAGTGAGCCCAGGGGAATCTTTAAACTTAAGCAGGGGTTAAACCTTGAGTCCTTAAATAACCAAAACAATCTTGAAAAAGAACAAAACTGGAAACTTCACACTTCCTGATCTCAAAACATATTATAAACCTATAGCAATTAAAACAGTGTGGTACTGACATAAAGACAGACATATAGACCAGTGGAATAGAGTCCAGAAATAAACCTTCATGCATATTGTCAAATGATCTGTCAAGAGTGCCAAGACAACACAATGGGAAAAGAACTGTCTCCTTAACAAATGGTGTTGGGAAAATTGGATATCCACATTCAAAAAGAATGAGTTTGGACCCTTATACATGGTACATAAAAACTAACTCAAAATGGATTAAAGACCTAAATATATGATCTAAAACTTTAAAACTCTTAGAAGAAACATGGGAAAAGTTTTATGATACTGGATTTGGCAATGATTTCTTAGATATGACTTTGAAAACGGAAAACAAAAGTAGACAAAATTGCATTACATAAAAACTTTAAAACTTCTGTACATCAAACAATCAACAGAGTGGAAAGGGCAATGTATTGAATGGGAGGAAATATTTGCAAGGCACATATCTGATAAGAGGTTAACGTGCAGAATATATAAAGAATTCCTATAATTCAAGAACAAAAAGCAACCTGATTAAAAACTGGGAAAAGGACTTGGATAGATGTTTCTCCAAAGAAGATTTACAAATGGCCAATAAGCATATGAAAGGGAGCTCAACATTACTAATGACTAGAGAAATATAAATCAAAATCACAATGAGAAATCACCACATACCCATTAAGATGGCATTTATCAAAGAAACAAAAAATAACAAGTGTTGGTGAGGACATGGAGGAATTGGAACCCTTGTGCACTGTCGGGTGGGGTGGAAGGGAATGTAAAACATTGCAGCCTCTATGGAGAACAGTAAGGCAACTCCTCAAAAAACTTTAAAAAAATTACCATATGATTTGGCAATTCTACTTGTAGATATATATCCAAAAGAATTGAAAGCAGGATCTCAAAGAGATATGTGCACACCACAGCATTATTCTCAATAGCCAAAAAGGGGGCTTCCCTGGTGGCACAGTGGTTGAGAGTCTGCCTGCCGATGCAGGGGACACGGGTTCGTGCCCCGGTCCGGGAAGACCCCACATGCCGCGGAGTGGCCGGGCCTGTGAGCCATGGCCACTGAGCCTGCGCGTCCAGAGCCTGTGCTCCGCAACGGGAGAGGCCACAACAGTGAGAGGCCCGCGTAGCACACACACACACACACAAATATAGCCAAAAAGTGGAAGCAGCCTATTGTCTATTGACAGATGAATGGATTTAAAAATGTGGTGTGTACAGACACACACACACACACACACACACACACACACACACATATATATTTAATGGAATATTAGCCTTTAAAAAGAAGAAAATCCCATCACTTACTACAACATGGATGATCGTCCTAAGTGAACTAAGGACAAATATTTTATGATCCCAATTATACTGAGTTGTCTACAGTAGTCAAACTCATAAAACCAGGAAGTAGAATGTTGTTGCCAGGGGCTGGAGAGAAGTGGGGAGTGGGGAATTGTTGCTCAATGGGAATAGAATTTCGATTTGGGAAGATGAGAAAGTTCTACAGGTCTGTTGCACAACAACGTGAATATAGTTGACATTACTGAACTGTGCACTTAAAAATAGTTAAGATGGTAAATTACGTGTTTTTGTTATCACAATTGAACAAAATATCTTGACTAAGTGTATGGGCAAGAGCAGATATAAATTTTCTAACTTGATATTTAAATTTCATAATTTCAAGTTTTTTTTTTTTTTTTTTTAGAATCTTGTAAACTTACTTTGGAAGAAAGGAAGGGAGGTAGAGAAGACTGGAAGAGGAATGGTGGGAGGGGAAAATTTAAGTTTCTCTTTTTTTTTTTTTCCCAGTCTAGGTCATGAGTCAAGAGAAAGATTTGGATTAAAATTTTAGAAATTATTCATTTTGTTAAATTGGATTCTATCATAAAGTCTAGTCAAACCAGTTTATAAAAATGAAAAACAAAAACGTCAACTGATCAGATTTAATAAGAAAAGAAAAAAAAAAAAAAACACATGGGAAAATGGTTGGTACCAAACAAGTATATATTGCCCTTGAAGAATAAGAAATTTAGGGTTTTTGCTCAGATGTTCCTGTTTTGAGCCCAGAAAAGAATTTCCAGGAGTAGTTCAAAGCCTTCCTCAGCAGAAGGTTTTAACTAACCAGCTATAAAAAGAAATAGCCAACATAAAAATAATTCAGTTGCTTTGAGTTGGGCTATTTGCAGTACTGACCTTAAAACATTCAGTTACTAAAATGATTGCACACCAATTTACATAAAGTACTTTGTAAATACACTGTGAGTTTTTCCTTGACATCCAGTAGGAAATGGCTACTATGTGGTTGGCTTAGGCCAGGGAAGAATTACAATGGTGAGGGCAAATTCACTGGTAGCATCATGCACTTATCTAAAAGTAAGCCCAACTCAGTTTAGGGGTCAGAAATCAGTGATGATCTAATAAAATATTAAATATACATTTATAGTTTATTTTGCTATTTTAAATATTTTTTTTGTTGGTGGGAAGCATCTTGTAACACCTAGAACAAGTTAATGTTACCTTCCTCAGTGAATTTCAACAACAAAGTATTTCTCACTAGAGATAAATCAGGGCATTATACTAACTTCTCTGGATCTGAGCATCCATGAGCAGCACATATGATCCTTGTCATGCAGTTGGTATATTTTGTTTCTAGTTCTGTGATTGCCTGTTTTGAAGGTAATAGATATTAGGGCATGTACTTCATAGGATGTCAAAACAGCGTGACATACAAAGCAATACCGGTCCAGCGAATCAAATGGTTCTTTCGTATGGTAGGTTTTATGTTATTGAGGTGAAGTGACTGTTCCTTGAGTCTCTGGCTCTTTGGAATAATGGGAATGTGGAGACCATAAAGGTGTCCAAAAGGCAAATCTCAGGGTAATTGTGGGGAGGGACGGGTGAGCAGCTCTGCCTAAAGCCTCTCACACTTGCAGATTTTTATAAAAGTAGGTCATTAAAAATGTTTGAGGAGAAAGTCTTTAGATGTTTGGCAAGTTCGAAAGCAGAAATTAATATAAAATGAAAGATATTAAGGTGATATAGAAGAAACCATTTCAAGCATACAAAAGCCACTAATACAAAAACATTGTGTTGTACCATGAAAGACTTATGATAGCTGAAATTTAAAAGCAAAAATAAATACTGAGTTTAAGGAAGAACAAAAGATATTTTAAAAATATTATTTAAAGGATGGAAGGTAAGAAAAAAGAGACATTGAAACTAACATTTGTAATACAAAATTTAAATTAAAGAATAGCATACATCAACTGGCAACTTGTTAGAAATACAAGTTTGGGAACTACAGACCTACTAAATCAGAAACTCTGAAGATGTAACCATCTGAACTTGAACAAGCCTGTAGGATGCCATTCTGATGACAGCTAAAGCGTGAGAATCACTGAATTATCTAAGGATAAGCAGCATGCATATCTTGCTTACCAGTTGCACGGCATCCAGCATTGAGCCTAATGTATAGCAAAGGTTCAATAAATGGCTGTTAAATAAATGAAGAGTCAAATAAACCATAAAATTAGGGATCACTAAAAAGAAAAAGTAAAGCCTAGTTAAACAGATTTAAAGTATGGTAATACATAAATATATGCTTAAATAAACCAAATACCAAAAGAAAATATATTTGCAGTTAAGAATTAAAGGCCCCTAGGGAAACTCTTGAGGCAAGTCTTAAGTCCCTGTAAATACCACACTGCTGAGGAAGCAGAAATTTGTTAACTGGAAGAAAGCCAAGATGTAAAAAGGCATAAATTGTCCTTTATTTTCTCACTTAGTTTGAGATCTGAAGCTCACACCATTTTGGTGGAGTCATTTTTCGTCTACTACAATAGAAAACAAAATGTGTAAGATTCTTGTTCTTTATTTTCTATCGTGGTACTACAAGCAGGGAGACTAACCACTGGTATTATAACTAATTCTTAGGAATCTTTCTTTGATTCCCTAACAAATACTGGTGTATTTTGACATATCAAAGTTTTTCTATATGTTAAAAGAAGTTGTAAACATACAGAAACGTACAAAAAATAACGTAGTACATACCCATATGACACAAATCTTTATTTCCTCTTAACGTTTCACCATGTGTGCTAGTTGAAATATCTATTCCTACACTTTTTCCAAATCATCCTCTCATCTAAATTAACAAAGACATTGGAAAAATATTGCTAATAGTATTTAAAAAAATCTCTGCTCTATCTGTACTTATGCACCCCCTTTTCCTTATCTTAAGTACTTTCTTTTCTTTAATTGGTTTTGCTAGAGATTTGTCTTTTTCAAGTTTTCTAAAAGAACCAGCTTTTGGTTTTAATCATTCCAAAATAATTTGTTTTCTAAAGTGTTCTAAACATTTCCACTCATCTTTTTTATTTCCTTTCTTGTACTTTTCTGTATTGTTATGGGCTAACTTGTGTTTCCCCCATATTCATGTTTAAGTCCTAACTCACAGTACCTCAGAATGTGCTTGTATTTGGAGATAGGCTCTTTAAAGAGGTAATTAAGGTTAAATGAGGTCATCAGAGTAGGTCCTAACCTAGTATGACTTGTGTCTTTATATGCAAAACTTGGGAACCAACTCACATGGGGAAAGACCAGGTGAAGACACCAGGAGAAAATGGCCATCTACAAGCCACGGATAGGATAGAGGCCTCAGAAGAAATCAACCCTCTCAAAGCCATGATCTTGGATTTCTAGCCTCCAGAATTGTGAAAAAACAAGTTTTTGTTGCTTAAGCCCCCCAGTTTGTGGTACTGTGTTATAGAAGCCCTAGCAAACTAATACGTATGTTTTTTAAACTTGTTAATTAGTGGTTATTATACAAAGTCACAGATGCTGGCAGAAGAAATGTAATTAATGTCAGGTACAGGTGTGGTGAACGGGGTGACAGGATTAATTTTAGGCAGAGTGCTGTGTGTGGAACTACCCAGGCTGCCTGAGGGTCACTGAAAGACTGTTGGAGAAGCATTGTGATAGGAGAGCCAGGCAGAAAGCGGGGAGCCCAGGGCAGAGACGAATAGATGGATTGGGGAAAACAAGAGAGGAAGTTTGAAGGAGAAAGTAGGAGACAGAATGCACAACTTAATTTTTAAGGTAGGAAAATATGGCTTTAGAGTTTTGTTTGGGTATCCTCTGTTTTCTATGTGGGTGAAGAAGATGACTATGAATGAAATTTGGGATTTCTAAATGAATGTTCCAAGTACATGGCTCAGGAAGGTCATGTCCTGAGAAGAAGAAATGAGAACTCAAACCACTGGAAAGATAGAGTCAGCAATAAATTTACATTCTTGTTCATACACTCTTCTTTGGTCATTTTGATCAGCCTGATTCAACAGGCTGATTCAACCCCTGAGAGCTTAGTAGAAATTGGTATAGATATCAAATTGAAATGCTGGACCAGAAAACCTGAGGGTCAGGCTATGAATATAGCAATCATTCCAAATGCAGACTGTCCTGTAAGTCTTCGTCTGGGTGTGTGCCGGGGGTGAGGCTGGGAGCCATTTATCCTCCTTTTGTAGTAATTTTATGCTATGGCTCTTTAACTGCACAAGCCTATGGGCTGAGAGGATGTAAGAGATAGCCATTATTTGCAACTTGACTGCTTCAACCTAATCACACCCTACATCGAGAAAGGCAACAATTAGTGTCGGTATAGACATCCAAACTGTGTGAAGGTGTTTAATGTGCACACATGTGCTTAATTTAATGCTGTGTTGTAAGTTGATACTCACTGATTCTCACAGTATAGATGTTTTGAGCAGTTTTCTAATGCTAGCTAATCATGTTGTAACTATTTATAAACAGCTGCCTCATTACAGAAGTGCTGACATATACTTTACTGTATTGATGCTGATTAGTGAGTAGAAACTAGCTCACTACGTTGCAGAGTATAGGAAGTTTGTCCTTCTTAGGGGTATTTTTACATTCCATGGGAATTTAACATTCTTTTAAAATGAGGAGTCAGCTACTAATATATCCTCGTCATCAGATTTTATAATCTTTCTTCCCAAGCCTTTAACATTTAAAAGAATAGACTTTGAACGTATTCTCAAGCATGATTCTCATATTGGAAAAAGGCTGTTAATTTCAAATCCAAATTTGCAAAGGCGTATGTCAGTTCTTCTGTTCTGTCTATAAACTAGTAACTGTCCTTTGTTATAATTCCATTAAAACCGTTGTGAGCTTCAGCTTATCAAAGTAAAATTGACTATATTTGACAAAGGTCATACTCATATTTCCTTTTTAAATAGATCTTTCTTTAGCAGGGTACTAAGGAGCAGTGTCACTCAGAAACATTTTGTGAAGGAAAATTGTCTGTGAGGTGTGACGTTAAGATTCTTAGAAATCCTCTTGTCCAACTGAGCAGGTGCCAGACCTTTATAACATTCATTGAAGCCTATTAGATACACTGTTAGATACACTTGCAAAGGATCTTATAATCATAATTCTGTGATCTACCCCCTGGAGCTGTACTTTTCTGTTATCATCCTGGGGTTCATGTTTGTTCTGAGTCCACTTCTTTCTTACCACTTATTTCTTACATATTTTGCTAGGAGACACTGTGGTGGAGAAGCTGCTTTATGTTTGAAACTGAAAGTCCTGACTCTTTTCTATTTCCTCCAAATATTGCTCAAAAAAATGAACAGTTCTTCCTCCAGTTTATCTCTGTCTTCTTGTATTTTTCATGGGCAGGCAGAAGACTACAACTGACACTTTCAACATCTGCCTGGAAATCTTCACATCCAGTTTGTGGAAATCGTTAGGTGCTCATTCTATTTTTCTAGCTATCTAAACAATAATTTCAGCACCTCTTCTATCAGCACAGAACTTGAGTGTCCTTTTCTCTAGCTGTAGGTAACCTTTTCGTTGTGTACTTTCTATCAATGTTTCTTTTTTCTTTTTATTTTATTTTGGAGTCTAGTTGATTAACAATGTTGTGTTACTTTCATGTGTACAGCAAAGTGATTCAGTTAAACATATACATGTATCTGTTTTTCAAATTCTTTTACCATTTAGGTTGTTACATAATATTTTAAAAATTTTTATTGGAGTATAGTTGCTTTACAATATTGTGTTTCTACTGTACAGCGAAGTGAATCAGCTATACATATACATATATCCCCTCTTTTTGGATTTCCTTCTCATTTAGGTCACCACAGAGCACTGAGTAGAGTTCCCTGTGCTATACAGTAGGTTCTCATTAGTTATCTATTTTACACACAGTCTCAATAGTGTATATATGTCAACCCCAATCTGCCAATTCATCCCACCCCCTCACCCCTTTCCCCCTTGGTATCCATACATTTGTTCTCTACATCTGTGTCTCTATTTCTGCTTTGTAAATAAGATTGTCTATACCAATTTTTTCAGATGCCATATATATGCATTAATATACTATGCTATTTGTTTTTCTCTTTCTGACTTACTTCACTCTGTATGACAGTCTCTAGGTCCATCCATGTCTCTACAATCCTCAGTGCCTTTCTAACTTCCACACATTGTGTGATCCCACAGCCAATGTCATACATTTTAAATTTTTGTTATGACGGCATTCTGCTTCCAGGTCATACATTGTGTCATGCATACCTACTGCTGTGAAACAAACCACTCCAAAGTCTTATGGTTCCATGGGTTGATTGGGTTCCACTGAATAATTTTCGTTTGGGATTTCCCATGCAGTTGAAGCCAGATGTTGGCTGAAGCTGGAGTCGTTTGAAGGTTTGACTGAACTAGATGTCCCAGATGACCTGTTGCATGCCTATTGGTTGATTCTGGTTATTGTTCTGGACTTCAGCTGAAACTGTCAAACAGAGTAGCTATACTTGGTCTCTCTATGTGACTTGGGTTTTTCACATCATGGTGGCTAGTTTCTGATAGGGATCATCCTAAAAACAAATCTTCCCAAAGACCCAGGTTGAAGCTGTGAGGTTTCTTATGGCACAGCCTCGGAGGTATCTTCTGACACATCCTATTAGTAAAACAATTCACAAATGACAGTCCAGGTTCAAAGAAAAGGGAATTAGACTCAACTTTGATGAGAGTGTGTCAAAGAATTTGTGGTCATTTTTAGTCTGCCATACTAATGAAATTCTAAGCTTTCAGAAATATGTATGATTATTTTAAAATCTCCTCTATATAAATCCTTACTTGTCTCTAACACTCATATATAATCTTTTATTAGAATCATTAGAAGACCTAGTAATCAGTTCATCATAAGCTAAAAGAACAATTATAACTGGGAATGAAGAAGAACAAATAATATATTTAGAATATTTCCCTTCATATAAAATAAGTAAAAAGTAAGTTAAAAAATGCTTTAAAGGGCTTCCCTGGTGGCGCAGTGGTTGAGAGTCCGCCTGCCGATGCATGGGACATGGGTTCGTGCCCCGGTCTGGGAAGATCCCACATGCCGCGGAGCGGCTGGGCCCGTGAGCCATGGCCGCTGAGCCTGCACGTCCGGAACCTGTGCTCCGCAACGGGAGAGGCCACAACAGTGAGAGGCCCGCGTACCGGAAAAAAAAAAAAAAAAAAAAGCTTTAAGAACTGAATTAACTGTTAAATTATTTGACAAAATTATTTTGGATTTATGAAAGTAGTTTTTCCTCTGAGTATTGCCCAACTTAGCATGTTTATTTTACTTTCAAAACATGAATATCTTCTTCCATGTATGGAAGGCTGTCATGCTCTCTATGAATCCTATACTAAATCCTTATCACTGAATATCCCAATTATAGTACTTAATTTATTGTATAAAACAGATGGAAAAGTGACTTAAAATAGACTTCACTTCTGGCAGTATTAAAATTAAATACACTTAGTTGAATTTAAAAAAATATTAGTTACAATATAGAAAAAATAGTTAAGCATGTTACAATTCATATGACAGTAAGGAATTTCCAGAATTCCTAATGAAGTAAACTATGGGAAGTAAGAGAGGACCAAAGCTGGGATTTTAGCCCTTAGGCATGAATGAAGAAAGAACAGGAATCTTCCTGCTTTGAGCTTGGTGTTCAGTAGAAGGGGGCAGGATGGAAAAAATAATAGAAAATAAAATGGCTTAGGATTTTCCAAAAGTTTTGATCAACAGTAACCTTGACATTCTGGAAATCCAGTGACACTTAAATAGGATACATAAGAATAAATCTTTACCAAAATATATCATAGTTAAACTGTGGAACATCAAAAAAAAAAAAAAAAAAAAAGAGAGAGAAACCTTTTAAAAGCTTCCAGAGAAGAAAAACAGATCAATTATAAAAGAACAGTGATTGATAATCAATTTATATTTAACAACAGTATTAGGATACAGAGACCAAGGAAGAATTTCTTCAATGTGCTGAGATAATGTAACTGTCAACCTAGAATTCAATACTTAGAATGAATATTTCCAGCTGTGAAGGAGAAATAAAAATATCTCAGGAGAACAGAAACCCGGAGTTTTACTACCAACAGACTCAGACTGAAAGAAATTTGGAAGAATATACCTATATAAAAATGATACAAAATTATATCGCATGGAAGGCCTATGATGGAAGAAAGGGTGAAAAGAGATATTGATAAATATGAGTATGAACCAATGCTGGGAAAAATGACTATCTACTTGTGAAATAAAATGCTAGAATTAAACTACTGTACAAAATAGCCTGTGTATCAGGAAGAGATTATTTAAAGGCCCTTTAATATTTTTGGAAATTATGTGACTATTGATAAATTTAGTACTTTCTTTTTTCCTTTATTTTTAACCATTTTTTAAAATTGAAGCATAGCTTATGGACTTCCCTGGTGGCACAGAGGTTGAGAGTCCACCTGCCGATGCAGGGGACACGGGTTCGTGCCCCGGTCTGGGAAGATCCCACATGCCGTGGAGTGGCTGGACCCGTGAGCCATGGCCGCTGAGCCTGCGCGTCCGGAGCCTGTGCTCCGCAACGGGAGAGGCCACAACAGTGAGAGGCCCGCGTACCGAAAAAAAAAAAAAAAAAAAAAAAAAAATTGAAGCATAGCTTAAAATGTGTTAGTTTCAGGTGTACAGCAAAGTGATTCAGTTATACATACATATATATCTTCTTTTTCAGATTCTTTTCCATTATTGGTTATTACAAAATACTGAATATAGTTCCCTGTGCCATGCAGTAGGTCCTTATTGTTTATCTATTTTACATATAGTAGGGTGCATAGGTTAATCTCAAACTCCTAATTTCTCTCTCCCCCCTGCCCCACCTGATATCCCTTTTGGTAACCATAAGTTTGTTTTCTGTCTGTAGGATACCTACTAGGCCTCTGCTGATACCACCTGGCTGGGAGGGGGAGGAAGAATGCCTGGCGATGAGGGTGGCTATGGGAGAGGGTGGCCTCATTACTGCTAAGCAGTGAGGAAAGACCTACTGGGCCTGCTCTGAAACCTCTTCAGTGGGGGAGGGGAGTGGCACTGGGTTCTGGGTGGGCTTGAAATTGTAGGTTGAACCTGTGGTTTCCATTGACAAAGGCAGGGAGGAGTGGAGGAAATAGGGGTGTTGCAAGGGAAGGAAACTCCACACCTGGCCTTCAAACCAGCAGGGACATAGCAGTTCCTTGTTCTAGCTTAGCAGAGGTAGAAGTTTAGGCTGTCTACTCAGTCTTTGCTGGTGGGGATGGAGGTGGGGCTTCGGTTTTTCTCGTTGGTATTTGGCTGGAGTAGAACAGTTTTTATCTAAAAGTTTTCAGTCCAGGCTGCCTATTCCCTGTTTCTTTAGTGAGATAAACCAAATTTTTCTTGGGACTTTTTTCATCTGTGCCCATTGATATTTCCAAGGTGCTTCTGACATTATGGCTGCCATAGTGAAGATAAACTGAACTCATATGACCTCAGTTTATCCCTGTCACTTGTATGGTGTCCTTTGAAGCTCTGCTGTGGAGCAACAGTCCACTCTGATGCTTCTGGGTTGGCCTGGGCCTTTCTGTGTCCTTTTGTTCATCAGCTACTGATGAAGGAAAGAGACAGAGATTCTTTAGCCTGCCATTGAAGACTGGTGATAAGCATAAGGAAAATTCGTGCCAGTTGGTCTCAACCACATCTGTGGCTTAGATTACCATTTTAATGCTGATCTTCTTATCACGATTAGCAGGAATAACATTCAGCTGATGTGCACCTGTAAGGATGAACAATGGGACAAATTACTGAAATGATCTGGTATTGCTAGATAGTCCCTGAGTGTTCCTCCTGACCCTGCTATTCAGCCCCACAACTGTGTTTACTGCCTTGCCCTATCATAAGGACCCTCATGGACCTCTGGCAATTTATTTTCTAAGGGATTATTTTCTGGAACATAGGGGAGCTTCTGGGAATCTGCTCAAGTGCTATGGTGAAGATCTGTTCTGATTGGGTAGTGCTATATATATATATATATATATATATATATATATATATATATATATATGTATATATATCTCAAATTTGCCTCTGCAACTTCAGCTTCATTTATTATCCAACTGCCTGCCAGATATATCTGTTTGATTATCCAATGTGTAATATGCACAGACACATTATCTTTCAACAAAATCAACTTCTCATTTGTATACATGGTACAAGGTATCAGTGGATGGCCCTGATTTTTACTTGTTTGTCTAAGCTAGAACTTGCAGGGAATTCTTGTCCCTTTCATCTTCACTTCTGATTTCTAATCAGTGGTAAAATATCCCTTGTTCCTCCATTTTACGTGACCCCAAACTCACCATTTCTCTTTACCTTTACACTCTTTGCTTAGGTTACTATTACCTCTCACCTGGATCAGTGCAGCACAGTCTTGACAGGGATTCCTGCCTCCTGTGATCTTCCCACCCCTCTGTTACAGTCTATTTCATTATCCAAATAACAACTTATTTTCCAAATTGTAAATGATCTAAGCTATAACTGTCTTAGTGGTCTGGTCATCACTGCTTCCACCTTTGACCCCTTGCTGCTCAGCAGAGTGGTCTTGATCATTTTACACATAAATCAAAGCGTGATGTACCTTCATTTAAAACTGTTCAATGGCTTTCCATTTGTATTAAATGACATGCTAACTCATTTTTTTTACTTATGATATTTTATATTATCTGACTCTGCCTCCATCTGCGGCCTCTTCTTTTTTTTTTTTTTTGCAGTACGTGGGCCTCTCACTGTTGTGGCCTCTCCCGTTGCGGAGCACAGGCTCCGGACGCGCAGGCTCAGCAGCCATGGCTCATGGGCCCAGCCGCTCCGCGGCATGTGGGATTTTCCCGGACCGGGGCACAAACCCGTGTCCCCTGCATCGGCAGGCAGACTCTCAACCACTACGCCACCAGGGAAGCCCTGGACTCTTCTTATACCTTCTACTTCTTCATTTGCTCTGCTTTATGTATGCTGAAATTATTTCTCTTCTTCATATAAGCCATGCTCTTTCCAGACTCCATTCTTTTTCATTTTCTGTATCATATTTGCTGAGTTGCTCTTCTCCTAGTTCTTTGAATGTTTAGCTTGTTCTTTAATATTCACGCTCCAGGTTTTAGCTTAGTAGCACTGCCTAAGAGAGGTCTGTCCTAGCTCTCCTCTGTTAAACTAGTCATCTCCAGCTTTGCTGGAGCTCAGTGTCATGTTCATTTTCCTCATAGCATTTTTCACACTCTGAGTTTTTTGGCATATTTAGTTTTAACATGTACTTATTTTTAACAGGTTTGTTTGTTTTCTTCTCCAATAAAATGTAGACTCCCTGAGGGCAACGTCTATATCAATCTTGTTCATTCTGTATCCCCTGGTATTAGAATGGTGTCTGACACATAGTAATTATGATGATGGTGGTAATAATGGTACTGACGTTGGGTAATTATGTTTACTACTCACAAAAAGCTAAGCACTGTGCTAAGTATGTTGTATGTATCATTCCATTTAACTTGCACAATAACTCCTAGAGTGAAATATAAGTATTAACCCTATGGCTTTAAGAATAAAATCCAGGGCTTCCCTGGTGGTGCAGTGGTTGAGAGTCTGCCTGCCGATGCAGGGGACACGGGTTCGTGCCCCAGTCCGGGAAGATCCCACATGCCGCGGAGCGGCTGGGCCCGTGAGCCATGGCCGCTGGGCCTGCGCATCTGGAGCCTGTGCTCCGCAACGGGAGAGGCCGCAACAGTCAGAGGCCCGCGTACTGCAAAAAAATAAAAAATAAAAAAAAAATAAAATCCATTAAGGTATGCCCACTTTAGCTCTAATGTGTTATCTAAAGATTACTGGAAGGAAAAAAAAAACTACAGGAAAAATAAGCTTTAGAAAAACGCAACGTGGCCTCAGATTATCAGAAAGTAAAAGAAGGGAATATGATCTATATGCTGGGAAACCTCAGTTTTAGTGTGTTCACTGCCTCAGTGAGCTCCCGGGGTCCTGGCTGATTTTTCGGTTAACTGGTATGGTAATCAGTCTCAGTGATTCATCTTGCTTTTTAAGAACAAAAACCTAAAATCAATTTTCAAAAACCTGTTCCATCTATCTTTGCCTTTTAGCTGATGAGAGG
The DNA here is from genome assembly GCF_039906515.1 of Pseudorca crassidens. NCBI lineage: Eukaryota > Metazoa > Chordata > Mammalia > Artiodactyla > Delphinidae > Pseudorca > Pseudorca crassidens. The sequence goes on from NC_090298.1 coordinate 80,709,513, forward strand.
CAGGCATCTTTATTGTCTTAGTAAGATGGGCTATAGGGTTCATGGTATGACGATGTAGTTTTAAAATTTCACAAAATAATCAGCCAAACGCTTTTCTCCCATTTCTGGATGCAAGTAATTTGTGGTCTCCTATGCCAAGATTCTGCAATTAAGCATAAACACAAAGCCTCTTATTAAAATCTCAGCCTTCTTATCTATCTTCACATAGTATATGTACTAAGTATTCCTTACCCATCTCAACACATGGCCTATGCAAGTGCTGGACCTTTATGTTGTGGGCTCAGAGTAAACAGTCATGTGGTTTCCAAAGTAGTTTTCTGCCTCTGGAACATGGAGGGTTTTCAGCTCTCCTCTACCATACCCATCTGATATTTGAGAAAAACAACACAAGGTGATTGATTACCTTGTTTATTACCACAAACTAGTAAGTCACAAAGCCAGAATTTGCTTCCAAATACTCTATTGAGAGCCCAAGCTCTTAAACATGAATCTATATTTTAATTCTGTGATATTTAACCAAGATAACGTGTTCTATTGTAATTGAATAAATAATTTTCCATTAGTTTTTTATTAAACTCAGTATTTGTCTCAAGAACGCTTTCATTTTATTTATTTTCAACACCTGTTGTTAACATTTAATGAAATGCTAAGAATTTTTAGGTTTGATAATGAAATGGCAAACCTCGCATATATTTAAATAATAACAAAGAACGATTTTGGCATGTTGCACACGGGGGCATGCACATTTAGTGTGCCCTAACATGTTTTATTTTTCATTCAAAAAATAGCTCTGTTTTAGCTCCATATACTTCACTGAGAATTGAGTTTGGTCAGTTAATAGCTTGGGCATTGTAACTGATAAATCAGAATTGCAATTATTGGAGATAGATAAAACTAAGCAGAGAAAAAAATGTATAGAGTTGCCATCTCCTGAGAAATCAGTGGCAATTTTCCTTGGCAAAGTCAAGCTCCATCAGTACAAGGAAAAAGATTAGAGAAGTTTCTTTAATTAGAAAGTTCACGTGCACAAAGCAAGGAAAATAATTTTCTCTCAGCTTGATGACGTTTCGAAGGGTAAAGAACCAGGCGGTTAATTCAGCTCCTCTTAAAATGTTGCTCTGGAGTCAAGGCTGTCACCCATTTGATGGGTCGCTCTTACAGCTCTTCACTGTGTGTGTCAGTCCTCTGCAAAGTGAGGAGACTTACGCATAAATCCTAATAGAGAGGGTGGATGGTAGATTGGTTCCTAAAGCGGCCAGTGGCTAGCAAATTACCAGCCCTGGATGAAAAATGAGGTCATGAAGATTTAAATGTGGCAAGAAAGAAAGTGCTGTCTGCTCAGGAAAGATACTTAGTGTGAACCCATCTGTGGTAATAGATTAATTGCCTTCATTAGCAAAGATGTATGTCTTACACCAGCCATCAATAAATGTTTCAGGTCTACTCAGGAGTGATGGCTCTGTTGATTCAAAAGATAAGACTATTCCCTAACAAAAGTAAAAGTAAATATATTTCTAAAAATTTCCACAATCTGATTCACAGTTCCATAATAAAGAATAATTATATATCAAGTTTAAAAAATGAGGGTGAGAAAAGAGTTGCTCTGGTAAACTAAATTACATCTTAATGAATAGTTTTTATAAAGCTCTACAACAGTTGGAGAGGTATTTCTGGCTGGAGGAAACTTTCTTTACTGGGCTTGCCTTTGCTTGATCTTTAAGATAATCTATTTTATTTTATTTTATTCTTTTAAATTAAAAAAATTTTTTTTTATGTGGACCATTTTAAAAGTCTTTATTGAATTTGTTACACTACTGCTTCTGTTTTATGTTTTGGTTTCTTGGGCACGAGGCATGTGGGATCTTAGCTCCCCGACCAGAGATCAAACCTGCACCCCCTGCATTGGAAGGCAGTCTTAACCACTGGACTGCCAGGGAAGTCCCCATGATAATCCAACTATTTTTAAAAAATTATTTAATTCAGTTATGTCCTATCTTAGCTTGTAGATTTTTACCCTCCTTACTTCAAAGAGATGATTCCTGCACTTCATTCTTCCATTAGTGTATCATTATTATGTATGATGGACAGTAGTGAAAAATACCTCAGTCAGAAAAACTTCAATTTTTTTCTTTTTTTAAACAATGCCAGAGTAAATGGTAGTAGACTAAGAAATTAATCAGGGAACAGTATCAACATAGGAGCTGTCTCTTCAGTAGACTGAATGTTAACTATAAGAGAATAAGAAAATAGTGGTGTGAGGTATCATCTTAAATCATAGCATACAGGAGGCTCTGTAATTCATTCATTTATCCATTCACTCAGAAGTATTTATTTAGCACTTACTATATCACAGGCAAGGCACAGGTTTTGGAGAAAAATCAGTTAACAAAAGAGACAAAACATTCCTGCTTTAGTAGAATTCACAGAAAATTTAAAAAGTAAGTTATAAAAAATATTAGAAAGCGGTAAGTGTTATAGAAAGAAAATTGAAGAGTGTTAAGGAGACTGAGAATGTGGAGGTGGGGGTCAGCAGTTTAAATGGCCTGGCCCTTGGGAGTCTCCCTAAAAAGGCAAGGCTTCAATAAAGACTTGGTGGAGGTGAGGAAGTATGTCACATGAGTAAGTGAGAGAAGACCATTCTAAACAGAAAGAATAGCCAATGTGAAGACCAGGAAGTGGGAGTACACTAGTCATGGCTAATGAACTTAGGAGGTCACTCTAAGTAGAGCAGAGTTAACTAGGGGGTCCTGTAGACAGAGACGTGATCTGGACCTTGTACTTCTCTGTTACTTATATTTGTGCTATCTTACTTATAAACAGGTTCACACATAAATACGTAGACACACGTAACGCACACCTTGCTGGCTTTTAACTAACTTACAGTTAAAAAAAATCCTAACTATCATATAAAATGACATAAAAGCAGACCTTATTTGTTCTGTCTTTGTTTAAAAAAGCATACCTATGACTCTGTTTCTGTTTTGTTATGTTTGTTCATTTGTTTTGTTTTTTAGATTCTATGTATAAGTGAAGTCGTATAGTATCTGTCCTCTGATATTTCACTTAGCATATTACCCTCTAGGCCCATCCATGTTGTTGCAAATGGCAAGATTTCATTCTTGTTCATAGCTGAGTAATATTCCATTGTGTAATACCACATTTTCTTTATCTATTCATCTATCAATTGACACTTACCTTGCTTCCCTGTCTTGGTTACTGTGTATAACACTGCAGTAAACATAGGAGTCCATATATCTTTTCAAATTAATATTTTTGTTCTCTTTGAAGAAATACCCAGGAGTGAAACTGCTGGATTATATGGTAGTTCTATTTTTAATTTTTTGAGGAACCTCCATACTGTTTTCATAATGGCTACACCAATTTACATTCCCACCAACAGTGCAAGAGGGTTCCCTTTTCTCCACATCCTCACCAACATTTGTTATTTGTAGTCTTTTTGTTGATGGCCATTCTTACAGGTGTGAAGTGATATCTCATTTTGGTTTTGATTTGCATTTCCCTGATGATTAGTGATATTAAGCATCTTTTCATGTGTCTGTTGGCCATCTGTATGTCTTCTTTGGAAAAGTGTCTATTCAGGTGCCCTGCCCATTTTTTAATTGGGTTGTTTTTCTTTTTGATGTTGAGTTATATGAGTTCTGTATATTTTGGATATTAACCCTTTACAGATACAGAGAACAAACAGGTGGTTGCCAGAGGGGAGAAGGGTGTGGGGATGAGTGAAACAGGTAAGAGAGATTGACAGGTACAAACTTCCAGTTACAAAATAAATGTCACGTGGATGAAATGTATAGAGTGGTGGATATAGTCAGTAAAAATGTAATATCTTTGTATGGTTACACTCGGTAACTGGATCTATCATGGTGTCACTTTGTAGTCTATATCAAAATCACCATGTTGTGCACCAGGAATTTAACACAGTGTTGCGTTTCGAAGATCAGTTTTGTGGTTACCAGAGACAGGGAGTGGGGTGAGGTACAAACTCCCAGTTATAAAATAAATAAGTACTAGAGACGTAATGTACAACATGCTTAATATAATTAACACTATTGTATATTATATACATATAAAAATTGTTGAGGGTAAATCCTAAGAATTCTCACCACAAGGAAAACTTTTTTTTCTTTTTCTTTTATTTTGTATCTATACAAGATAATGGATGTTCACTAAACTTATGGTAATCGTTTCATGATGTATGTGAGTCAGATCATTATGCTGTATACCTTAAACTTACACCGTGTTGTACGTCAATTATATCTCAATAAATAAAATCAGAATAAGAAGTAAATTTTAATTTAAAAAAAATTGAAAAGAGAATAATTTGGAGTGAATGACTCAGTGAATTCAAAAGACCTATATTTATTATATTGGTTTTCCTTTAAACTAGTATTTTTTTAATTTTTATTGGAGTATAGTTGCTTTACAATGTTGTGTTAGTTTCTACTGTACAGCAAAATGAATCAGCTATACATATACATATATCCCTTCTTTTTTAGATTTCCTTCCTATTTAGGTCACCACAGTGCATTAAGTAGAGTTCCCTGTCCTACACAGTATGTTCTCACTAGTTATTTATTTTATAGATAGTATCAGTAGTTGATATGTGTCAATCCCAATCTCCCAATTCCCCCCCACTTTCCTCCTTGGTATCCATACATTTGTTCTCTATGTCTGTCTATTTCTGCTTTGCAAATAAGATCATCTATACCATAAACTAGTATTTTAATTATTTTTCAAAAGCTACTGGTTTAATCATTTGATTTAAAAATTTTTTAGAATTTCATTTCACCATTTCTTCCTTGTTGTTTTGAAAATCACAAATACGTTTCTCTGTCAGAACTGTCCCCCCCAAAATCCTTTTTATTCTGAAGCATTACATGTTCCTATCCCACTCCCTGTCTCAGAGGGCCTATCTGTCTGTCTGTATTTTGTGTTAAGGCAACGAAGTTCCTTTTACCTACAGATGTTTTCTGGAAATGGTAAGACATTAAATAATCATTAATATAATAGCTTGAATTGATCAGATAGCAACACTTAACATTTTAAAGCATTTTATAGCACTTTAAAGCATTTTCACATAATTAACATATTTTAGTCCTTTGGGGTATTGTTACACCTATTTTGCACATCAAGAAAGTAAAGCTTGTAGAAATTAGTGATGTGAGCTTAATCATATTAGCTGGAAAACAGGGAAGTCCAACCTATATTTCAGATATTCTGACTCTAAGTGCAGTTCTTCGTTTCACAAGGTATGGTGGGGGGGGAAATAATTCACAAGGATTCCCTCCTTGCCCAAACTTCAGTCAGGCTCCTCGGAGCTCTCTTCTCAACCACGCTTTGTCCTTGGCCTGGTAAGTCCAGTTTAGCAAGAATCCTGCTAAGCCACTTTAACAAGAACCTCCCCACTTTTGATACCTAATCAAACTCCTCTGAGTAATTTTCCATCCATTGACTGGCTTACTCTGCCTCCTGGCTGTAAATCACCAGTTGTCCCTGCTGTATTCAGAGCTGTGTTTGATCTCTCTCCGCTATTGCAAAATCTTGAATGAAGTCTTCTTGGTCTGTTTAACTCTATCTGGTGCAATTTTTCTTGACACAACCCAGGAAAAATGTTGCTACACATAGAACACAGGCCATAGTAAGCTGTTTTGGGCATTTGTCTAGAAGTTTTGAGACATGAGATAATTGTTGGTCAGTATGATAGGGACCAGAAGCGAGAGACTATACATGCTTACAGGTCCTAGAAACAAACTTTGTATGTATGACAATATTCTGAGGAGCCTGCATTAGCCTCAGGAAAGAGCCTTATTTTATTAACAGATACTCATAATAGTTTTTGTTTTATCAAATATTGTTTTTTTATCAGAACTTGTCTTAGAAATCATACTATTTAAAAGTTATTTTAATGTAAAATTTTAGCTTTTGGAAAGAAGTTTATTCTGGTGTCAAAACTGATTTCCCAATTTCTGAGTAACACTAATTCAACAAAATGGTGAATTGAAATTGACATAACACATAATAGGAGATTAAGTAAATCAAAATTCTTTTACACAAGAATAAATCAGTGGCCATGCATCTGTGTATCCTGGTAGAAAGATTTTTTAAAAAGATAAGACTTTTTTGGAATTCTCCTTCCATGTAACTTAACTTCAGTGTGAACAGTTTTCTTACCTGAAACGTGGAGATAATATCATAGACCACATCTTGATATGATTAAGACTATAATATTGTGATTTATAATAAACATTTATTTGGTATTTGTCCCATTCCTGGCACACTGCTCCTAAAACCCTTGTAATTTCCTAGGTGATAAGAGTACTGGGAGCATCTTTTATTAAACTATTTCGTCTTTTGTCCTCAGTTCCTAAAATAGCTCCAGAGTGATAAGGTGAAAGGAATGTCTTTGTATTCATAACAAGCTCTTTCAACCACAACCAAGCCTATGTTAATGAGGTGATTTTTTGGAAAGCCCCTAGTTAACCACAGGATGAGGGCTGGTTGCCAGGAGAACCGTCCTGTGATTAGAGGATTGGAACTTTCAGTCCTACCCCTTTACCTCCAGGAAGGAGAGAAGGGCTGGAGGCTAAATTAATCACCAGTGGGCACTGATTTAATCAATCGTGCTGTGTAATGAAACCTCCCTAAAAATCCCTGGGTTGATGCTTCTGGGTTGATGAACACCTAGAGGTGCTGGGAAGGTGGCACATCTGGAGAGGACATGGAAAGTCCATGCGCCTTCCCACATAGCTTGCCCTATATGTTTCTTCTATATAGCTGTTCGTGTGTTGTATCATTTTATGATAAACTGGTAGTCTAGTAAGTAAACTGTTTTCCTGAGCTCTGTAAGCTGCTCTAGAAAATTATCAAACCCATGGAGGGGGTCATGGGAGTCTAGTTTGTGGTCAGTAAATCAGCAGTACAGGTGACAAGTTGGGTTTGTAGTTGGCAACTGAAGTGGAGGAGGGGGGTGCTCTTTCAGAACTGAGCCCTTAATCTGTGGATCTGTGCTAACTCCAGGTAGACTGTGTCAGAATTAAATTGAATCGTAGGACACCCAGTGGTGTTGGAGATTTGGTTAGTATAGACAAACTTCATACATTTGGTGATCAGAAGTAAAATGTTGAGAGCAGAGTGGAGAGGAGACACAGTAGTTTTTCTTTTTCATGATTAAATTAGGTAGCATTTAAATGGCCTAGTATAATTTTTGGTCCACGGTAGGAATTCAATAAAAAGAGAGGCACCCTTTTGTTCCCTTTTCCTATTAATAGCCAATTCCAGCATCTTTTCTTCAAAATATAACTGATTAAATTAGCCAGAATGAAACCCATAGTCATAACAATATGTTACATTATGAAGGCCAATATTTCAGAAAAGAGGGAAATAATTTAATATCAAGGCTGTAATTCACCAAAGTGGTTGAATGTACCATCAATTAGCAGTCAATTTTATTAAAATTTCTCCCAACTGTATTTTTTATTTCAGTTAAGAATATACAATTTAGTATATAATTAGTTAGAGAACACATTTGGGACTTTTCCTTATGAGAGTAAGGACTTTTACAAAAATGTCCTCTAAACTTAAATTATTATAGAAACATTTTGAACTTGAATCTCTCAAGAAATTTAACAAATCCAAACTTTTTCAGAAGTTTAAATACTCTATTTTTTCCAAGAAAATGGTAACTCTTTTTTTCTTGATCCTTTGTAGTGCTAAAGGGCATTTTTTAAAAAACTGCTTCAAGTAAAAGATTCTTTGGAAACACAATTAACTCTTTCAGGTGATTAGAGTGGTTTTCATCAGTTATTGATCATATTTGTTGTATTTCCTAAACAATACTTTAGTGAGGTGCAGAAATTGATGTATCTTCCAAAAGTCTTTCATAAACTCCTAGGGAATAAAAAACAATCATGAACTGATAGGGTTTAGTTCATTCTTCCATATTAAAAATAAAGTCATATTAATGACATTGTTGAACATTTACAAGTCACTAATTGTGAGTCCAGAGTAGGTGATTTATAGCCTTTTGGCCATGAAATTATGAATTTTACTGAGTTGTGACCATATTTATAGCTGTGGAATCATGGAGCCCTATTGTTAGAGTATTGTATAGAAGTTAAAAGTCAAAAATCTGGAATTCACTCATAGGAATTTTAGAAAATAAACTGAGACAAAGTATCCCACTATGATGTAGGCAATAATTATTAAAATCTGTGAGGAAGTGAATGAGCTGAACCATACAGCTCTCTGGGAATGTAGCATTCCCAGCAGAGGGAAGAGCAAATGTGAAGTCCTTGAAGCATGAGCTCGCTTGGGTTGTGATTAAGAAGCAGTGAGGACCAGTGTGGCAGCACAGATTGGTTAAGGAGGGACGTATTAGAAATTGAGAGGGACACCTGTGCTTGTTCTTTTCTTTCCATCCTCCTTCACAGGCAGGTTTTGACTTCTCAGACTGCAAATAGTTAAAGTTAAGTCTTGCCTTTTAATCTTTATCACAGTACCCTGATTGTTGCTTATTTATTATCACCACTTGTTTTTTGGTCTGTCTCTTTAACTAGAATACAGATGCCATGAAGTCAGGCATTTGATGTGATGTGTTATTTGCCACACTGGTGTTATCTCAGGTACTTAGCACAGTTCCAGGTACCTAGTAGGCACTCAAATATCTGTTGAATGAATGAATGACTATTCCATGAGATGGGAGCTGAGATATGTTGACTTGCTAAAAATTTATCAAACTATGATTTAGGACTTGTAAACTTTTCTTTTTTTTTGCGGTACGTGGGCCTCTCACTGTTGTGGCCTCTCCCGTTGCGGAGCACAGGCTCCGGACGCGCAGTCTCAGTGGCCATGGCTCACGGGCCTAAAGGCTTCGCGGCATGTGGGATCCTCCCGGACCGGGGCACCAACCCGTGTCCCCTGCATCGGCAGGCGGACTCTCAACCACTGCGCCACCAGGGAAGCCCAGGACTTGTAAATTTTTCTGTATGTACATTGTATTTCAAGAAAAATTAATCCATCCCAAAGCGGCATAATAGAAAAGTATACAATTAAAATTTAACATGATTTTAATAAACGCTGAGAGGTGGTGATTAAAAAAAATGGAACAAAACCAAAACAAATGGCCACTGGATCAGACCAGTATGCAGCTTTCTGAAACTGTTTGGGTAGCCATGTACCCACCTTCTCTGTGATGATTGTAAAGCACCCAGCAACTTCCCACTTTCCCTGGACTCTCTCTTTTGCCTCTAAAGAGTGAAAATTCTACTGCTTCTGTGTCCCAGGGCAACAGTGGACAAAGAGTCCTGCTTCCTATCAACCTAAGCTGAAAAACTATCCCTTGGAAAGCTTTTCCCCAAAAAAGCAGAGATATAATTTTGATTGGGATATCTAGCACTTTATAGTTCAGTTACGTTTTCAGTTAAATCATCTTTTGTTAGCATTTGGGGAATGGATGCCATTTAATTCACTGGAAACAGTAAAATCAGAAGGCATAATTTTACATTACTGGGTCTTCCTAAGTACAACTATGGTATATAATAAATGTTCAAAATAGCTAACTTAAAAATAAGGTATTTTTATTACTTTGTTAAATATCATATATTAGTGAGAATGAAAAATGTGCTTTCTGATACCATCTGAAGTTATATGTACATTCCAGATGCTAGTTTATGCTCTCTTGCTTATGTTCAACCCACACACAGCAGGCTTTGTTAAAATACAAGGGTGCAATGTAACAAAGGACTCATTTCCTTCAAAATGAATAAAACAATATTTAGGTGGCTTGGTCAAGGAATTCCAAGAGATGAACTAAAATTTGATTTAAGAATACACAGGTTACATAAAACTTTTTCATCTTGTACAACGGCAGTTACTTGATAAATACACTTTGTGTTCTAATCAATAATAATAATTTAAAATTTTATTTAAAATTAAATATGAAACAAAATCCCTCTCCAAGTTGGCTATGAAGTGGCTTAAAAACATTTTCAGTAGAGGTTTGTTAGTCTGGAAAACATTGTGACTCTTGGGAAATACATAAAGCATTCTCTCCCCTTCACTACACTCTTCAGCAGCTTAGTATGATAGCCAGAGGTATACAAATGCATTGCCATCTTTCTTTCTTTATGATTCCATTAATTAAAAAAAAAAGAAAAGCTAATTATCTGAGAGGGAGTGTGTTCATTTTTCATACCTCAGCCCTTCTTATTGACTGATTACTTAAACCCAGTTATTGCTGTATATACTTCATATACTACATAAGGAGACACAGAACTTGAATTAACATGTTTAATTCCTTGTTTGTTGTGAGAGAGAATACCTTGTGTTCCAATGGCTGAGTTTTTATCTTGAAGAGCTTAAGTGCCTATTACCATTTGTTGATTAATTTGTAAGACTGACATATTTTGAACAGATCTTCTCAATCATTAAAGGCTTGACTCATTTTCTGGTAAATGGACCAGGCTTCTCAGTCACAACCTGAACCTAGAATGATAGAGTGTTCTTCTTAGCCAACTGCCACACTACACGTGATATGACTACAGGACATAAGCAAACTATATAACTTTATTTTATAATTAAAGTATAGTTGATTTACAATGTTATGTTAGTTTCTGGTGTAGAGCAAAGTGATTCAGTTATACAAATATATACATATGCTTTTTCATATTCTTTTCCATTATGGTTTATTACAGGATATTGAATATAGTTCCCTGAGCTATACAGTAGGACCTTGTTGTCTATTTTATATATAGTAGTTTGTATCTACCAATTCCAAACTCCCAACTTATTCCTACCCCACCCCCTTTTCCCTTTGGAAACCATAAGTTTTCTATGTCTGTGAGTCTATTTCTCTTCTGTAAATAAGTTCATTTGTGTCATATTTTAGATTCCACATATAAGTGATATCATATGTATTTGTCTTTCTCTTTCTGACTTACTTCACTTAGTATGATAATCTCTAGGTCCATCCATGCTGCTGCAAGTGGCATTATTTCATTCTTTTTTATGGCTGAATAATAGTCCATTGTATAGATACACCACCTCTTCTTTATCCACTCATCTGTTCATGGACATTTAGGTTGTTTCCATGTCTTGGATATTGTAAATAGTGCTGCTATGAACATTGGGGTGCATGTATCTTTTCGAATTAGAGTTTTCTCCAGATACATACCCTGGAATGGGATTGCTAGATTAAATGGCAACTCTATTTTTAGTTTTTTAAGGAACAGCCATACTGTTTTCCATAGTGGGTGCACCAATTTACATTCCCACTAACAGTGTGGGAGGGTTCCCTTTTCTCCACACCCACACAGCATTTGTTATTTGTAAACTTTTTAATGATATCCATTCTGACCAGTGTGAGGTGGTACCTCATTGTAGTTTTGATTTGCATTTCTCTAGCGATGTTGAACATCTTTTCATGTGCCTATTGACCATTAGCAAGTTACAGTAACTTTAGATATAATTCTGAGGTTTCACAAATGAACCTTCCTAACAAAGTCATGTTTTGCGTCTAAATGTATTAGTGGGGATATTTTATTTATCATGACATCTACTTTAGTAATGTGGTATGACGATCATTTAACGGTTTTTCTAAAGTATTCTGATTCTAAAATGAGCAATTAAGATAAATATAAAGGTGTGTGCCCACTTACTGCATATATTCATTCATTTACTTATTTTTTCATTTATCATTTAACTAATGTTTATTTACTGTTGATTTCTGTTTAAGGTTAGGGGTCTGGAATTGGAAATGCAGCCATAAAAAAGACATGGCTCCAGCCATCCAGGAGGTTATTATTTAACTGGAAAGAAATATCCATGCAAAGTGCAGGTCATAGGGCTATGAAAGCAGCCCATAAAAGGCTGAATTTTATTTAATTCACAGGAAAACATTAATGTTCGAGATTTATTACTTCAGTTAAAACTCAACCTAATGTAACTCTAATATAGCTCTTGTTATTTTATTATAAAAGTATTATCTTCTGAATTCCTTTTACTGCAAGTCTGGTAGTAATCCCAAAAGAAACCATGTTTTATTTAAAACACATTTGAAAATTTTTAAGGAGATTGAATGTGTGAATAATCTTTATACTGTTAAAGTGCTGCGCTCTTTTGACTGCAATAGTAAGAAAATTCTTTCATTTGGCTTTTCTCAAGCCTTTACAGAATGATTTGTATCTGAAAAAGTATAACACAGAGGGAGAGGATAGAAGGAGAAAAGGTCATTTCTTGACTTTCACACCAGCTGTTATTGTGGTTGTTTTGTTTTTGCAACTAACAAAGAGAAAAATGCTGCAGTAAACATACATCCATGTTAATGAAGTGGGGCAGAATTAGAGTTTTACTGATCTTTACTGATCTACATATTTTTATGTAGGAAGGAGGTTTTATAATATTTCTATTGATAGTATTTAATTTTCTGTTTTTTATATAAAACCAAATCTTACAATGTTTAATTCATTAATCTATTCAAATTAGATATATGTACAGTATGAATAGAGAACCAAATATTCAGTGTTATAAAGCAACATTGTTTTACTGACTTCAGTTTCATAGAGAAAATGTTTCCAATGGTTTTAATCTGTAAAATCTCCCTTTCAAGAGAGATTTTATATGGAAACTGTATGTAAAACCGAAAAATTAGGAGACTCCTAAACTTATATCCCGTTTGTACAAATCCCCTCAACCTCGAAAATGTCGTCTCTGCAGAAGTACTAAACTCCACAACTTATAAGAAAAAAATCAAAACGTTATTTTTGTCAAAGCATTCATTACCTCTGATGGCTGTAATAAGAGGCTGAAAGAAACAGGATAGTGGAACCAAGAAACATGATAAGATGGGCAGCACAATAAGTCTTTGGCCAATTGAGAAAGGAAAATCAATGGGTGCATCCCTGGCAGAGGGCAGAAGTTACATGACTAAACATCCATTAAAAGGGACTTGTCTTGTACCCCATGCTCTATTCAAAGGACATCACTCTATCAATAGTTTCATTGCTTAGATGCCTTAGGAACTAAGTGCCCAGTTTTCCACAGAAACCCCATCCAGAGTCCTGGCATCTCAGGAATCCTATGTGGGAAGGAGTCCCAGCACTGTATTTTTGTTTGTTTTTTGTTTGTTTATTGTTTGGCTGCATTGGGTCTTCATTGCTGTGCGTGGACTTTCTCTAGTTGCGGTGAGCGGGGGCTACTCTTCATTGCAGTGCACGGGCTTCTCATTGTGGTGGTTTCTCTTGTTGCGGAGCATGGGCTCTAGGTACACGTGCTTCAGTAGTTGAGGGGCATGGGCTCAGTAGTTGCTGCATGTGGGTTCAGTAGTTGTAGCTTGCAGGCTGTAGAGTGCAGGCTCGGTAGTTGTGGCGCATGGGCTTAGTTGCTCCGCAGCATGTGAGATCTTCCTGGATCAGGGATCGAACCCGTGTCCCCTGCATTAGCAGGCGGATTCTTAACCACTGTGCCACCAGGGAAGTCCCAAGAATCCCAGCTTTATCCCACTCCTGGAATACTATAAACTTTCCTACTCCTCATATGAATGAACCCAGCCATCAAAGCCACCACCCTCATCAGCTAGAAGCATCATTCTCCATCATCTCTCTCTTTTTTCAAAGTCTCAGTCCTTCTAAATCAAAGACTTATAAATTGCATGATTTCAGGCAGCCCAATCCTTAATAGGAGCATGGCTTTTTCAGACAGAAAGAATGTCACCTCTTTCTCCTCTTTACCAAAGGGATACCAGAATCTACAAATTTGAAAGCGCTTGGTAATTATATCTTCCCACAAGATGATGTCATTGTTAAATGTGTGTGTGTGTGTATATGCATATATATATGTATTCTTTTTTCCTCTGAATATTATAGCCAAAGCATCTGAATAAGTTGAGATACCCTACTTTTAGTTTCAGTACAAGCTGACCTCCCTCCCCACATCTCTTGGGCATAAACCTACAGGTCCTTTGGCTTTCAGACTCCCTAGCTGCTGTGCTATGAGCCAGACCTATGCTATTAAGGGTCCTGAAATCAGGGCAAATGCCCAGGATAACCTGTCCTTGAAGAGCAGACCTAGTTTTCTGTAACTCCTGAGTAATGTGCTTCTCCTAGGCTGGGCTGCCAAAGGATCTGGCAAGTCACTTGATAACAACGGTTATTCATCCTCTCACACCCAAGAAATGCTATAATTCTTGAGAAATGACTTGAGTTTTCAGGGCTTTGAGCCTGTTTCTTGCCAGTTATAAGAATGAGCATACAGGCAATTCACTAAGAAATTTTGATGAAACTCAGCATCGGTGAATTTCATTTTCCAGTACCAGCCTATACGTAACTGAGGTTATGCTAGGTTATACATAACTAGGTTTATGCTAGGCAACCGTGTGTATATATTACCCCTAGGGCACTAAGTTCTTTAGGAGCTGGAAACACGTCCTTTTTAAAAACAGAGTCTAGCAGAGTGTCTGGCACATTGTGAATAAATATAATAAATTATCATATTATCTTTTCTCATACAACTTACAAGGGAAATAGTGCAACCATATTATAGATAATAAAATTGGCATTCAGAGAAATTAGACAATTTGCCCAATGACATTTTTTTAACATCTTTATTAGAGTATAATTGCTTTACAATGGTGCATTAGTTTCTGCTGTATAACAAAGTGAATCAGCTATACATATACATATATCCCCATATCTCCTCCCTCTTGTGTCTCCCTTCCACCCTCACTATCCCACCCCTCTATGTGGTCACAAAGCACCGAGCTGATCTCCCTGTGCCATGTGGCTGCTCCCCACTAGCTATTTCATATTAGGTAATGACATTTTAAAAGACAGTCCAGCATTCAAAATCTGAGGTCTAACTCTAAAATCTATGCTCTGTACTCTGTCTATTTTCATTTGTTTCCAGTTTAAATATAAATTATAAAAACTTACTTTCAAAAAAGAGTTGAAGCAACTTAAATATTAACAGTTATATAGCAAAACAGATTTTTTTTAATTTCAGAAACTTCCCATAATAAAGGAAATAATTATATATATATTTTAAAACTTGAAATAAGGTATTTGTTTCTACCAAGTGATACAATAAGATGTAAGCTCTTTAAAAGACAAAGCAAAGGAACACACAGTGGATTATATACATAGTTTAATTTGATAACAAGTGAAAAAATACAAGTTCTTTTTGCTAGCACAATTTTTTTTCTTATGATAAACATAAAAGAGGAAACAAGACTAAATTCTCCCTAGGACTAACAGGGACTCTAGAACTAATAAAATGATTAGATAACTAAGAGTAAGAAATGTTGTATTAGTTTTAGCTTATGATTCCGTTGATAAGCTGGTGGAATAATCCAAGTGACAGTAGCACTGCTGAGGGTTCTATTGATTGTGGAATCTATAGCTTATGATACATATTCAGTGATATTTTTTGCGTGGGGATTCCTGATATGGAATCTGTGAATATAAAATAGTCATCAAGAAAGGTCTCTGCACCCTTGAACTTATGTGTTCAATTGTCTCAAGGTACTATTTTCTGGTGTTCGTATCAGTAAGTTCATCAGATTCACAAAGGAGATTGAGATCCCAAAACATTATGAACATTTTAAAATATTAGCAGTTATGAAAATTACCCAATAAGGTAATTATTGCAAACACATAGAGTGTCTACCAGCTGCAAAATATATGCTAAATACTTCACAGGAAATAAATTTTCTGAACCTCACGGCTACCAGATGAAGTAACTACCATTATTATCCCCACTTTCCAGATTAGTAAGCTTAGATAAAGAAAGATTAAGTAATTTTCCCAAAGTCACACAGCTATTAGGTAGCAGAACTAGGATTTGAATCCAGGGAGTCCAGCAAAGGAGTTTACATACCTAATCACCATACCATCTTGAAAGAATGGAAGCATTTTAGGTCAGGAAATCCTTGTTTTATTGCCTGATTTTATTCCAAATGCTAAAATCATGCTTGACTCATTGCAGATGTTCAATGAATGTTTGCAAAATTAATGCTTCCCTTTTCTCTTCTTCAAATAGATACCATTACATGTGTGTTTTTTCCCCAAAATTCAATTCCTTAATATATCCTATTGATTATTACTTATAATTCTCATATAAACTCATTGGCCACTTTTTACTGAATGATATGACATAACTCTAAGAAAATATATATTTCCTCTCTCTGAACTTTTAGAGTTATGCTCCTAAAAACCTTCACAATAAGATAATTTGCACTTGAAGAACATAAAGTCTTATGAGAAGCATAAGTTAAAATGCTAAAGGTCACAAGTGAATTGTAAAACCATGTATAAATATTTTATGTTTATTAAAATAAAATAGAAATCAATCCAATTAATTTTCGCTTATAATCTCTTAAAATATTTGTCCTCCACAATATTAGTAAGATGCTTGAAATCTGTTTTGCTTTGTTAAAGGTAACGTGCATAGCAAGAGACTTTTATCCCCTATGCCTAATTTTCGTCAATTCAGTTCCGATTTTATGGCTAGGAATTTTTGACTCTGATCTCAGAAAACCCAGCTGAGGATCTTGCAGTTCAGAATATCATCATAGCTAAACAGTAATATTCAGAAACATTAATATTTGCTCAAATCAACATAGCCAAGAAATTATGTTGAAACTCTCTTCCTCTAGGTGCAGTTACAGCACCTTAGTTCTATCCATAACTTAATTCCAGCTCATGTGGGCATGAGGACTGAAACACTCTGACTTGACTTTTGAATAACTTACTTTATATATATACACACACACACACACACACACACACACACACACACACACACACACACACACACACACATATATATGTTCCACAAAAACTAAATACCGTCATTTAAAAGGTACCCAGATCAAGAAACAGATAATAGGAGCACTCAAGAACTCCCCCTCCCCTTGCTACCTTCCAGTCATTCCCACCCCTACCCTTTACAAGAGTAAAGAGTATCCAGATTTCTTACACTATATATTAGTCTTATTTGTCTTGGTACTTTATATAAAGGGAACTATATAATATACAACTTTTTTCCTGACTTCCTTCTCTCAATATTATTCTTGTGAGATCCACACATAATGTAGTGAGGAGCTGAGGAATGTTCATTCTTATTCGTGAGCACATGTCTTTCGATCAACACAGGTATATATTTTTGTTAAGTACATACTTGTGAGTAACACTGGTGCTTCATAAGCATGTATATATTCAGTGTGAACACATAGTGCCACACACTTTTCTAAAGTGACTGCAGTAATTGTCAACTCCAAGAGTAGTTTATGAAAATTTCTGTTGTTCCACATCCTCACCAGCACTTTGTATTTTCTGTCTTTTTTATTTTAGTAATTCTGAAGATTATTCAGTGATATCAAATTGTGATATATTTCTCTGTAATATGTATTTCTCAGATGGCTAAGTTGCTCATTTTTTACATGATTATTCACAATTTGCATATTCATTTTTTGTTAAGTGTTCCACACTTTCCAATTCTTATATTTTAAAAAATATATTCTAGTTATGAATCCTTTCTTGTATATATATCCTTGCTGATATCTTTTCTCATTCTCTTGATTGCTTTTTCATTATTTTAATGTCATCTTTTGATAAGCAAAAGTCCATAGTTTTAGAGTATTCCAATTTATTTTACTTTTATGGTTAGTATTTCATTTGTGTCTTGTTTAAGAAAACTTAGCCTAGCTCAAGGTCATTCTCCTTCATTTTCTTCCAAAAGCTTTATTGTTTTGCCTGTCACACATTTAGATCTTCAGTTCATCTGGAATTGATTTTTATACCTGGTATAGGCAGGAGTCAAATACAATTTTGTTTTCTTTATAGCTATCCAACTGATGCAGCACCATTTATTGAAAATACTATCCTTTCCCTACTGACAATCTGCTTTAACTTTCTCTTATCTTTTTTTTTCCTGGCAGATACACTTTCCATTTTATATGCATATTCTTTTCTCAGCACCTTCCTTTATTTCTCTCATTACCAATATGTGTGCCTTAAAACCAATATATCTTGTTTTAAGGAAAAGATATATACACGTAAATCTTGCATAACCACTGGAATTCTTTTAAATGGACCATCCTTGTCAGAGAGGGCAGAACCCTGTTATAATTACCATGATTATTAGACAATTGGCTCAGCAACTCCCGGAATGGGCAGGTCTGTAATAGGTGGAGGGGAGATGGTGAGTAGGTAATCAGCATGTGTTCCATCATCCTCCTTGCATGACTTCCTGTCCTGTGGAGCCAGGAAGTGTAAAAACTACATAAAACAACCACTACCACCGCCACTTTTTTTCTAGTTCCCTGTAGAGTTAGTGTTTATATGTTGTTGATTAGTCGAGTTCACACAAGATTTGAAAGACTGACAATAGCAGAGGATATCTTCCTGTACCTTTTTTTTTTTTTTGTTCTTAAGTTCCAATGTGGAGAAGTTCACAATTTCCACAGCAGTGCTCAGCATCCTGTTTTAATTTGAGGTACTGAGTAGCAGTTATATCTGTTTCCTGATTCCTAAACCAGAGCTCCATCAAGTATCCTTAGAGACTGAAATCCTGTGTTCCATTTTTGTATTTGTGACAGAAGTTAATCGTTTCTCCAAACAACCTTACTTGTTGCTCATTCTGGGAGGTTTGGCTGGAGATCTAGCTTACAACCCACCATTTCAATATTTCTAACAATTGTATAAGCATCTGATTTCCTGTAATAAACTCCTTGGTGACTAAATAACTAGAGCAGCTTATTTCCTGCAATTTTAAATTTTACTCTATTGCATAAAGGAGGGACTACAAAATTTTACTGAAGGTTGAAGCACTGAAGGGAAGGAGGGCAAAAAATTCAGCAGCAAATTTCAGTTGCAGCAATTGACTCCAAAACAGAATTTTGACCCTCAGAGGCAAGGTTGAATAACTGAAACATATATTGAGGGATATCAAGATAATGACACAATAGCACTGGTATTAAGGAAATAGTACCATTGAAGCAAATATGTTCATTATATAATCATGTACAATAATTTGTTATTAATTGTCAACTTCATTCATGTATTTGCTAATTTCTTTCCCCTATTTGTCATTAACCAATTCAGGATTAGCTCATAATAAATAAATTTAGAACTCTGAACTCCATCCTTGCTGCACAATGTAGCTACACTGATCTAAATTTTCAATTTTACTATTTGTAATAGAGATGATTACTCAGAGGAAACAAAAAGAAGTAATTGATTCCTTTTCCTTTCTTATTATTTGTAACCCACCTAAATCCATAAAGGATCTGAGGTACTTTATATAATAAATCATTAAAATAAAGCTAAAATACGATGAGTCACATTAAATCAAAGATAGTACTTGTGCCAAAACATATAGATTGAGGCTAGAAGCACCAACTGAGTACGAACTTTGACTTTAATCCTCTTAGAAACCAAGGTAATAGAGAAAACATTTTTTCTATTACCTACATTTTATCATCTAAGGAAAGTTAAATTCCACACTATCAGAATAAAAAAAGATTTTCCAAACATAAATTGTGAGAAAAATTTACAGAAAGAGCTGCCAAACTCTGTAGTATATTAAATGTAATAAACATAATATAATAAAATTTAAAATTGTAATACAATTTAAAATGTAATAAAAATCTTAAACACATTTCTGTATTTGAAGATTAATGGTAGACTCTACACACCAACAGATCAAAATATATTAAATGCCATTCTGGTTTTCTAGTGACATCCAATATTAATCATTTTAAAAAATAGACTATAAACAATGAACTCAGTAAGTACATTTTTAAAAAATTATTGAGTTACATTATGTCCAGAAACTTAATCAAATATGATTTATTGCATTATCATAGGGCTTCTTATCATTTACTGACACAATGACCTTATGGGAAAATAAATGTTTTGAAAATACAAAAGCAGAGGTAAAGTTGAAAATAAGTATGAACAAAGTCTTTTTTTTTTTTTACCAAAATTGTTATTTTTAACTTTTTTTTTTTTTAGGCTGTTCCTTTAAGAAATCTTTATGTTACCCAGAAACTGGTTTTGCCTCTTGGTGTGTATAGAGCCAAAAGGCACAGCAAAGCCAAAGAGCAGGAGAAGGAAGGATTTGTTATTTAGAGCAAGTAAGGAGAACACCGGGGATCTTTCCCAAAGCAGTGTCTCTTGGAACAGCAAAACTGGGGAAGTTTTAAGCTAAGGGTACAGGCATATTCATGAAGGGGCTTGAGCAGAGGAGAATTCAGCATAGAATTGGGAGCAAGGTCTACAGAGTCCAAGCTTTAGTTGATTGAGTCAGGAGGGTCAATATAATCATTCCATCCTTCACCTGGGTGCCTTAGTGCCTGCAGAGCTCAAACTCTGTATCAGATTGTTATGCATATCCCTTGAGGAGGAACTAGGACTCTGTTTTGTTGCTGAACTATTGTTTTTTGACTGCTTTTCTTTTGTTCCTGCGTTCCCTTACTTCCCATAAGATCATTGATTACTGAGAACTGTTGAAGAGCAAGCATTGTGGCCAAGCCTAGATCACAAAATGGCTTAGGCCAAAAATGGCTTCTCTTATGTCAAGAAAGCCATGCCTGGTTCTCTTTCTCCAGGGACCCCGCACCCTGTCTCCTTACACTTACTGAACCTATTTTGTTCTAAAATATTGGTAGTATAAAGATATTTAAGATACCACACTGCATGATCTAGGTTTTAGTCAAATGCTCTGATTATTTTTTTTTTAACATGGGTGAGGCAGAACAAATGAAACACAGACCTAACATTTCTGTTTTCCTGTTCTGAGCTATCTTTTTTTTTTTTTTTTTTCCCTCAAGGTTTTAATAGCCATCCTCACAGTGCTTCTGCTCTGAACCCTTGGGTTCTTACCAGGTTGTTAAAGCTTTATTACAAGAGACAACTTCCATATTAATAATCTCTTACTTATCAAACTGATGTTTTGCACCTCAGATTCCAGTCTTATTTACATTCTATCAGTTCTTGCCAGCATATGTTTTCTAGGTGTTGTAGTGTCTGCAATGTATACTCTCTCTTTTTTATTGTGAAGCTGAGCTGTATTGGGATTTAACCCTTGTTATTTGTTGGATTGTCAGGAGGAGGTTGTTTTATAAGGTTCCTGTCTCATTTGAGACCGCAGCATTGTCTTCCAGCATGGCAAGTTATAATCTTCTAGTACCAAAGAGCGAAGGGCCACATCAGTAAACTCAGTGGGCTCAGGGGAACCTAGGATTTCAAGTTTCAGAGCTGCACTTGACCAGATTTCCTCATCTCAACATGAGGGTCCTGCTTCTTTCCTATTATGGCTTTAACCTTGGCTTAGGAAAACTCCTGGGACTGAAAAGTCAACATTTTCTGAAGCTCCTCCATTACAGTTAAGTCCTAAACCTGGTCCTCTGCTCTACCTGCCTTACAGATATAAATGGTCAGGGTTTCCATAATGTTGCCAAGGAGACACTGGCTTTCACACTGTGCCTTGAATTGGTGATAAATCACCCTAACCCTGTCATTACCTATTTCAACAAATCAATGGAAGTCAGCAGCACTTACTCAGTTCCATGGTATTTATGATTATGTATCCTGTCATGCTTCTCCAATCACAAAGATGCTGTACCAGACAGGACATCCCCTTCCACTGATATCTCATTTCAGTTAACCACTGATGGAATTTCTAACAGCTTCATTGTTATAACATATCAGTGGCTATTCATACTCCACTTACTACCAATTGTGGCCTCTCAGTGCAAGGTAGTTGGCAAGTGATCCATTTCCAAAATCTCACTTTAGAGTGTGCTTTCTAGAACCATCTTTGATAGTAGCTGTCTTAAATTGTATTCCCTGGAAATAAACTCTGAGACAGTGTTGTACCAGAAGATTTACTGAATTTGTCTAGGGGTATACACCTGTAAGGAACAGAGAAAGACAAAATTGGACAGAGAAAGAACTTATCCCACAATGTGGTTGGAAGTGAGGCCTCAACTGTTTTATGGAGAGCTCTGGAGCTAGCTGCTCTTTCAGAATTGTCCTGAGTTGAGACAAGGGAGCTAGAACTTGTATCCCTGAGTCAGTCAGTCACTGGCTTCAGACTGAACCCTGTGCAAGGCAACAACTTTTTACAAGGGTGTTCCCTGTGGCCATTGTTAATTCCCAGTGAAGAGCACACAGTACAAGCCATCAGCTGCCAATATTCTTTGCAGCTGATGGTAGGTGCATTGACCCTAGAGAGGGGGATCTAGGTAGAATATCATGGTATTCGCTATAACCTGAAAACAGTATATGGTACAGTTTACTGCATTCAAGAGATTATAATCTATGGGCAAGAGGAAGCTGACATTTTTGACACAGTGAAAAGGACATTTATGTGTTTAATAATGTTGTGAGGTATTTGTTGTAAATCCTATCAAACTATACATGTAGAACAGATTGTGGGAGATTCCAGCAAGTAAAGGCAAGCTGATATTCACTGGGTCTTAAATGTTTTCCCTGAATATACCCATAAATTAGGAATTCCCACCATTTCTGCCCTCTCTTAGAAGTACTGGTGACAAGGCTTCTACTAGTGTCTTGAGGTCTTCATTTACTTGTTCTGATGGATAGTCTTTTCTGATTGTGAGACAGGAAGAACTTGGCATCAGCTGGGTAACAGCAGCCTTTTGGGTATGACAGGTTTTGCTTCTGCACAACCTGGACTCGTTACCTGTGTTTTCTTTCATGGCTTTCTGCCCTCACAGTGGCAAGTTCTTCTCACTGCCTTCTTCCCTCACCAGCTCTGTGAGGGAGCATCTGCAAATATCACACCTCACCTAACCCATCACTGGGTGTTCTAAGTTCTACTCTGGCTGCCTGATAGCATTCTGTTTCTTCCCACACAGATAATCACATCTTCCTCTTTGCTTCCACAGTACTTTGCGCATACTTCTTTTATCCCCCTGCATCAAAATTATTAGTTTTCCTGTCTGATACCACTTGTCTTCCTCTTGCTCACCACATGCATGCTGCAGAAGGATGACTGAATCTTACTCATTTTTTTTCCTGTTCATTCACCAAATGATTATTATACTGGAAAGGCACCAGGAGATCCTCAGATACTTAAGGCAAACCACTGTTCTCAGTGAAATCATAATCTATTAAGGGAAACCAAACCATAACAAATAAATTGCAATGGATCATAATAATATTCCTACACTTTCATGTCTTTATATGTAAGCATTGAGTCTGGTAAATTTTGAACTATTTAATTATCTCTGAACACAGCACCTAAGTACAGACTTTGCTTTTGCTCAGACATTTCCTTATGCCTGAGTCACTCTTCCTTCATGTAACTAAATCCTGCTCTTCCTTCACGACTCAAAGGAAGTGGGTGGTCCTACTTTGAGAAGGTCTCCAAAGACTTAACCTGATATATTTGTTTGGGTTGGGTGAACTTCCTCTATACTTTCATAGCAAAACCCAAGCTCTATCTTAGCACTTATTAATGAATGCCATTATTTAAAAACAGTTGCTATTATTTATTAATAACTACTGCTCATTCACCATCTACTCTGTGCTGGCCACTGTCCTATATGCTTTGCATGTACTTTTACAGTAATTTTTCATATAATCTTAGAAAGTAAACATTATTAGTTTCATCTTACTGTAAGATGATACAGTAATCATTATCACTCAAAGGCAGCTTTTGGTGCCTGAGAATGATTACCCATCATCTAAAACCACAGAATCACTGTCTTCTTCCTCTTGAGAAAATCTATTATACTTTACCTCTTGAGAAATATTTCCTGTGGAGGTTAGTGAAATAATAATATATCTAAGACATTCCCAAGTTCTCAGAGACAGTGCTATTTTTTCAAAGAGTTATGTCCTTGGCCACCTAGATTCTCTCAATTTCTAGTGTTGATTTTTATAGGAACACTGTGAAATTTCACAAAAGTATTCATTAGGTCATGGAGATGACATTAGATTTTAGAAACATCTAGCTTTATAGAAGAAAATGTGCATCAAGCCTGTGTAAATAATTCCCTCTTATTTACAAATCTTTCTAAATTGTTTAAATCTTATCTTTCTACAAGTGTCATCCTTAACCCTCAGGTAATTCTAGTCTCTTTGTAGATGTTCACCTGCCTCATTTAATTTACTGACAAAGGAAGAAAATGAAAATGGCCTATGGGTTAAATTTCTTCTGACAAGATGAAACATTTTGTCAGAAATTCTGTGATCTTCTATTCAGGCTTGTGGAGCACTATTAAATATGAATCCAAACGGAAGACAAACAATGTGCATGTGCGTGTACATGCATATGCATGTCTTTGTGTGTGTGTGTGTGTGTGTGTGTGTGTGTATATATATATATATATATATATATATATATATATGCAAAAAGTAACCTGGAAATGTGTGACTTTCAAACAAGTGTTAGCTGAATTTTAAAACAGTGTTTCAGAAATGTAGACCTTAAAATGTTCTTCCAGTTAAGGAGAAAATAATTTTTTAGACTTTAAATCCTTACCACATTACTTTTTATTTTTGCACCTGTTCTCTTAAGTATTATATTTGTATATATCCAAAGGTTTTGATGATAGTGACTAATGTAAATAATTTTGTGGTCACTCTAACAGAACAAATGCATTGCTTTCATTACAGTCTTCTAATATCACAGTGTTCTTTTTCCTGAATTTTTAATAATTGTGGCTATCAGATGATGGAAATCATTTCATGCTCAATGAAAAGAAAAATAGATTTAACACTCTTAGAAGTCAAAAGAACCACTGAAAATAGATCTCAATTTGCCTTTATAGCTTTCATTTCTCTTTGTGAGTCAAAGAAGTCACACAGGGAAAGAAACAGGTGCTGGAAGGCTGCTCTTACAAGAGACCGCCTCAGGAAATGATAAGCATTGAGAAATATTTTCTTTTCCCTGACTCACAGTCAGGTGCAACTTTCTCTGTATTGAGCTTGTCAAATGCCTATGTCTACCCACATCCTGTCTCCCTTTCTGATTTCTTGTTACTGAAAGACAGCAAAATGCTAGTTTGCTACAAGCTATAGCTCAAAATTTATTTAGAAAAAAAAAAACTTTAGGTTGCCCTGCTACTTTCCTTCTGAAGCATTATAATTTTCTTTGAGAAAAGCAAATATAATTCTTCTTACATGTCACTACTTTCAAGTAACATAGTATTTAACATAATGATCACCTCCTTGTAGAAAGACGGAAAAAAACATGTTAAATCATTCCTTATTTTGAAGAGACATGAACAGGACTTTATTGAAACCCTTGTTTATAAAAACAGTAGGCAAAAAATTGAAGAAAGTAAATATGTATTCCTATCAAATTTTTTTATACTAATCATTAAAATGGAGTGGCATTATTATAGGGAAAGTTCAATCTGCCTATAAATATTAAATATCCTGTGAAACCATAATTATATACATTCAAGTATATTTAAAACATAAAGAGCTCTGGTGAGCAAACCCCAAAACAAGCTGTCATTAAAAAGAATATTTTTGTCTTCTGCTTACCAGAAATCAAAGAGCTGTTTGAAACAAAATACATACATGCTTTCAGCTTTAAAACAGAATATAAAAGGATATCAGATAATTTGTCCATCAAGTATTTTCCAGTGACTGAACTGTGTTTGAAGGAGTTGAACAGCACAGGCTAATGAAAAGAGGGAGAAAAAAAAGCCTATTATACAGCTGGAATTCTTTCAGATAGTTCTTTAATACCCCTTTTCCTCTTCAGAAAACTTCCATTTCAAGATTGATGATTCATAATAACTTAATTAAAAAAATGTCAGTCCATGGGAAATAAGAATATTTGTTGCTTATTTGCTATATATTATGCCAATTTACCAAAAGAAATGCATCCAAGCATGCTGTGTGGTCTGATTTACTGAGCTATGACTGCTTATAAAACCTACAACTGGATCTAAAAGGCAAAAAGATTATGTACGTGGGGCAACTGGATTTAAAGATCAGTGACTTGGGACTAGGTCCTTGGGCATGAATTTTATGATAGTTTTATACTTGCATTTATGTTTCATTTAAATTTAAAAGCCCTTGTCTATATCTGCCTTGCATTAGCTTCACTATTATAAAAATTCATGTCCAAATTAATATTTGTAATTTTGATAATTTTACTATTTTCTTCTTTATTCCTAATAATTATGTTTGCTTTAGGAAGATGATTTTAATCTTTCTCCCCATAACCCAAAATATCACAGTAAAAAAGGTGTTGGATTAATTGTTAGGAACTCTGTGTTCAAGGCTAGTTTGT
Organism: Pseudorca crassidens; assembly: GCF_039906515.1. NCBI lineage: Eukaryota > Metazoa > Chordata > Mammalia > Artiodactyla > Delphinidae > Pseudorca > Pseudorca crassidens. The sequence continues at coordinate 80,735,808 of NC_090298.1, forward strand.
CACAATGGCCTGAGACTCTTAATCTCTCTGTTGTTCAGTTTTCCTACCTGTCAAAACAAAGAAACACCCACTGTTATCTCATGTTTTCACTCACCTGTAAAGGAAATGCTTGAGGTTTTAATGCTTATATTTTATCCTATTTACTAATATCAAAGCAAAGTAGAGAGGATATCTTATTTTTCTTCTCTCCTTTTTGTTTTCTGTAATTTACTTTCCTTCAAGAAGAAGAGCATTTGAATTTGGTTAGAAGTCTCTAAGTCCACTTGTCTTCTGTGACATCAAAAAACCCCCCAAAACACACAAAAAAACCTTTCCTCTAATTCAGGATTAGAGTGTTACAGAGCTTAGGAATTTAAGAAAACAAAATTTAAAATGATGTAACCATCCAACAGAGCAAATTTAATCTGTAAGTTAGATGTTTCTTGAGCTAATATACCTTTCTGTTAACAACCAAGTTGTTTCTTCATATGGTTAATAAACAGTAATGATAATCAATAACCACTGAGTTCTATGTTGTAGGAAGTATACGTTTATCTTCATAATAAAAATCTCTGAAGAAACTGATTTCTGCTTTTTACATAAAGTGTTAGAGTCATCTTTATACAATATTACAACTTTTTTCTTACCTATATATCAACTCATTTATAGTTTGTGCCTTTTAACTACCTCTTATTTTATTTTTTTTTGTAAAATAATATATCACTTATTTTAAAACTTAAGTAAGTATTGCCTCTTCTTAAATGATAGTATTTGAAAAAACATTTATATGAGAGTTAATGTGTTAAATTCGGTATTATTGAAATTTAAAAATGTCCATCTTTGAATTATAAAGTCTTCTGAGATGACCCCAGATTTACACGTACCACATTGTGGTACACTCTATAATGGGTACTTGAAGAAAAAGCTTCTTGATAATTAAAAAAAATCTTTTTGGCAATAAAAGTGATATCTGTCACAAAGAATGAGAATTTTATGTCCTTTCAGCTTTCATAGATTCCATATTTTATTTTTTAACCATATTGAAAAACAACTTTCCTCACTTCTATGTCTGTGAAATTTAGTTGGATTTTTCCCCCCATTTTAAATAAACATTAAAAGGTAAGAGAGAAAATATTAAGTTCTGAAATATTTCAATTGAAGTGAGTAGAAAAGAGGAAATACCATTTAAAGGAAATGAAAAAAATTTCAGTTATCTCACCTGGAGTATACTAAAGAGCTACATATAGAGAACAAGAAATATTTTATGGGCAAAGAAAATGGAGTTTAATTATCAGACAGCTATCACCCACAAAACCTAAACCCTTTCACAGTGGAAAGGATACTTCCCAAGGAAGAGATTGAGTTATGATATTGTGCAAAAATAATATAACCAACACCAAAGAAAAGTTTCTTGAGATAGGCTGATAATTCTAACTACTATTCTACATTTCATGTCTTTTTTTTAAATTTAGAATTCAATAATATAGCTTTCAATTCAAAGCAATACCTTTAAATATCTAGATTTTTATTCTGATATTTCAGATTCATGTTGAATTTCTAATTCCAGAATCAGTGGTCTTATTTAGATGTTTGTAACAATTGAAACAATACAGGAAGTCCTCATGGAATTTTTATTTTATTTTTATTGAAGTACAGTTGATTTACAATATTATATTTGTTTCAGGTGTACAGCATAGTGATTCAGTATTTTTACAGATTGAACTCCATTAAATGTTATTACAAGGTAGTGGCTGTAATTCCCAGGGCTATATAATACATCCTTGTTACTTATCTATTTTATACATAGTAGTTTGTATCTCTTAATCCCATACCCCTAATTGCCCCCCTCCCTTCCCTCCCTCCTCTGGTAACCACTAGTTTGTTTTCTATGTCTGTGAATGTGTTGCTGTTTCATTTTATATATTCATTAGTATTATTTTTTAGATTCCACATATAAGTAATATTATACAGTGTTTGTCTTTATCTAACCTGTTTCACTAAACACAGTATTCTCTGTGTTCATCCATGTTGCTGCCAATGGCAGAATTTCATTCTTTTTATGGTTGAGTAGTATTCCATTATATGTGTGTGTGTGTGTGTGTGTGTGTGTGTGTGTGTGTGTGTGTGTGTGTGTATGTTACATCTTCTTTATCCATTCATATCTTGATGAATACTTAGGTTGCTTCCACATCTTGGCTATGTAAATAATGCTGCTGTGAATGTTGGGGTACATATATCTTTTTGAATTAGTGTTTTCATTTTCTTTGGATATATACCCCAGAGTGGAATTTGCTGGATCATTATATGGCAGTTATATTTTTAGTTTTTTGAGGAATTCCATGCTGTTTTCCATAGTGGCTACACCAATTTACATTGGTCCCTTGAACTAGGGGTCCTTTATCTCCACATCTCACCAGCATTTGTTATTTGTAGACTTTTTGATGATAGCCATTCTGACAGGTGTGAGGTGATATCTCATTGTTGTTTTGATTTGCATCTCTCTGATAGAGATGTTGAGCATTTTTTCATGTGCCTATTGGCCATCTGTATATCTTCTTTGGAAAAAGGTCTATTCAGGTCTTCTGCCCATTTTTAATCAAGTTGTTTGTTTTCTTGATATTGAGTTGTATAAGCTGTTTGTGTATTTTGGATATTAAGCCCTTGTCAGTCATATCATTTGCAAATATTTCTCCCATTCCATAGGTCTTCTTTTCATTTTGTCAATGGTTTCCTGTGCTGTGCAAAAGCTTTTAAGTTTAATTAAGTCCCATTTGTTTATTTTTGCTATTATTTCTTTTGTATTAGAAGACAGATCCAAAAAATACTACTATGATTTATGTCAAAGAGTGTTCTGCCTATGTTATCTTCTAGGAATTTTATTGTTACCAGTCTTACATTTAGGTCTTTAGTCCATTTTGAGTTTATTTCTGTGTATGGTGTGAAGAAATATTCTAATCGGATTGTTTTACATGTAGCTGTCCAGTTTTCCTAGCAACACTTATTGAAGAGACTGTCTTTTTTCCATTGTATATTCTAGCCTCCTTTGTCATAGACTAATTGGCCATAGGTACATGGGTTTAATTCTTGGTTCTCTATTCTCTTCCATTAATCTGTGTGTTGTTTTTGTGCCAGTACCATGCTCTTTTTATTACTCTAGCTTTGTAGTAATTTTGAAGTCTGGGAAGGTGATACCTCCACCTTTGTTCTTTTTTTTTCAAGATTGTTTTGGTAATTTGGGGCCTTTTGTAGGTCAGTATGAATTTTAGGATTATTTGTTCTATGTCCGTGAAAAATGTCATGGGTATTTTGATAGGGATTACATTAAATCCATAGATTGCTTTGGGTAGTATGGCCACTTTAACAGTGTTAATTTTTCCAATCCAAGAGCATGGAATATCTTTCCATTTCTTTGTATCACCTTCAATTTCCTTTATTCATGTTTTACAGTTTTCAGAGTATATGTCTTTCACCTCAGTTTATTCCTAGGAATTTTATTCTTTTTCATGCAATTTTAAATGGGATTTTTTCTTTTACTCTCTCTTTTTAATAGTCCATTATTAGTGTATAGAAAAGCAACAGATTTCTGTATATTAATCCTGCAACTTTGCTGAATTCATTTGTTATAATAATTTTGCGGTGAAAACCTGTAGGGTTTTCTATCTGTAGTATCATGTCGTCTTCAAATAATGACAGTTTTACTTCTTTTGGTTTCCTCTTTGATTTCTTTATTGACCCATTGGTTTTTTAGTAGCATGTTGTTTAGTCTCCACATGTTTGTTCCTTTCCCCATTTATTATTCCTGTAACTGATTTCTAGTTTCATATTGTTGTGGTCAGAAAAAAAATGCTTAATATAATTTCTATCCTCTTAAATTTGTTGAGATTTGTTTTGTGGCTTACCCTGTGATCTGTGCTTGAGAACGTTCCATGTGCACTTGAAATGAATGTGTATACTGCAGTTTTGGTGTGTAATGTCCTGTAGATATCTATTAAGTTCTGTAGATATCTATTAAGTTCAAATGATTTATTGTGTCATTTAAGACCACTGGTACCTTAATTATTTTAAATATCCTATAATTTTATCTACAAGATACATTTATTTAGACTTTTTAGAAAAGTAATATACAGTAAGTCCCCTACATACAGACCTTCAAGTTGAGAACTTTCAAAGACACGAATGTGCATTCACATGTCCAATCACATAAAGTGTGAGTGAAGTTGCAGCTTGCCCTCCATCTCCTATTGCTGACAGTCCTTCAGCTCTACCATCTCCCACCTCCTTTCGCTCCTCCAATCGGTAACTCTTCTTACCTGTTCACTCGATGCCAGCCCCTGTATGCCAGCTGTTGTACTATTGTATTTTTCAAGGTACTGTAATATTAAAAATGTTTTCTTTATTTTTTGTTTGTTTTTTATGTATTATTTGTGTGAAAAGTATTATAAACCTATTACAGTACGGTACTATATAGCTGACTGTGTTAATTGGGTACCTAGGCTAACTTCGTTGGACTCACAAATTGGACTTATGAACATGCTCTTGGAATGGAATTCCTTCATATGTAGGGTACTTATTGTATTCAGGTTAAAGGCAAACTTAATATGATTATTCTATATCTATTATTTGTAACCAAAATAGTACTGTTATCTACTTGTAAAATACATGTAAGAAAATATCAATGAAATGGAGCTGACCTTCCTGACTCTTTTGCTTTTTCTGAAATTCTGTCTCACCATACTCTGTTTTTATATGCATCACATGCCTAGTATATTGAAATTTATTTCTCCTCTGCTACATTGAATTTTTTGACTTGTACTTTGATAAATATTCATTTTCTCTACCCCCAAAAGCCTGTCTCCCATTTCTTCACATATCATACTCATAGTCATTCCTCAAGAATTAGTTCAAACCTTTGTGAGCCTTATCCTACTTGTGAATGCAGAGATTCTTTTTATTTTCAACATCTTTTGTTGCCATAAAATATGTTCATATCCAGCAATTACAATTATTTAGTGTTGTGATTTTTCTGTTTACATTTATGGGTCTCTCACTTGTCCAAACTACGGTGCAGATAACATCCTATTCTTGTATCATCTGTGTCTGGCATAATTCCTATCTTATAATATGCATTCATCAAATGTACTGAAAAGATGATCAAATAAGTCACACTGATACTACAGAAAATAGTCAAGGTTTTATTCACTGAAAACAGAATGTATTGGTTGAATTTTTCCTTTGTCACTGAATATTTGGATACTATTATGATACTGTATTAGAGAGCTTGGGAAATTACTGGGTCCATTAAATTTTTTTTTAAGACAAATTTATCTCACAGTACCATGGAAAATAAACTAGAAGCAACTGACAGATTGACATAAGAAATAATAGAGGAAGTCAAAACAGTAATACAATTACCAAAAGATGCTGAACAGCTGAACTTGGGCAAAGACAAAGTTAAGAAAAATGCAGGGCTTCCCTGGTGGCGCAGTAGTTGAGAATCTGCCTGCCAATGCAGGGGACACAGGTTTGAGCCCTGGTCTAGGAAGATCCCACATGCCGCAGAGCAACCAAGCCTGTGAGCCAAAACTACTGAGCCTGCGCGTCTGGAGCCTGTGCTCCGCAACAAGAGAGGCCGCGATATTGAGAGGCCCGTGTACCACGATGAAGAGTGGCCCCCACTTGCCACAACTAGAGAAAGCCCTTGCACAGAAACAAAGACCCAGCACAGACAAAAATAAAAATAAATAAATTTTAAAAAAAAAGATTCCACATCTTCCCCCAACGTTGGCTTTAAAAAAAAAAAAAAGAAAAATGCAAAATGTTTTAGAAAACAAGATTTGGTGATAACTGGCTATATTCAAAATGGTGCTATAGAGAGAGGAGTCTCCAATGGACAAGGATTATTATTTGAGTGGCATTTATAAAAATACAAAATGAAAGAGGATAAAAAGATTTTATTTATTCTGTTTATAGTTTGTGAGATAGGAGTAAAGAATATGATTTTCTAAGTCTTCTTTTTTACCAATTTTGCACCAGTTTACTTTTGATATTAAAACTCATTTACTTAATTATATTCCTTACAATTTTATCCAGTCCTGACCACATATAAAATTTCTTTCCAAAGATTCCTTTTCATAGATCTTCATTTACTCAGAACACACATCCTAGTTTCATTGCATATGAAGATGCTTCTTTTTTTACCCTTAGAAACCTTTAATTTCTAGAGAAGACTGGAAAGTAAGCAATTATGCACTGTCTTTTATATTAGCATTCTGTATATTGGCAAACATAAATACTTTTTATAATTTCTAGAAATATGTGCTTTCTCATAGAAAATTTCACAGCACAGCTCAAACGTGTTTACTAATACTCTCAAATATGTTTAACTTCTCTGTAAACGGAAGCCTAGGTTCAGTAATTAATATTTCAGTTTCTCATCTTATTTGGGAATGATCTAGATATTCAATGAATGTAACAACTTATTGTTCAACTTAATTTAGCAAAATTTGAAGGGTGTACTTTGCCAAAGAGATTTGGGAAACTATTTAAGTAGACATATCATAAAACAATCATTGCTAAAACGTTCACATAAAAACTCTCAACTCATTGACTTTTTTTTTATAATGCATTAGACAAAGAAATTTAGTTATTTCTGATATATACATTTTAAAGTAATAACTAGAATTATGGCTTATAACATTACACCAGAACATATAAGATTTTTACAAATTTCATGTAATGTCTGAAACATTTATGTTAACATATTTCCATACAAATAATCCAAAGAAAGTTTAGTATTTTTGTTTGTTTGTTTCTCTGTTTTTTAATACTGCAGGCTCTTATTAGTCATCAATTTTATACACATCAGTGTATACATGTCAATCCCAATAGCCCAATTCAGCACACCACCATACCCAGCCCACCGCGGTTTTCCGCCCTTGGTGTCCATATGTTTGTCCCTACATCTGTGTCTCAACTTCTGCCCTGCAAATGGGTTCATCTGTACCATGTTTCTAGGTTCCACATACATGCATTAATATACGATATTTGCTTTTCTCTTTCTGACTTACTTCACTCTGTATGACAGTCTCTAGATCCATCCATGTCTCAAAATATGACTCAATTTCATTCCTTTTTATGGCTGAGTAATATTCCATTGTATATATGTACCACATCTTCTTTATCCGTTCGTCTATTGATGGGCATTTAGGTTGCTTCCATGACCTGGCTATTGTAAATAGTGCCGCAATGAGCATTGGGGTCCATGTGTCTTTTTGAATTATGGTTTTCTCTGGGTATATGCCCGGTAGTGGGATTGGGGGATCATACGGTAATTCTATTTTTAGTTTTTTAAGGAACCTCCATACTGTTCTGCATAGTGGCTGTATCAATTTACATACCCACCAACAGTGCAAGAGGGTTCCCTTTTCTCCACACCCTCTCCAGCATTTATTGTTTGTAGATTTTCTGATGATGCCCATTCTAACTGGTGTGAGTTGATATCTCATTGTAGTTTTGATTTGCATTTCTCTAATAATTAGTGATGTTGAGCAGCTTTTCATGTGCTTCTTGGCCATCTGTATGTCTTCTTTAGAGAAATGTCTATTTAGGTGTTCTGCCCATTTTTGGATTGGGTTGTTTATTTTTTTAATATTGAGCTGCATGAGCTGTTTATGTATTATGGAGATTAATCCTTTGTCCGTTGATTCGTTTGCAAATATTTTCTCCCATTCGACAGGTTGTCTTTTCATCTTGTTTATGGTTTCCTTTGCTGTGCAAAAGCTTTGAAGTTTCATTAGGTCCCATTTGTTTATTTTTGTTTTTATTTCCATTACTCTAGGAGGTGGATCAAAAAAGTTCTTGCTGTGATTTATGTCAAAGAGTGTTCTTCCTATGTTTTCCTCTAAGAGTTTTATAGTGTCCGGTCTTACATTTAGGTCTCTAATCCATTTTGAGTTTATTTTTGTATATGGTGTTAGGGAGTGTTCGAATTTCATTCTTTTACATGTAGCTGTCCAGTTTTCCCAGCACAACTTATTGAAGACAATGTCTTTTCTCCACTGTATATCTTTGCCTCCTTTGTCATAGATTAGTTGACCATAGGTGCATGGGTTTATCTCCGGGCTTTCTATCTTGTTCCATTGATCTATGTTTCTGTTTTAGTGCCAGTACCATATTGTCTTGATTACTGTAGCTTTGTAATATAGTCTGAAGTCAGGGAGTCCAATTCCTCCAGCCGTTTTTTTCCTTCAAGACTGCTTTGGCTACTTGGGATCTTTTGTGTCTCCATACAAATTTTAAGATGATTGTTCTAGTCCCAAAAAAAACACCATTCATAATTTGATAGGGATTGCATTGAATCTGTAGATTGCTTTGGGTAGTATAGTCATTTTCACAATATTGATTCTTATAATCTAAGAACATGGTATATCTCTCCATCTGTTGGTATAATATTTAATTTCTTTCATCGGTGTCTTATAGTTTTCTACATACAGGTATTTTGTCTCCCTAGGTAGGTTTATTCCTAGGTATTTTATTCTTTTTGTTGCAATGGTAAGTGGTAATTTCTCTTTAAGAATATTCATCATTAGTGTATAGGAATGCAAGAGATTTCTGTGCATTAATTTTGGATCCTGCAACTTTACCAAATTCATTGATTAGTGCTACTAGTTTTCTAGTTGCATCTTTAGGATTCTCTATGTATACTATCATGTCATCTGCAAACAGTGACAGTTTTACTTCTTTTCCAATTTTTATTCCTTTTATTTCTTTTTCTTCTCTGATTGCCATGGCTTGGACTTCCAAAACTATGTCGAATAAAACTGGTGAGAGTGGACATCCTTGTCTTTTTCTGATCTTGGAAGAAATGCTTTCAGTTTTTCACCATTGAGAATGATGTTTGCTGTGGGTTTGGCATATATGGCCTTTATTATGTTGAGGTGGGTTCCCTCTATGCCCACTTTCTGGAGACTTTTTATCATAAATTGGGGTTCAATTTTGTCAAAAGCTTTTTCTGCATCTATTGAGATGATCATATGGTTTTTATTCTTCAACTTGTTAATATGGTGTATCACATTGATTGATTTGCATATATTAAAGAATCCTTGCATCCCTGGGATAAATCCCACTTGATCATGGTGTATGATCCTTTTAATGTGTTGTTGGATTCTGTTTACCAGTATTTTTTTTTTTGAGGATTTTTGCATCTATATTCATCAGTGATATTGGTCTGTAATTTTCTTTTTTTGTAGTATCTTTGTCAGGTTTTGGTATCAGGGTGATGGTGGCCTCATAGAATGAGTTTGGGAGTGTTCCTTCCTCTGCAGTTCTTTGGAAGAGTTTGAGAAGGATGGGTGTTCACTCTTCTCTAAATGTCTGATAGAATTCACCTGTGGAGCCATCTGGTCCTGGACTTTTGTTTGTTGGAAGATTTTTAATCACAGTTTCAATTTCATTACTTGTGATTGGTCTGTTCATATTTTCTGTTTCTTCCCGTTTCAGTCTTGGAAGGTTATACCTTTCTAAGAATTTGTCCATTTCTTCCATGTTGTCCATTTTATTGGCATAGAGTTGCTTGTAGTAGTCTCTTAGGATGCATTGTATTTCTGTGATGTCTGTTGTAACTTCTCCTTTTTCATTTCTAATTTTATTGATTTGAGTCCTCCCCCTCTTTTTCTTGATGAGTCTGTCTAATGGTTTATCAATTTTGTTTATCTTCTCAAAGAACCAGCTTTTAGTTTTATTGATCTTTGCTATTGTTTTGTTTCTATTTCATTTATTTCTGCTCTGATCTTTATGATTTCTTTCCTTCTGCTAACTGTGGATTTTGTTTTTTCTTCTTTCTCTAATTCCTTTAGGTGTAAGGTTCGATTGTTTATTTGCAATTTTTCTTGTTTCTTGAGATAGGCTTGTATAGCTATAAACTTCCCTCTTAGAACTGCTTTTGCTGCATCCCATAGGTTTTGGATTGTAGTGTTTTTATTGTCATTTGTCTCTAGGTATTTTTTAATTTCCTCTTTGATTTCTTCAGGGATCTCTTGGTTATTTAGTAATGTATTGTTTAGTCTCCATGTGTTTGTGATTTTTACATTTTTTTCCCCCTGTAATTTATTTCTAATCTCATAGCGTTGTGCTCAGAAAAGATGCTTGATATGATTTCAATTTTCTTAAATTTACTGAGGCTTGATTTGTGACCCAGGGTGTGATCTATCCTGGAGAATGTCCCATACACACTTGAGAAGAAAGTGTAATCTGGTGTTTTTGGATGGCATGTCCTATAAATATCAGTTAAATCTATCTGGTCTATTGTGTCATTTAAATCTTTTGTTTCCTTATTTATTTTCATTTTGGATGATCTGTCCATTGGTGTAAGTGAGGTGTTAAAGTTCCCCACTATTACTGTTATTGTCGATTTCCTCTTTTATAGCTGTTAGCAGTTGCCTTATGTATTGAGATGCTCCTATGTTGGGTGCATATATATGTACAATTGTTATATCTTCTTCTTGGATTGATCCCTTGATCATTATGCAGTGTCCTTCCTTGTCTCTTGTAACATTCTTTATTTTAAAGTCTATTTTATCTGATATGAGTATAGCTACTCCAGCTTTCTTTTGATTTGCATTTGCATGGAATATCTTGTTCCATCCCCTTACTTTCAGTCTGTATGTGTCCCTAGGTCTAAAATGTGTATCTTGTAGACAGCATATACAAGTCTTGTTTTTGTATCCATTCAGCAAGCCTGTTTCTTTTGGTTGGAGCATTAATCCATTCACATTTAAGGTAATTATCGATATGTATATTCCTATGACCATTTTCTTAATTGTTTTCGGTTTGTTTTTGTAGGTGCTTTACTACTCTTGTATTTCCCACTTAGAGAAGTTCCTTTAGCATTTGTTGTAGAGCTGGTTTGGTGGTGCTGAGTTCTCTTAGATTTTGCTTGTCTGTAAAGCTTTTGATTTCTCCATTGATTCTGAATGAGATCTTTGCTGGGTAGAGTAATCTTGGTTGTAGGTTCTTCCCTTTCATCACTTTAAGTATACCATGCCACTGCCTTCTGGCTTGTAGAGTTTCTCCTGAGAAATCAGCTGTTAACCTTATGGGAGTTCCCTTGTATGTTATTTGTCATTTTTCCCTTGCTGCTTTCAATAATTTTTCTTTGTCTTTAATTTTTGCCAATTTGATTACTATGTGTCTTGGCGTGTTTCTCCTTGGGTTTATCCTGTATGGGACTCACTGCACTTACTGGACCTGGGTGGCTATTTCCTTTCCCATGTTAGGGAAGTTTTCAACTATAATCTCTTCAAATATTTTCTCGGGTCCTTTCTCTCTCTCTTCTCTTTCTGGGACCCCTATAATGTGAACGTTGTTGCATTTAATATTGTCCCAGAGGTCTCTTAGGCTGTCTTCATTTCTTTTCATTCTTTTTTCTTTAGTCTATTCCACAGCAGTGAATTCCACCATTCTGTCTTCCACGTCACTTTTCCATTCTTCTGCCTCAGTTATTCTGCTATTGATTTCTTCTAGTGTAGTTTTCATTTCAGTTATTGTATTGTTCATGTCTGTTTGTTTGTTCTTTAATTCTTCTAGTTCTTTGTTAAACATTTCTGGCATCTTCTCGATCTTTGCCTCCATTCTTTTTCAGAGGTCCTGGATCATCTTCATTATTCTGAATTTTTTTTTGGAAGGTTGCCTATCTCCACTTCATTTAGTTGTTTTTCTACGGTTTTATCTTGTTCCTTCATCTGGTATATAGCCCTCTGCCTTTTCATATTGTCTATCTTTCTGTGAATGTGGTTTTTGTTCCACAGGCTGCAGGATTGTAGTTCTTCTTCATTATCTAAGTCTTAAACATACTGTCATTGTAGTACTAATAGGCAATTTAGATAGAGATAGAAAATAAGAATAATGTCTAGGGATTAAGAAAGATTTTTAAACAAAAAAATATTTTGGAGATCATAATCAAGAAAGATAACTGTTTAAAGCAACAGCTTACCAGTTAGATTATGTAGAATGATATGAGAAGTGAACAAGAACATGAAGGATAGAGAGATAGGAATAAATGTACACAAAGCGAATTGAGAAGAAAAAATCCAAGTGAGGAGAATCCTGTGAAGATGGGCATCAAAAAAACAAAGGGAGAGGGTGCTTTCAAGAAAGAGTAATGGAAACAGTACTAAATCCATGAAGATCTGAGTGAATTAAAGGTAGTTTTAGAAATATTAGACTATTGCTTTCATATCTTGGCTATTGTAGATAATGCTGCAAAGAACATTCATTGGGGTGCATGTTTCTTTTGGAATTAGTATTTTTGTTTTCTTCAGGTAAATACCTTGGTTGTATGATAGATATGTGTTATATGTTTTGAGGAACTTCCACACTGTTTTTTTTTTATAGTGGCTGTACCTGTTTACATTCCCATCAATCATGCACGAGGTTTTCCTTTTCTCCACATTCTTCCCAACACTTGTTACTTCTTGTCTTTTTGATGATAGCCATTCTAACGAGTGGAGGTGATATCTCATTGTGCTTTTGATTTGTCTTTCTCTGAAAATTAGTGATGTTGAGCATCTTTCATTTGCTTGTTGGCCCCCTGTATGTCTTTGGACAAATGTCTGTTCAGGTCCTCTGCCCATTTTTTAATCAAATTGTATAATTTTTCTTATTAGAAAGTTTCATATTATGACCAATAATGACAATTTGGTGACCATTTTTTATATAGTGAAAAACTAAATGTAAACAGCAAAAGAATTTCATACAAACACATGTACATGTAAAAATAATGTTTGCTCAAAATATGAATTAAAATTAAATTATGCCACCTAACCTAACAAGAGAAATAGAAAAGATAAATTTAAACAATATAAAACTCTAATGTCAAAATAGAAGGGTATTGTAAAAAAAATGTGATACATTCTCATGGGTGGGGGGATTAATATACTCAAGAGACAGATACACTCCAAGTTTAGCACAGAATTTTTGTTAATATTTATTATGTGCTGTTGAGATGTGTACTATTATACTACTTGAAATACAGACTTTAAAAATTTAATGATCTAATAAGAATCTCTGAAAATGTTAATATACTTGTAGAAAAATAAGACGGCAAGAAAACACTGGAGAAAAGCACAATAGGAAATATCTTCTGTCAAACTTAGAACACATAAAAAATTGTTGAAATTGTATGAAAACTAGGTTTTAAAATAAATGTTAATTGACAAATTCTAGAAAAATAAAGCCTCTATAAATATTTGGTGACTAATAAAATGTATATTAGCAATAAAATAGCAAAAATATCAAATATTATTATGAAGAAAAAATAAATTTATTTCTCACACCCAACAGAGCAATAAGATTTCAGATGAACTATAGTCTTTAAAATTAGAAAGAACAAACAACAATTTAGATGTTAGAACATGTAGTATCAATAGGACTGTTAATTGATTATCTTTTTCTTGTAGTTAGTTGACAACTCCATTTTATTCTCTGTTTTTATGAGTTTGGCTTTTTTTAGATTCCACATATAGGTTATATCATACATAACTTGTCTTCCTCTGTCTGACTTATCTCACTTACCATAATGTGCTATCCATGTTGGCAAAAGTGGCAGGAGGTCTTCTTTCTCATACTTGAGTAATATACATCACACACACATGTATACATACATGTATATATATATATATCACATCTTTTTTAACCATTCATCTATTGATGGACACTTATATTGTTTCCACATTTTGGCTATTATGAATAATGCAGAAAACATGGAAGAATGTATCTCTTTGATACTCTGTTTTCATTTCCTTTGGGCATATACCCAGTTGCTGGGTGGAGTTGCTGGATGGAGTTGCTGGATCATATGGTAGATTTATTTTTAAATTTTCAGGGAACCTCCATATCATTTTCCATAGCAGCTGAACCAATTTACATTTCCACCAACAGTGCACAAGGCTTCCCTTTTCTCCACACTCTCACCAACAATCTTTTGTCTTTTTGATGATAGCCATTCTAACAGGGGTGAGGTTTTTATTTGCATTTCCCTGATCATTAGTGATATTGAGCATCTTTTCATGTACCTATTGGCCCTTTGAATATCTTCTTTGAAAAATGTATATTTACTTCCTCTGCCCATTTTTTCATTGGATTGTTTGGGGATTCTTTGTTGTTGTTGAGTTGTATGAGTTCTTTATTTATTTTAGATTTTTACCTCTTATCCAACATATGGTTTGCAAAATTTTCTCCCTTTCTGTAGGTCATCTTTTCATTTTGTTAATTGTTTCTTTTGTTGTGCATAAGTATTTAAATTTAATGTAGTCCCACTTGTCTAATTTTGGTTTTGTTGCCTTTTGGTGTTGTAGCCATTAAATCATTGGCAAGGCCAACATCAGAAAGCTTTTCCTGTATAGTTTCTTTTAGAAATTTTAGAGTTTCAGGTCATATGTTTAAGTCTTCAATCCATTTTGTGTTGATTTTTGTGAATGGTGTAAAATAGGGGACCAGTTTCATATTTCTGCATGTGGAAAACCAATTTTCCCAGCACCATTTGTTGAAGAGGCCATCATTTCCTCATTGTGTGTTGTTACCCTTGTATTGGGTGGGCCAAAATGTCGTTCGTTTTTTTCTGTAAGATGGTTCTAGTAGCATTTAGTTGTCTTTAACTTCATTTGAAACAATTTTGTTAGATTGTACGTGATAGCTGTCATATCAGCATGCATTTAAGAAAAGACATCAAAATTGGTGAATTTTTGTGTAGCTATTTTAACATTGAAGATGGTAGAAAAAAGCAACATTTTTGGCATATTATGTTTTATTATTTCAAGAAAAGTAAACAAGCAAACTGAAACCCACAAAAAGATTTGTGCAGTGTATTGAGAAGGTGCTGTGACTGACTGAATGTGTCAAAAGTGGTTTGTGCTGGAGATGCGTCACTGGATGATGCTATAAGGTCGGGTAGACCAGTTGAAGTTGATCGTGATCAAATCAAAACAATAATTGAGAAGAATCACCATTATCACATGGGAAATAGCCAACGTATCAAAATATCCAAATCAAGCATTGAAAATCATTTGTACCAGAATGATTATGTGAATCACTTTGATATTTGGGTTCCACATAAGTTAAGTAATAAAAACCTTCTTGACTGTATTTCCACGTGCAATTCTCTACTGAAATGTAATGAAAACATTCTGTTTTTAAAACAAATTGTGATGAGCAATGAAAAATGGCTACTGTACAACAATGTGGAATGGAAGAGATCACCAGTACCAACCACACCAAAGGCTGGTCTTCATCCAAAGAAGGTGATGTTGTGTATATGGTGGGATTGGAAGGGAGTCCTCTATTATGACCTCCTTCCAGGAAACCAACTGGTAATTCTAACAAGTACTGCCCCAATTAGACCAACTGAAAGCAGCACTCGATGAAGGGTCCAGAATTAGTCAACAGAAAATGCATAATCTTCCACCAGGATAACACTAGACTGCATGTTTCTTTGATGACCAGGTAAAAACTGTTACATCTTGGCTGTGAAGTTCTGATTCATCCACCATATTCACCAGACATTGCGCCTTTAGATTTCCATTTATTTCCATCTTTTCAAAATTCTCTTAATGGAAATAATTTGAATTCCCTGGAAGACTGTAAAAGGCACCTGGAACAGTTCTTTGCTCAAAAAGATAAAAAGTTTTGGGAAGATAGAATTAAGAAGTTGCCTGAAAAATGGCAGAAGGTAGTGGAAGAAAAGGGTGAATATGTTGTTCAATAAAGTTCTCGGTGAAAATGAAAAATTTATGTTTTATTTTTACTTAAAAAATGGAAGGCACTTTTTGGCCCACCCAGTAGAAGAGTCGTTGACCATACGTGATCTCCATTTTGTTCTGTAGCTCTCTGTGCATGATTTTATGCCAATACTGTACTGTTTTGATTACTGTAGCTTAGTAGTATATTTTGAAATCAGGAAGTATGATATATGCAGCTTTGTAGTTACATATGAATTGTAGAATTATCTTTTCTATTTTTGTAAAAAATGCTATTGAGATTTTGGTAGGGATTGCATTGAATCTGTAGACTGCTTTGAATAGTATTAACACTTTAACAATATTAACTCTTCCAATCCATAAACACAGGATGTCTTTCCATTGTTTGTGTCTTGTTTAGTTTCTTTTATGAATGTTTTGTAGTTTTCAGTATACAAGTCTTTTGTTTCCCTTTAAGTTTATTCCTAAGCATTATATTGTTTTTGGTGCTATGTAAATGGAACTGTCTTCCTAATTTCCTTTTCAGATAGCTCATTGTTAGTGTATAGAAACACAAACATTTTTTGTATGTTGATTTTGTATCCTACAACTGTACTGAATTTGTTTTCTAGTTCTAAAAGTTTTTTGATGGAGTCTTTAGGGTTTCTGTATATAAGACTATGTCATCTACAAACAGGAACAATTTTACTTCTTTCTTTCCGATTTGGTTGCCTTTATTTGTTTTCCTTGCCTAATTGCTCCGGCTAAGATTTCTAGTACTGTGTTGAATAGAAATGGTGCAATTGGGCATCCTTACCTTGTTCCTGACCTTAGAGGGAAAGTTTTCAACTTTTCGTGATTGAGTATAATGTTCACTATGGGTTTGTCATATGTGGTATTTATTACCATGAGGTATGTTCCATTTAAGATGGATTTTGGAGATCCAAGAGAATATGTGAAATAGGCAATTGGATACAGGTAAAAATTAAACATTAGGGTTACAAATTTTGGAGGTGTCAGCATATATGTAAAGTAATGGGGCTGGATAAGATCACCTACAAAAGAGAAGAGAGAAGAGAAGTAAAGAGGTTCATTTCTAACAATGATAAACTGAGTAATTTAAACCATAACTTCTGTTGAGATTTTAAACAATGGACAGAATATCTGTAAAAATCTTCTTGAAATCAGGGGATAGCTAAGAAGTCAATGAAGAATATTGGGTGTGTGATTAGAAGTAACGAAAATGCAAACTAAAAGAAAATTCAAACACAAATTGTGAAATACAATTAAAGCAATACTTAGAAAATTTATAGCATTAAAATGCCTACATTAGAAAAGAAGGAATGTCTAAAATCAATTACCTCAACTTGCAAATTAAAAAACTAGAAAAAGAAATCAAATTAAACCTAAAGTAAGTAAATAATGAAAATCAAAGTGGAAATCTGTAAAATAGGAAAATGAAAAAATGAGATACTCAAATGAACCCAAAAGCTAACTCTTTGAGAATATCAATAAAATCAATCAATCTGCATCATCTGATCAGGATAGCAATATCTGGAATGAGACAAGTGACATCATTGCTAATTCTAGAGATATTGAAGGGATAATAAAGGAATACACTAAGCAACATTATGCCAACAATTTTGACAACTTAAATGAAAAGGACAGGTTCTTTGAATGACACAAAATTTCAAAACCCATTCATGAAGAAATAGATAGCCTTAATGGCCTCATAATGGATAACACAATTTAGTTTGTAGTTAAAAACTTTCCCACAATAAAAAATTCCAGAGTCAGATTGTTTCACTGGAAAAGTCTACCTAACATTTAAGGAAATAGAAATATGGTTTTTCATTCAAAGTGTTACAGAAAACTTGAAGGCAAAGAAACACTTCTCCATTCTACTATGAGGACAACATTACCCTAACACCAAACTCAACAATAATATTAAGAGAAAACTATAGGCCAATATTCCTTATAAACATAGGTTTAAAAATTTGAAACAAAAATATTAACAAACTAAATCTAACCATTATAAGAAGGATAAGGTGTAATGACTCAGTGAAGCTTGTCTCTGTAATGCAGAGTTTAACATGTGGAAATCAAAGTAATTCACTGTAATTCAAAGTAATTCATTAACAAAGTGAAAATGAGAAATCATATGATCACTTCAATAAATTCAGTAAAAGTATTTGTCAATCTAATATCAATGCCTAATAACAAATCTCAGCCAACTAGGTATAGATGGACACTTCCTCAATTTGATAAAGGACATCTAGGGAAAAAAATCTATAGCTAACATCTTGCTTAATGATGAAAGGCTCAATTTCCCCCAAGTGTATTAAAAATATGAGGAAAATCATTCCCACTGTTTCTATTCAATATTGTACTGGAGAGTCCAGCTACCAGAGACTTGTTTGAGAAAAAAAAAAAGGTATTTGGAAAATTAGAAGTAAAACAACTGTTTTAATTCACAAAAGATATGATGATTTATGTGCAAAATCCAGTGGAGTCTACAAAAACTACTACTCAAACTAATATGTGAGTTTTGCAGCATTGAAGGATACAAGATCAATGTAGAAACATCAAATATATTTATATATACTTGTAATTAACAACTGGAAATTTAAATTTAAAAAGTAATACCACTTACAATAGCATCAAAACATATGAAATACTTACAGATAATCTGACAAAAGATGTTATAGTAGACAGAATACTGGTCCTCCAAAAACATCCACATCCCAGTGCCTAAAATGTGTGCATATGTTATGTTACATGATAAGCAGAGATTAAAGTTGTAGATGAAGTTAAGGCTGCTAATTAATTGACTTTAAGATCTGGACATAGTCCTGAATTATCCTGGTGAGCCCAATATATTCCAAAAACTCCTTTAAATGTGAAACAGGGAGGCAAAAAAATCAGAGTTAAAGGCACTCTCCTGTTGGCTTTGAAGATGGAACAAGGTACCACAAGCCAAAAATGCAGGCAGCCTACAGAAGCTAGAATAGGTGAGGAAATGGATTCTTCCCTTGAGTCTCCAGAAGAAAAGCAATACCTCCACCTTGGTTTTAGCCCAGTAGAACCTTTTTGGACTTCTGACCTTAGGAACAGCAAGTTAATAAAAGTGTGTCATTTAAAGTGACTAAGTTTTTTAGTAATTTGTTACAGCAGCAATAGGAAACTCAAATAGTTGTGAGTGGCCTGCACACTGCAAGTACAAACATTGTTGAGAGAATTTCAAGATCTAAATAAATGGAGAGATAGAACTTTTTTCATGGCTCAGAAGATTA
The DNA here is from genome assembly GCF_039906515.1 of Pseudorca crassidens. Lineage (NCBI taxonomy): Eukaryota > Metazoa > Chordata > Mammalia > Artiodactyla > Delphinidae > Pseudorca > Pseudorca crassidens. Next base: position 80,754,808 of record NC_090298.1, read on the forward strand.
AAAAAAAAACCCCACAATAATTAGATACTACTACACACCTATTAGATTGGCAAAAATTCAAAATGCTGACAATACCAAGATGTGGAACATCAGAAACTCTCATTCATAGCTGGTGGGAATGCAAAATCAAGCAGCCACTTTCGAAATCATTTTAGGTTTCTCACAAAACTAAACATAGTGTTACCATGTACGAACTTGGAGAAGGTATTTGTATCCAAAATATACAAAGATTTCTGACAACTTATTAGAAAACAACCCCTCAAAAAATGGACAACAGGTGAAAACAGATAGTCACCAAAGAGGATAAACAGATTGTAAATTAGCCTTTGAAAATATGCTTAAATCATTAGGGAAATGAAAGTTAAAATTATAATTAATGAAATACCACCACATATCTAATAGAATGGCTATATTGAAAAGGACTGACCATACCAATGTTGACAAGTATGAAGAGAATTTGGAACTCTTATATATTCTGTGAAGGATGATGATTGAATAATTCTCAAATTATTTTATAAATTTTTACATAAAAATATCCAGTATACAATTTTAGACAAACTCCTGAGGACTCAAGATAATGTAACAGAAAAACAAGTTAAACTATAGAAAATACAAAGAGATGTACAGAAAAATTATATAAGAAAGGTATAAGACATAGATTCTAAAATAGCTATGCTTCATATGTTCATATGCACATAAAGGCAATATTGCAAATTTCAACAGAGATATGAGTACTATGCATAACTAAATGGAAATTTCATGACTGAAAACTACAAATAGTGAAAACTAAGAACACAAGTAATGAATTTAATAGCAGATCTGACCCAGCTGAAGAGAAAAGTATTGAACTGAGAGACAGTTCAGAAGATGAGTCACAAATGAAGCACTGAGAGATCAATATTGTGAAGTACATAGGATATAATAACAGACATAAATATAGAGTAAAAAATGTCTAAGACGTATGCAATTAGACTCCCAGAGGAAGAGAAACAAGGGATGGGCAGAAGAAATATTTGAAGATATAGTGGCTGAGATATGATCAAAATCAAATAAAAATAATAAAGTACAGTTTAAAGAGGAATAGTTTAAAGAGGGCTATTCAAGTTGGATAAATTCAAAGAAAATCACACCTAGTACATGACATTAAAATTATTGAAAGCCAAATACAAGGAGGTCATCTTTAAAGTAAGAAGAAAAAAAAACACAGTGTACCTTCAAAAGAGTAGCTGTTATTGGAAGGTGACTTTTCAATAGTCAGATAAAAATTAAAGCCAGAAGATAGTGGAAGGATATCTTCATTTATCAAAAGAAAAAAACTGACAAGCTAAAATTGTATATCCAGTTCAAAAGTAAACCTTAAATAAATCTATTCTTCAGGAAAAATAAAACAGTTAATCAGGCCAAAGGAAAATGATTCCAGATAGAAGATTTAAAATGCACAAAGGAGGGGCTTACCTGGTGGCGCAGTGGTTGAGAGTCCGCCAGCTGATGCAGGGGACACAGGTTTGTGCCCCGGTCCGGGAAGATCCCATATGCCACGGAGTGGCTGGGCCCGTGAGCCATGGCCGCTGAGCCTGCGTGTCCGGAGCCTGTGCTCCACAACAGAAGAGGCCACAACAGTAAGAGGTGCACGTACCGCAAAAAAAAAAAAAAAAAGAAAGAAAATATACGCACAAAGGAATGAAAAGGAAAAAAAAGGTAACTACATGGGTATATAAAGATAAATATATATATTTTAATATTAATAATAATATCTGGTTAGGTTTAGTATATAAAGAAAATTAAAATATTTTAAAATATTTGTATACACTGTAAATTAAATGAAATAGATCTAATGTCCCTACATTGTACTGAGTGAGATAAAAATGTTAATTTGTATTTGAAACTGATAAGTCAAATATTATAGTTTTAGTAGAAAAACTTCTAAAATAATAGGAAAAATCCTGTTTAACCTTAACAACACTTGAAGGAATGAGTAGAATAATAAATAATCTAAAAGAATGCAAAAATACCTAATATAGGAGCACATAAATATAAAAAGCAAATATTTACAGGTATAAAAGGAGAAATTGACAGTAATATAAATATACAGTAATAGTAGGGGACTTAAAAACCTCACTTACATCAATGGGTAGATCATCCGGACAGGAAATCAATTTAAAAAAACAAACAGAAAAAACAACCGACCAAACAAAAAAAAGCCTTAAATGACACATTAGACCAGATGGACTTAATAGATATCTACAGGACATTCCATCCCAAACCAGCAGAATATACATTCTTTTCAATTGCATTTGGAATGTTCCCTAGGATAGATCACATGCTAGGCCACAAAACAAGTCTCAGCAATTTTTAAGGGAATAGATATTTCATCATGTGTCTTTTCCAACCGCAATGGTATGAAACTAGAAATCATTTACAGGAAGAAAAATGGAAAAACACAAACATGTGGAGACTAAACAATTTGCTGCTATAAAAACAATGAGCCAATAAAGAAATAAAAGAGGAAATCAGAAAATTCCTTGAGACAAATAAAAACACAACTCTCCAAAATCTATGGGACACAGTAAAAGCTGTTCTAAGATGGAAGTTTATAGCAATATAGACCTACCTCAAGAAAGAAGAAAAATCTCAAATAAACAACCTAATTTTCCATCTAAAGGAATTAGAAAAAGAAGAACAAACAAAGTTTAAACTCAGCAGAAGGAAGAAATAAAGATCTGAATGTAAATAAATAACAGAGACCCCCCCAAAAACAGAAAAGATCAATGAAATCAAAAACTGTTTTTTTTTAAAAGATAAACAAAATTGAAGATTCTTTAGCCAGACTTATTAGGAAAAAAAGAGATTCCACGTAAACAAAATTAGAAATGTAACAGAATAAGTTACAATCAATATTATAGAAATATGAACAATCATAAGAAAATAATATAAAAAATTATATGCCAACATATTGGACAACCTAGAAATGTATAAATACCTAGAACCATACAATTTTCTGAGACTGAATTAGGAAGAAATATAAAATCTGAACAGACCAGTTACTAGTATTTAAATTGAATCAGCAATCAAAAAACTCCCAAGAAACAAAATTCCAGGATTGAAGGGCTTCACAGGGGAATTCTACCAAAGAAAGAAGAGTTAATACTTATTCTTCTTAAACTATTCCTAAAAAATTGAAGAAAAGGGAACACTTCCAAACTCATTCTATGAGACCAAAATTACCCTGATACCGAAACTAGACCAAGACTCTACAATAAAAAAGAAAATTACAGGTCCATATCTCTGATGAGTATAGATTTTTAAAATCCTCAATAAAATATTAGCAAGCTGAATGCAACAATATATAAAAAGGAATGTATATTGTAATCAAGTGGAATTTATTCCAGGCATGCAAGGATGGTTCAGTATCCACAAATCAATCAATATGATACACCACATTAACACAACAAAAGATACAAATCACATTATCACCTCAATAGATGCAGAAAAAGCATTTGACAAAATTCACCATTCATTCATGACAAAAACTTGTGAGAAATTTGGCATAGAGGGACCACACCTCAACATAATAAAGATCATCTATGACAAGCCCACAGCTAACATCACACTTAATGGTAAATAGTTGAAAGCTCTTCCTCTGAGATCAGGAGGAAGACACTTCTATTTAACATAATATTGGAAGTCCTACCCATGCAGTCAGACAAGAAAAAGAAATAAAAGGCATTGAAATAAGAAGGGAAGAAGTAAAACTGCCTGTATGTGCACATGATACTGTATATAGAAAACCCAAAGACTCCACCAAGAAAACTATTAGAACTAATAAATGAATTCAATAAAATTGCAGGATACAATATTAATTTATAGCCATCTGTTGCATTTCTTTACTCTAATAAGAACTATCAGAAAGAGAAAACAAAACAAACATACAGAAAACAATCCTGTTTAAAATCTCATCAAAAAAAACACATAGGAATAAATTTAATCAAGGAGTTGAAAGACCTATACTCAGCAAACTATAAAACATTGATGAAGGATGTTCAAGATGATATAAAGAAATTGAAAGTTATCCTGTTTGCATGGATTGGAAGAATTCTATTGTTAAAATGTCCATAGTACCCAAAGCAATCTACAGATTTAATGCAATTCTTATCAAAATACCCATAGCATTTTTCACAGAGCTAGAACAAATAATCTTAAAATTTGTATGGAACCACAAAAGACCCAGAATAGCCAAAGCAATTTTGAGAAAAAAGAACAAAGTTAGAGATATCACAGTCCCTGACTTCAGACTATACTACAAAGCTACGTTAATCAAAACACTATGCTACTGGCATAAAAACAGACACATAGATAACTGGAACAGAATAGAGATCCTAGAAATAAGCACATGTACATATGCTAATGTACATGTTAATCCATGATAAAGAAGGCAAAAATATACAATGGGGAAAAGACAATTTTTCCAATAAGTGATGCTGGGGAACTGGACAGCTACATGTAAAAGAATAATATTAGAACATTTTTTCATACCATATACAAATAAACTCAAAATGGATTAAACACCTTAAGGTAAGGCCTGAAACCATAAAATTACTAGAAGAAAACATAGTCAGGATGGTCTTTAATAAAGTTTTTAACAACATTTTTCTGAATATATCTCCTGAGGCAAGGGGAAACAGAGACAAAAATAAACAAATGAGACCTTATCAAACTTAAGTTTAAAAGCTTTTGCACAGCAAAGGAAACCATAAGCAAAATCAAAAAAGGAATCTACTGAATGGGAGAAGATACACAAATGATATGTCTGATAAGGGGTTAATAACCAAAAAATAAAAGGAACTCATAAAACTCTATCAGAAAAACAAATAACCTGATTAAAAAATGGGTAGAGGAGCTGAATAGGCACTTTTCCAAAGAAGACATACAAATGGCACATGAAAAGATGCTCAACATCACTAATCATCAGGGAAATGCAAATCAAAACCACAATGAGATAGCACCTTATAATTGTCAGAATGGTTACCACTATTAAGACAACAAATAAGGACTTCCCTAGTGGTGCAGTTATTAAGAATCCACCTTCCAATGTAGGGGACATGGGTTCAAGCCCTGGTCCAGGAAGATCCCTTATGCTGTGGAGCAACTAAGCCTGTGTGCCACAACTACTGAAGCCCACGTGCCTAGAGCCCGTGCTCCGCAACAAGAGAAGCCACCTCAATGAGAAGCCCTCACACTGCAATGAAGAGTACACCCCACTCACTGCAACTAGAGAAAGCCCGTGCACGGCAACAAAGACCCAATGCAGCCAAAAATAAATAAATAAATTTATGAAAATAAAAAAGACAACAAATAACAAGCGTTGAGGGAGATGTGGAGAGAAGGGAACCCTCATACACTGTTGGTGGGAGTGTAAATTGCTACAGCCACTATGGAAAGCAGTATGGATGGTCCTCAAAAACTTAAAAATAGAACTACCATATAGTCCAGCAATTCTCCTGGGTATATATCCAAAGAAAACGAAATCACTAATTTAGAAAGATATATACACCCCAGTGTTAATAGCAGCATTGTTTATAATAGCTAAGGTATGGCAGTTCCATCAACAGATGAATAAAGAAGATGTGGGATATATATACAATGGAATATTACTCAGCCTTAAAAAAGAATGAAAATTTGCATTTTGGGACAACATGGACGGACCTGGATTGTACTATGCTTAGTGAAATAAGTAAAAGAAAGACAAATATGGTGTTTTCAGTTATATGTGGGATCTAAAAAAAGAAAAAATAAGACAAACAAATGAATGCAATAAAGCAGAAAGACTCAGATATACAGAGAACAAACTAGTGGTTACCAGAGGAGAGGTGTGGGGGGATGGTCAAGATAGAGGAAGGGGATTAAGAGGTACATACTACTAATTTATAAGAATGTAACATAAAACACAAGGAGTATAGCCAATATTTTATAACTTTATGTGGAGCATGATCTATTAAAATATCAAGTCACTATGCTGTACTCCTTAAACTAATATAATATTGTAAGTCAACTCTACTTCAATAAAAAATAAAAGAATGAAATAAAGGATTAATTAAGAAATATAGAATAAAAAATATAGCATAAATGAGAGAAATAAGATGAAAGTTTAAATGTGAATATTAAAAAATTTTTGAATGTAAAAATATCTTTTCCAAATAAAAGCAAAAATATCACACTGGGTAAAAACAAAAACACAGCATAATACAACCATAGATATCTCTGGTATACACATCTATAATATAACACAGAAAGTTTGGAGGAAAAAACAATGAAAGATATGCCATGCAAACCCTACCCCAAATAATGTTGTTATAAATATTAATATCAAAGTAGATGTGGAGAAAAAAGGACCAAGAGATGATACTTCAAGATTCAATTTCTAAAGAATATTATATCTTCAGCTCCTAGTATAAATTTGTATGTACTTACTACAGTTTCAAAATATATAAAATAAATATTAACATAACTAAAAATAGATATAAACAAGATAGCAATCATTGTTAAATATTTATTATACCTCTCATTTCAGCTGTTAGAATAAAATGACAAAAATTAGTAAGAATACAACCTGATAAATACCCTTGATCTAATTGATATATGTGGTACACAACACATTGTAATTGCAGAACACACTTTCATTTTGAATTAGTTTACAGAATTGACCATGTGTTAGGCATAAAGAAGTTTCAACAAATTTCAGAGGCTTGAAATCATATAAACCATATTCCCTCTCCATACAGCAATTAACTAGTAATCAGTAAAGCATAACTGCAAAATCACTAAATGTTCAGAAGTTAAGGAATATACTTTTTAAAAATAAAAGCATAAATTAAAGAATTTCACTGTACACTAAAATATATAAATTAAGCTGACTACAACAAAGAACAGAATGGATACAGCTAAATTTATGAATCTAGAAGAATTTATAAATTTAAATGCATACATTAGGAAAGAATACAAGCTGAAAACCAGTGTTTTAAACTTACTTCTTAAGAATTCAGTAAAAGAGCACAAATCAGCTTGAAAGAGTGAAAGAAGTATTAAAGATAAAAAGAAAATTTTCATAGAAAACCAACAAACCATAGAAAAATATCAGCAAAGCCAAAAGATTTTTCTTTGGAAAGACTGATAAAATTGATACACCCTGGAATGTGAACGAAAAGGGGAATGGAAAGGTAAAACAACAGTATGGATCCTTAAACAACCAAACAAAAAGGGGTATTATAAACACAACTTTAATCCAATAAATTTGCAAATTTAGCTGACATGCATTTTGGGGGCAAGAAAATTCAGTCTTTGTAAATTTTCAGAGAATCATGAAAAAAGTAAACACGTAGTGTGTGTGTGTGTGTGTGTGTGTGTATGTGTGTGTGTGTGTGTGGTGTGTATGTGTGCGTTTCAGTAAGGCCAGCAGGTATAATCTAGACAAGGACATTACATGAAAGGAAAAATATAAACTAATCTTATTCATGTTTCATTTTGCAAATTGAAAGAAAGTGTAAAACTTTTAAAGAAAGAAAATATCTTGTTAATCAATGGGAAAACTCAATATTGTAAAAATATCCATTCACCCCCAAATGATCTATAGATTCAATGCAATGTTATTCCAAATGCTAAAGTAATTTATAGAAATTTACAAACTAAATCTATAATTTATATTAGGATACATTAGAATGCATAGGACCAAAATTAACCAGCATAATCTTGAAGAGTCTGAGAGGACATGCTCCACTATATATCAAAACTTACTGTAAAATTACAGCAATAAAGACAGTGCTGTATTTTTGTAAGGATAGTCAAATAGACCAGTGGAGGTGAGCTCTATGATTTGTGTAACCCAACTTTGACAATTCTACCTTGCCTTTCACTCCCATAAATCTTTAAGGCTATGGCATATTTTTTAAGAATGGAAGCGGAGGAAAAGTACCAGGATTATTTGATGTAGGGGTGGCTCTCTCTATATCCTTGGTATTAATTGGCAAAAGTCTTGCAGCAGAATAAGGGTATGAATCTTACCAATGCAATTTAAAGAAAATAGATTTAGGCCAGAAGGAATTACCTAAGTAGGAGAGAGAGAGAACGTGAAGCAGAAGAATAATTAACAAAAATACAGTTCTCTGGCTGTTAATATCAGCTTTGGTGAAAACAAGACCTTTAAAGGAGAAAATGAGAATATTGGTAGAGAATGAATTGAGATCAGATTTTCTGGTTGCTGAAAGCCTTCCCATGCTTCAGTGGCCACTTTAGCCTCCATACTTACTGGAAAAGTAAATCACTGATAACTGTTGATTTCCTGCAGACCATGGAATCCAGAGGGTAGGCCATTTTGTGAAGAAATCACAGTGGAAGACTGACTAATTTTTGCCAGCAGAATAAACACTGGGAGGGGGGTGGAGGGGTGTCTTATCACTTATACTAGATAATGCTGATTTAAAGGGATTATCTGGGTTCTCAACTAATTCCAAGAGGCTGCAAGCTTCTGTGAGCAGGCCAATGTGGGTAGTATGAAAACTAATCTGTCCCAGTGGGTAAAGATAAAGGAGTTTTCCACACTTACCCTGAGGAGAAACTGCGCTGTTCCATCTCTATGTATCAGGTAGAATCCACCTTCTGAAGTAGAAGTATCACAGATGCTGTCAACCCTAAACTGGCATATGATGGTAGGGAGACACATTTAAGTAAGTGTTGTTGACACAGACCATAATAGATGCTGTGATACAGCCAGCTCCCTCTTCCCCACCAATCTTGGGATTTTTTTTTTGTATAACCTTGCTAATAAGTGCCAAGAAAATACTCAAGAGGCAGTGACTCATTTGCTAGTTTAGTTACTCTGCCTGAAAAAAAGCAGGGGGGAGGTGATGGGAGTGATTACTATTTACCTGGTGGAGATTTTAGCTAGCTATTGAAAAATAAAAAGGGAAAACCAATTACTAATAGAAAACACATTACCAAATTTTAGGATTTAAGAGAGATTTCTTCCAACTCTAGCTGTCTTAGTTCTGGTGTCTATAACAAATTACCAAACACTGGGTGGCTTAGACAACAAACATTTATTTCTTACAGTTCTGGAGGCTAGAAAGTCTAAGATTGAGGTTCCTGGTAAGGGCTTTCTTCCTGGTTTGCAGATGGCTGTCTTCTTGTATCCTCACATGGTGGAGAGAGAGAGAGGAAGCAATGTCTTCTGTCTTTCCTTGTAAGGGCACCAATCCCATTGTGGAGCTCCACCCTCATGACCTCCAAAGCCCCTATCTCCAAATACAATAATATTGAGGATTATAAATTTTGGGAGGACACACATATTCAGTCTATAATATGGCCCCCCAAATGACACTCAGACTTCTTAAAGTGACCTATCAAATTCACTCTATATAGCCAAACTTATATGAATTTAAATCCTATTTTAAGTGTTGTGATAAGGAACAGAAAATACTTGAACATGGTGCTAAATATACTCTCTCAGATAAAGAAATGGAATGTAAAAATGATTGCCAGAAGGGTTATAATCTGTTCACCCAACCCCCAGCAGGGGGTCCAAGGCAAGATGGTCTGGGGGTAGTGTGAGAAATTTGGGGGGATAACTAGTGTGCAGTGATCCCACAGCAGAGTTGGGGAGCACTCTTACAGGTCCAGATATGAAATCTAGAGGACACATAGACAGTGGAGGGTATAGAGATTATAACTAAGCTACAAATTGGAAACTGTGACTGGAGAATATGCTCCAAGTTTCTGTTGGCCTTGTTTGAATGTGAAATTGGAATTGATATTACATGTGGAAGGGATTCTATGTAGTTTTAACTGGACATGCTGAATGGGAACCTTTGTATTTCCCGAGCACTTTCTGTAGGAAATTTAAGCAATATAGAATTCCAAAAGTATGAGGCCACTCTTCTCATTAAGGAAATGATTAAAGTGGGAGCATTAAATTTCACTCACTCTTGGAGTATGCCAATAGGCATTTGGGGTTAAAATAAGGTTTTACTTAAACCATAGCCAATGTAATAAAGACTGTACAAGAAGGGTAACTGGCCAAAGGCGATTGGTGTGCCACAGTAGACTTGGTTAACGCCTTCCTTTTCATACCTAATCTGAAATTCAGTATAACACCGTTTGCATTTTTGTGAAATGATTTGCAGTATATGTTCATGGTTTTTCCACAGGGATCTTTCAGTTCACTGGCACACAGCATAATTTCATGTAGTGGCACTGAATTTGATAACCAATAGGAGTAAGCTGGTTCCTTGCAGCTTGCAGTGATATCATCCTTGCAGTGATATCATGGTAATTGCCCCCTTGGAGGAAGGAATGTGGGAGAATTTAAGTCTTCCATATTGACAAGTAGTGGCTGGCTGATAAACACAGCTGAACTATACAGCTGGTCCACTGTGTTAAGTTCTGAGGAATTGTACTGCTTGGAGAAACCAGAGATACCCTTCAAACAGTGAGAAATAAATGTCTTTACTGACTCTGCTACCAAACAGGAGGCCAAAAGACAGGTGGATCTTTTGGGGTTTTGTGAAAACACATTTCCTACTTAAGGATTCTGTTAGTCCCAATTCACAAAGACACCAGAAAGAAACTGTATTTGAATGGAGCCCTGAGCGAAACCAAGCACTAAAAGTGCCACTTGAACCTTCTGACCCAGTTGCCAGCTGGTTTAGTAGTGTCTGTAAGTAGATGTGCTCACTGAAGCCTTGGCAGAAACTGGATGTTGTACTCAGCAAGATCACTGGGGATTTGAACTCAAAAACTGTAGATCATCTCCAAAGATGCAGAGGATCTCTTCAGACCTTTGGAAAGATAATGTGCCAGCTTGTTACTGAGGGCATTGGTGGAAAGCTACCCTAAAAATTAGTGATAACAGATAACCCTGGGACCAGAAATGCCTTTCATGTCTTGGGTTATGTCAAAGGAGGAAAGAGAAGGTACAGGTCACAGAAGTGACTAATAAATGGAAATATTATGTTCAATAGCATGTGATAAGAAGAAATTCAGGAGATGCAGCCAAATATATGAGCAGCTTACTTCACTGGCTCCAAGGTCAATGACAGAGCTCTCTGTGGATCTCCCTAGCTCTCCACCTCCCTATTAGCTGCTGCTCTACGTGCAGATGCCAAAAAATAGTTTGCTTGATTCACTGATGGCAGTTCTTAAATCTAGAGTTGGATCACAATTGGAAAGTGACCACAATACATCCCACAGATGGTAAAGTTCTGGTGAAAAAAGAAAGGGTAAATCTGTAAAACAGGTAGAACTAAAAATTGTTTATTTAGGAATAAACAGGAGGAAGAAGTAGATTTGAACCTGAGTACAGTATTTGAATGTTTACATATTCTCGTGCCAGAGTCGATGGCATTTCCAGGTGGTTCTAGATAACTGAACAAGAATCACAGCCCTTTTCTCCAAATGGAATAAATAGCTTCTGTGAGGCTTTAGAAGAGTCAGAGTTAAGGTAGGTTGAGCAGATGCTCACCAAAAAGACAGGGATAGGAATACTAGGACAGATGCCTTCAACTATAAAACTAGCTCCTTGGGTTCATGAAATAAGTTGGCATGAGGGAGCAGGGCCATGCACAGTTGGACCAAGAAGAATATATTTCCTTCTTATCTGAGCCAATAATGTGGGAAGGATCTCTACTCACTACCAACTGGCAAAAAATTTTACTCGAAGGTGGACTTATACAAAATCACTGAGTTGGTATTGGACTCCCATAGGAAAGTTACAAATGGGTATTGACTGGAAGTGATACTGTATTATTCTAGGACTGGCTTATTCTGAAAAAGAAGCAATTGCAGAGAACACAAAGAAAGCTTAGAATGAAGAAGTAATTGATCATTGTGGTCCACATGTCTTCATTGCCACTGATGTTTAAACATGATAGGAAATGTAATGTTACATATACATATCATGTACCATCTAACCCTCAGAGCTGTATTCTTATTGGAAATTAGAATCAGTAATTAAAATACCTGATACATAAGTGTCAGACAGAAATTTTGATGCTGCTAAGGCTAGGGAGCAATTTAATCTTTCAAATATCATTGAGGAGTTTTGGATTTGCACACCACTTTAAAAATCTACTTCTGATTTTTAACTCTTTTTAGTATAGACATATTCTCTTAGCAGCTGTTTTGTTCCAATAGAAGTGCATGTGTGTATGAACAATCTGACATATTCGTGAAGGTTCATCATAGCATTGTTCATAATAGTTCAAAAATGGAAACAATGAAGATTTCCACTGACAGTAAAATGGATAAATTATGTGTATATATAGTTGAATTCAATAAATAAATATATAAAACAATGAAAAATGACTTAACTGCAACTCTGTGGGGCAAAATGGATAAGTCTCACAAATATAATACTGAGTTGAGGAAGCCTGGAACAAAATAACACATATCGTATGCTCTCCTTGTAAATCAAACTCAGAAAGAGACAAAGTAAATTTTTGTTGCTATAATTCAGGATAGGGTTTAACACTGGATGAACTCAAGGGGTATAGCTGGAAGAGTGTATGAAGGGACACCTAGATGTTAGACAGCTGGTGAGTGGCAGACCAATGATTTGGACTTAAATCAACTAATTATAAAATCCACATTGTATCCACTGCACAACAGTGTTTCCACACTAAAAATCCTTCTTCTATCATTAAATTAGTCAAGTTCATGTTTCAAGATTGTCGTATATCCACAACACAAGCAATCTAGTCCTAGATTTTACAACACTTTAGGGTATCTATGTATTTCTACTGGTGGCTGGCCATGCATTTCTCCATGCAGCTTCTCCACATAGCTCACCTGATCTTCCTCGCATTATGGCAGTCTTAGAAATAAGTGCCAGGCTGGGCTTCTGTAGTTCAACATTTTTAAAAAGTCACAAAAATTCTGTCTGGATTAAATTTGCCCTTTAATTATCATTCTGCAGTGAAGGATAATCCAATATTTTCTGCTATGTATTTCACCTGTCACTGGTCAACATATTTCTCTTTCCAAGTTTTGTAGGCAAAACAAAAATATATTCCAGCTATTTCTGTTTAACAAATCATTCCAAAATGTAATGTCGTAAAGCAAAAATATATTATATCATGGTTTTGTGCTTTGACTGGGTTCAGTGGAGCTGTCTTTTTGCTGGGGATCTCTCGTGTTTTCAGACAGAAGTTGTATGGGATGGAAGAACCTGAATGTTTAATCAGATAATTGGATTCATAGGTCACATTGTATCACTTCTAACACCTTATATTCTTTATGAGAAAATCACAGGAGGACCCCAGATTTAAGTGTTAAGAATCAAAAAGACTGTCAATACTGGGGAATATGCTTTACTTGGGGGAGGCAAGCAGATTTGTGGAGACTAGCAACCACAGAATTTTTCACAGAAACTTACTTATATTTAAAACTCCATGTTATTTTCTTAGGGATGTATATACACACAGACATACAAATTTCCACAACTAAATTCTCAGCTTCCTTTACACTTTGCAGCTGATCATCTTTGGATTCCTTTGTATAATCTCTACCCTACCCAGTTTCTTCATATCTCTGGTGTGATAGGGATTAATCAAAGACTAAAGTAATCCAAATGTCATTTATCCCAGTTCAATGCTGTAGGTTCTCTGTAACACCTAAGGAACAAATATATGAGTATATATTTTTAGAACAGCCTCCAGGGGAAACATATTAGTTAGCTTCCTTAATTTACAAAATCTTACAAGATACATACAATCAATTTGAAAGATTCCATTTCACACAAACTTTAAGTGGATCATTTTTGTTGCTGTTATAAATAGTGCAATGAAGTATTGTTTGAGTATAACACATTTAATCAACTAGCTTTGGGCATTGTAGTTTTAGCACCAAAAAAACACATTATGTCATCATTTGAGAAAAGGTCACTTGTCTCATAGGGTGATTTTCTGTTATTTGGACATTTTCTTATTTTCAAGTGTTGTCATATCTGACCTTTAGCTTAGAGGTAACTTTTGGCCTTTTGCTGCTACTGTTTCACTAAATACCTTTAAAAATAAAATAACATATTGCAGAAGCTGGTGTATTTAGGGAAGTTTAGCAATACAAATGCAATGTAAAAAAATACAGGAGAAAGAAAAATAGATGACTATGTATGTACTGTTATACTTTCCAAATGATTCTTGAATAGCAGAAAGTATAAAAGCAAAACTTACTGAATGTTTCGTGCTGGGAGATCCTTATTTGTATCCATAATTTTGTGGGGTTTGTGTGCCTGTGTGTGAGCCAGGGCGGGGGTGGGGAAGAGTCAGTGGTAAGTGAATTGCAGTGTTTAAAAACCTTTGATAGGGATAGCAAGCTGAGGAGAGAATCCACTTGTGGCTAATTCCTACTGCGTGCAAGTAGTAACTCTTGCTTCACAAGTGTAGAATCTCCTCAAAAGTGTAGATAGACATATTTAACAAATCTCAGTTTTCATGAAAGGGAGGAAAGCAGTGACTAACATTTATGAAGGCACGGGTGTCATCTCAGGAGATAAATAGATAAAATGGGCCTTAATACGTAGATTTTTTTAAGCCACTAAAAACTTTGTGCATCTAATACTGATAAAATTGACCTCTGAATAAACAAACAAACAAAAGCTACATGTGAGAAAGCAAATGTATGGTTTATAAAAGTTTTGGTCAGAAAATACTACCTTATTAAATTTAAAAGAAAACACAAGCAAGAGTTGTATCTTCATTTACATCCATGATCTTCAAATCATCTTATCGTTACATTGTTGTATGACAAATTGCCCCAAACTTAGTATCTTAAACAACAAACATCCATTATTTCACACTTTCTGCATGTCAAAAATTTGGGTGGTTTTAGCTTAGGATCTCTCATGGATTTGCAGTCAAGGTGTTGGTCAGGGCTGCAGTCATCCAAAGACTTGACTGGGGCGGAAGGATCCACCCTCAAGCTCACTCCCGTAGTTGTTGGCAGAGGTCTTGGTTCCTCAGCACATGGGCCCCTTCATGGTGCAACATGGCACCTGCTTGAGGGAGGGAAAGAGGTAGAGAGAGAGGTGGTGGTGGTGGTGGGGAAACAAAGAACACACAAAAGGGAAGCTGCAGTGTCTTTTATAACTTAATTGAGAAGTGACATACCATCACTTTTGCCATTTTGTGTTCGTAACACCACAGACCAACTGTGATATGATGTGGGAGAAGATTATGCATGAGAGAAGGAGAGTGGGTCATTGGGAGCCATCTTGAGGTTAGCTACCACAGTACCAAATGGGATATTTAAAATTTAGTACATTTATTTCAGTCTTTCTAAAATCCCTATTTTATGCAATTTTTCTTTTTATAAATATGATAAATAATTTAAAGATGTATTGTGCTGATACATATAAATGGAATCTATGAACATTTTATAGGTATATATAATGCACATATGTGTGTGTGTCTGCTATTCAATTTATTTTCATTATGTACTTTCCTGTTTCTCTTTTGTTTAGAAATAGAAAAGGAAAATTCTTGCCTTGTAAATTTTTACATTCTAATAGGAAAATTATTACTTGGTCAATGCCTACTGAAAATCATTCCTTAAAATCAGGCAAATTCTTTAAGAATGATATTATATATTGATATTATTTTCTGAGTAGATTAAAGTGATGAATGGTAGCTTGAGTTTTCCTCTGGCATACATAAAATATCCTAATACAATATCATTGAAAATATATATTTTTATGTGCATTCATATTTTAAGTGATAATCTTCTCATATTAAACCAGTGATTATTGACAGGACATTCATCTTGGACAATCAGATGCATATAATTTTCAGGTTCTATTCTACAATTATTATTTAATAGTTCCTCTTAATTTAAAAATTTCATGGAGATAAATACAGTATTTTCTCTGAGGGATAATTCTGTGCAATTTTGTTGAATTGTAGGGCATGGCAAATTAATTTTAAGCTAACATATGTCTGAGTTGATTAGCTTATACATTACATTTTAAACATTTTAATTAGCCATAAAATGCCAATAACTCATAGATTTCCTTAACTTTGAAATAATTTACACAGGTGACATTAAAAAACTATATTAAAGAGTGTTTATCTTTTTCATGAAACCAGTTTTGGGACACTTTGTTGTACAGTATCAATTTAAATCTTAAATAATTTAAGCAATAATTTAAATATTAAATAATAATAAGCAATAATTTAAATCTTAAATTCTTATAGGAAGTTATGACAAATCTTAGCTGTTAGATATTATTTAGCTTTCGTCACACATATTGTCATCATATCCTTCCTTAGATTTGGTAACTGGCTTAAGTTTTAACTGGGATTAGGTGTTCTCTGTACCAAGAGGAAAATTGCTAAAATCGGCTCTTTTGGATCAGTTTCCATGAGCTGCTTTTTCCTCCTCTCACATGGAGGACCAGATAAGGACGACATTAGTGCTACTGAGTCATGGTCCTCCTTTGTGAAAATATAGCTTATTGTAAGTTTGCTATTTGTATATAAATGTATTGTGAGTTAGTGCTTGCTTATTTGCATACACATCCATTTAAGGAATAAAAATTAATTGTAAAACTGCATTAAATATAACCCTTTGTCATTTTTAGCATTAATTTTCATTTTCTACAAAATATTTCTTTAAGAAAATTGAGATATTTACAGTAACAAAATCAGTCACTTTGAATATTACTGGATGGCACCAAAAAAGGTTTATTTAGATAAGTATAGAATTTTAGTATACATGTATGAATACCTATCTAAATAATCCAAATTGAAATTTATTCATTTGAAGACCTTTAAATTGAACTAAATAGTCAGCCACTTGCCACATTATCTTCTTTTATCAATTTAAAAAATTTCTGAGGTTAAGTATTATTTTCTTTTAAGAAAACAGGAGTAGACAAATCAAGTGATTTGTCTCAGGGCCATGCAGGAAAGAAGTGGTAGAGGCAGAAATAGTTGTTCTAACTTCTAGCAGAGTTTTCAAAACAACCAGAACATCTATTATAGAAATGTCCCCAATGGCAAAAAATAAATGAATTTTCCAGTTTAAAATTACTCCCACTTATACTGTGCCATGAAAGCCGCTCTCATGAAAGTCAAAGAGGCATCTCTCAGTCTTCACTGTATGTCACCTTTTCTTGCACAGAACAGCCTTCCTCCTTGAGACACTCCTCTTGTCCTCCATATTGCAACTCTGGGTTTCCTTTGCTACTAAAGTCTTTAATCATCTTTCTCAGCTCCACCTTCACACACTGTAGTTTTTCTGCACAAAGCCTTGGGTAATTTTCTCCTCTAATTCTGTAAGAAAATGGTTTTGTGCTGACTTCTAATTTTCCTTCCATTGTCTTTCTAGCCTTGCTTTCTGATCCTTCCAGGTTAGGACTGAGAAAAGAAAGACCTTGTCTCACACTGCCTGGAATGTGGCAGGATTTTGAAGATGCCATATTTCTTACCATTTCCTAAGTTTCTTTGGAGATAGCCCCTGCTGGTGTTGCCATGGTTACTCATGGCAAATGTCTCTCTCTTTTGGCTGGTCACTCTGGACTTGATCCACAAACCTGGGCAACCAGTGATCTTCTACCTTTTACCTTCTCAGACTCCTTCCCTGTCCAGGAAGACTTCATGCACAGGATATAAGACAATCCTATGCTGTTTCTCTCCTGTGTAGCCTGCATCTAATTCACAGGAAATGCTCAAGCAGCTTTGCTTCAGCCAAATCTGAAAATGGAGTAACTCCAAGGCCACAGCCTTTAGTCTGATGCCACAGGTTGCTTCATCCAGACTTTTGCTCCTTAGATTCCTCTGGCAGGACTCGGACACCAGCCCACCTCTATCCACCCTGAAAGATAAACATATTCAATCCTCCAAGTAATCAAGTAATTGGATGACAACCATATTCTCTTGGATTCTGCCTAGGAGGCAGTGCTCTCTTCCCTTTTCCCTCAGTGGCCTGGGCTCACAGTTCTCTCTAAAGATATATTTTTTGAAAATGATCTCTTAGACTCCGGAGATTCTCCTTCCCCTTTAATACCCTTTGGGAGTGAGGAGTTTCTAGAGTTATTTTATATCAAACAGTAGAATTTACTTTGGAATGTGGTTCCTCTGATATCTCCATTTTAGCAGTTGATTGTAATAAATGAAAAAAATCAATGAATAAAGGAAGTTTCTAAATTTATTTCTCAATTCTTCCTTTTATGAATGTTCTTTCAACTTTTCTGTTTGAGGCAATAAACTAAAGGATTTTCTGTTAGTGCTAATGATTTTCAGAATTTGCTAATTTCTTTAAATTTAAGACAAAAACTGCAGTAGAAAATTTGAGAGAGCTCATAGGGAGCAAGGTTTGAAGTGGGGGGGGGTGTGTACAAGGAGTTATGAACCACCTGTCAGAAATCGAGGAATCCTTAAGCTGACGTGGAAGAGTACAGAATTTATATTTATAGAGTTGCCCAGTTTTCACTTTTCACGATTAATACTTAACTAGTCTAGGGAATTCCCTGGCAGTCCAGTGGTTAGGACTCTGAGCTCTCACTGCAGGTGATCCAAGTTCGATCCCTGATCAGGGAACTAAGACCCCACAAGCCACATGGTGTGGCCAAAAATATATATACTTAACTAGTCTATGAGATAAAAATATTTCAAGAAAATTAAAAATATATATTTTTATGTTTCAATGAACAATTTTAAAATCAATGTAAAAATTAATGAAGTATAACAGTTGTCCAGGGACCTATGGGAAATATGATTTGGTGAAGATTGTGCAAATAAAAAATCCGGTACTGTTTCAATCATTTGAGCTGAAAGAGTTTACCAGAGTTCTAATAATATCTGAAACATTTGCATCTGATCTGAATCATTTTCAGTTCTGGTGTATAAAGCAGGGAAGCTAATGTGATATTGTAGGGAAAAAAATCCACATAATGAGTGATCAAAGAGCCTAAAGGGTTCCTATTATATGTCTTAAATTTCATTTTACCTCTTATTTATGTGTAGCAGTGAGGTGTGAAAACTGTTCTTTGGTTGTTTTAAGTATCAGTAAACTGCATCACACCATACTTCTTTACAACTTAAAGAAAGTAGGTGAGATTCACTTTACAATTAATTCCTACATATAAGTGAAAAAGGTATTATTCAATTGTAATTCTTGTTCAAGTGAAGTTTTCCAGTGAATGATTCATTAGCTCTTTCAAGTCTATTCAACAATACTTCTCTTTTGTAATATCTTTTTTGCATTGAAGAGCTTTCCAAGGCACTTCTTTTTTGTACAATTTATACTCAGTGAAGATTAAGTTATTGAATGAAATATACTTTCACTGGAGTGCTAGGTAGCCATTGATGACATATATAAGATCTAGCTTAGGGGCAATGTTACAATCTCACCCAATAGAGGACTAAATAAATGCATTTTTTAAATAAATGCAATTCATTAAAAACAGTTTTTAGTGTTGTTATTATTAAATATTTAAAGTTCTTTCTCATGCCCAACTGCCTAGAATTTAGAGAATTTTGGACTCTTTAGTCTAAAAGGGGTTAATTTATTTTTGTTGAATTATTGCGTGCTTGGTCCTAAGGAATAAAGGATTTCAATCTTCTGAAAACTGGTCAGTGTTATGGACTGCATGTTTGTGTCCCCCACCCCGCACCCTGCCCCTAAGAACCCACCAATTCATATATTGAAGCTTTAGCCCCCAATGTGATTGTGTTTGAAGATGGAGGCTATGGGAGGTGGTTAGGTTTAGTGAGGTCATGAGGATGAACCCCCATGATGTCATTAGTTCCTGTAAAAGGAGAGAAGGAGATTAGAGATGACTCTCTTTGCCATGTGAGGAAACAGCTGGAAGGTAGATAACTAAAAGCCAGGAAGTGGGCTCTTACCAGACATTAGATCTGCTGGTGCCTTAATCTTGGATTTCCCAGCCTCCATAACTGTGAGAAAGAAATGTTTGTTGTTTAAGACACCCAGTCTCTGGTATTTTTGTTACAGCAGCCCAAACTGACTGAGTCAGTTTCTTTTTACTTCCAAAGTTAGATTGCTTTCCCATCCTTCTGCTGTGTTGGCAAATGTATTTAATTAGACGTTGAGATTCTGAGTAATAGCCAATCTGTATCATAATTTCTTTAAAAGAAATTTGAAGATGTCAGTTCAGGAGCAATACAGAGCAATATTAATGTTTTCTTTCCAAGACAATTTTCATTCACACAAAAAACTGTTCGAGATCATATGTTGAACAGGTACTGCTTGTTCTGTGACTGAGATGCCCCCAAAAGGTTAAATTCTACCTTTAAAGTGACAAAAGGCTTATCTTTAACAGCAGTATTATTAATAATTCCATTACTGTTCTTATTTCATTTTCTTCTATTTTTCACAGTGTGACTAAAATTATACATTGCATATTATCTTCTGCAATGCTAACATAGTCATATAGCTTAGGACACAGGTTTGCCAGCATCTGAAAGAGGGCTCTTTTGTAGTCATCTGAACTTAAAAGTATAATCAGAAATGTTTGTAAGACTTTAAAGTAATAATTAAATTTAACTGATGTTCTAGAATGACTGCCTTTTTCATCCCACAGCTCTGAGTCTTCTTGTGATTAGGCCAAAATTAGAACTACTTGGTGTAAGAGAATATTTTCCTTGTCAGAAAAGTGACCTTTTTTGTCAAGTGTCAAAAAAGTGAATCCTTTGTAAGAAGAATCAAAATTCTTTTCTTTTACTATACATTTTTTTCAAGGTCCTTACAATTCTAAATTCTATAAAACACTATTAAGTGCTTTTGCTCAAAATATGTGGGATCCCATCTTTAAAAAGCTTGAAAACCATAATGACAAAAATATATATATTTGAGTCATCATAATTAATAGCAATTCATCAAGCAATTCATCATAATTTGATGAACTTGCTGGACAAATAAAAAGTCTTTATAAACCAAGTCCAGTGAATAAGAAGAGCTGTCAGGCTGGAGAGAACTATTAGTGAGCCAAAGTGTGAAATGGAAATAAAAAGTTATTTTTCTCAATTGCTCTGTGGACATGTATTTTTTTGTTAATTTAGAATAAGAAATGTTACATTTTAAAATACTAAATGTTTTTTCACAAAGATCTTTAGAAATAAATATGAGCTCTCATCTTTGTCAAAATGCATATTTATAGCAAACGTATTATCCTTCTTTTAGTGAGAATTATCCTTCTTTTAGGAGTAATTAATCATAATGAAGGACATATTGCCCCATAGTTTTCTCAGGAAGATATAGAAAACCCTGAACTTTTTTCTTAACTTCCAAAACATAAGCGTTGATGTAATCGGTCCATATCTTTGAATAGATCACCCCCAAAATCCAAACTCTACAATTATTCTCTAAATATTAATCTCTATTGTATACAACATACTAATTATGCTCTACATACTAATATATGCAAATAGTTTGGGGAGATTATAAAATACATTAAAATTCATTCTATTGATTTTTTAAAATAAACTCTCTCTAGGACTTCCTATTTTTGGTGGCATTTTCTTTTCTATTACAATTATTCGAGGACCTCCTTCACCACCTTCTTCTCCCATTCACAATGGTCACCTAAATATTTTACTTTTTCTCCCTTGCAGGTATGAGTACTCTTTTCTTTGCAGATAACTTGTTTCCATGCTCTATCCCAACCTTTTATCTTTTGTAGCTTTTAATATTCTCTGTGTGGACTATTTACGGGTGGTAATGAAAATGCACAGCATGTAATGATTTGTGGTTTTGCTGAAATCCCAGGGTTAGGCTCTACTCCTAATGAGATCAAAGTGCCAGATAGTGACAAGGATAGAGACAAAAAGGATTGAGGAAGAGGATGAAATTTTTAAAAATAGAGGTTCTTAAATGTCATGCAGAACATTTTAGACTTGGTTTGATGGGAAATATAGAAATAATGAAAGCATGTAAAATAAAGGAAGCTGAACTTTTAATGTAATACGCATTTATATATGCTAACAGAGGAGAAGCATTACCCTTCAACCAGCCAGCCATACATTACTAAATGTCAGTTATCTTCTGTTTGGCTTTTGGATTTCCATGGGACTCTAATTCAGTGCATTTCAGGTGTTTGCCTGTCCTGCCTATGTTCTTCTGAACTAGCCCTGAAATGAGGAAACAAGTTCAGTGGGGCATTGTGTGATCTGCTGTGTACTTCACTGCTTATGAATGATATTTTCATATGTAGTGCATCCCCACTCCACTTCTGCTGTAGAAACCACCTGACTGCTGGGTTTAAAAATGTTTTCAATTTGATTTTGCTATTAAGAGATTCCATCACCCATGTGATTTACATTTTTCATCAGTAAAGACTCTTGGGAACTCTTCATACTCCAGCAGTGAGAGAAGTAATGTTTGAACCTTTTTAGTAGTGACTATTATACGTGGCTTACAAATCAAGCAGAGAAGGTACTTTATTGCTACACATCTCTGTTGACATCACAGACATTATTTAAGGAACAAAGGAGAAATTCTAGTTTGCATGGTGTCACAGCTCACTAGTGGGGTGGTTCTTGGCCAGAGAAGGAAAGAGCCTATAGTCAGCAACTAACCAGGTGTCAGCATGAAGCTTGAGCCAGGACTGTGACTGAGAGGAAATCAGGAGCCAATTTAAAAAATGTGAGTTTTGTTGTTTTTCATTATATTGATCCTAATATTTTAAAACATATTGCTTTTTAATTGCAAAAACTGCTAGTTTCTTACCTCTAAATAGCAATGATGAGTTTTTTTTTAATTGAAGTACAATGGACTTACAGTGTTATATTAGTTTCAGGTATTCCACATAGTGATTCGATACTTTCATATTATGCACCATAAAAAGTTGTAATATTGTTGACTGTGTTCCCTTTGCTATACATTACATCCCTATGACTTATTTATTTTATAACTGGTAATTAATACTTCTTAATTACCTTCACCTATTTTGCCTCTCTCTCCATCTCTCTCCCCTCTGGCAACCACTAGTGTGTTTTCTGTATCTGAGAGTCTGTTTCTGTTTTGTTATATTTACTCATTTTTTAGATTCCACAGATAAGTGAAAACGTTATACAGTATTTATCTCTGTCTGACTTACCTCACTTAGCATAATACCCTCCAGGTCTATGTTATTGCAAATAGCAATATTTCAATTTTTTTTTATAGCTGAGTAATAGTCCACTGAATATATATACCACATCTTCCTTATTCATTCATCTGTTGATGGACACATAGGTTGCTTCCATATCTTGGCTATTGAAAATATGCTGTAGTGAACATTGAGGTGCATATATCTTTTCAAATTAGTGTTTTTATTTTCTTTGGACAAATACCCAGGAGTGGCATTGCTGAATCATATGGTCATTCTATTTTTAATTTTTTGAGGACCCTCCATACTGTTTTCCATAGTGGCTGCACCAGTTTACATTCCCACCAATAGTACAGAAGTGTCCTCTTTTCTCCACATCCTCGCCAACACTTATTTATTGTCTTATGGATGGTAATCATTCCAACAGATGTGAGATGGTATCTCATTGTGGTTTTGATTTGCATTTCCCTGATGATAAGTGATGTTGAGCATCTTTTCATGCGCTTGTTGGCCAATGATGAGTCTTTAAAGGCCTCTTTACATGATTCTATATAATCATTACTTAGGAGCTTTTTGCAAAATTGTCACTCAAATTAGAACTCCTTTACAATATCAAGACCCTTCTTATTTAAAATTCCATATATTTCTTAGAATTTTGGATGAGTTCCTACTGCATGTAGCTGATTTGCTAGTTTGACTAGAGTATAACATAATCTTCTTCAATGTCAAATATATTTTGGGAATCCTTAGAGACTATGCCATGCTTTTACAATTTCAGGTGGGTTTATCATATCCCAAAATTCTTTCATTATTTGTTTAATTTAATTGACTATGCTTACACTTCA
This sequence comes from Pseudorca crassidens, assembly GCF_039906515.1. Taxonomy (NCBI): domain Eukaryota; kingdom Metazoa; phylum Chordata; class Mammalia; order Artiodactyla; family Delphinidae; genus Pseudorca; species Pseudorca crassidens. The sequence goes on from NC_090298.1 coordinate 80,778,745, forward strand.
AGTGATCTGTATATAACCCTGCTAAAAATATAATTTAAATTATACAACATTTCAAAATGGAAAATTAATAAACAACAGTAAAGATTTCAAAAGTCACATATTTCAAGGTCCTTTTTCCTCTTGTAAACTCCCTGAAAGTTAATAAAATTTTAAAAATGTATATTTCTAATGTATTTAATGGAATACAAATTTACTGGGAAATATAATTTTATAAGTCATTTTTAATGGTTTGACAAAAGACCACAAGGGAAATGAAATAGAGAAGTTTTTTACTCATAGGCCCTGGGGAGGTACATGGCATGCTTCAAGGGGTCACATGGGGAGGTCAAGGTAGAGTGCAGGCAGCAGAGTGTGGGAGGACCTGCCTTTATCAGGGTCTGGGGTGGAATGCTCTGGGGTTCCCGAGTAAAGGCCAGGTTGGTCAATTCAGACCAAAAAGAGCAGGGCTTTGGTAAACTCCGGGGTGGTTGGGTGGCAGGGAGTCTTACCTAAGGGGCACACAAGGGGATGGCCCTGGGAGGCATGAGAGATTGTTGCTCACAAGGGCTATTGGGGAAGTCATATCAGGAACTTACATTTGCTTGTGACTCTGTGGGCTGTTATCCAGGATATGCAATCACGGGAGGGGCTAGTGTCACATCAAGGACCTGCAGTCTTCTTGGCTACACAAAATAGATGCTGATGCAGTGGTATCATGGAGTAGTTTAGCTACTTGACACACACACCCAGATCAGTACACGTCACACTGGTGCAAGTTGGATAAGGTTGGTGGAATGTATAAATGTCAATATATTGTTTGTGATATTATACTGCAGTTTTGCAAATTTCAGTGGTGGAAACTGGGTAAAGTATACACATGAGCACTTTGTATAACTTACAACTTTTGGTGAATCTACAATTGTCTCAAAAATTTTTCAGTTAAAATGTAGAAAAAGATACATATTCATTATAAAATACTTAGAAAATGCAAACAAACCAGAAGAGGAAAGTTGCCCCTGTGTAGATATCTGTGGTCTCTTTTTTTCTCATCTTCTTCAGGGCTCTATTTGAATTTTGTGTCATCAAAGAGCACTATCCTGGCCACTCTACATAGAATGCAATAGTGCATGAATTACAATGCAGTAATCTTGTACTGCATAACCCAATCTCTCACCACGTCTTTGTTCATTTCACTTATTATCCACTGACATAGTATTTCTGCATTTTTAAATTGGTTGTTTTCTTGTGTATCATTATGAAAAATCCAGGAGGATGAGGTCTTTTATTCATTCTTGTATTACCAATTCTAATAAAGTGACTGACATTGTAGGAGTTTGATAAATATTTCTGTATGAGTTAAAAAATGGAATCATTCTACACTTAACTGCTTTATTTGCTTGTCTATCATGTATTTAAAATTTTTATAGTAAGCCAGGTTGTACTTTGTGCTCATAATATAATGATAAAATCAAAGACTAGATTTCTACCTACTTAGAGACCTAACTCTATTTTTACTATTATATAATTTTCTAAAATAGCACTAAAATAGTTACTAAGTATTCTATTAAATGAATGAAATGCAATTTATCAAATATCTACATTTATACATCATTATGATTTTACACTGGGCATTTATAAATAATATTGTGATGAATGAACTTGAAGTTAATATTATGTCTTTATGGGGTTTATTTCCTCAGGATAAATTCTGAAGTTCATATGTATAATGTCATTGGTTCAAATACTCAGATCCTATTAGACCTAATGAGACTCTGATATACATTGTGTTTGGAGTGGAGACTTAGTAATATTCTAATTTAGTCATTTTTTCCCCTCTTTTACTTTCTTAGTAATGATCACCAACCTCAGTCTATTCTTGATTACTCACAGTTGGCTTTCCTTATGCCTGGATCCTGCACACAAATGTTACTAACACACAATTCAAATTTCTGACAAAATTATCCACTGCTATGCAGAGCCTTACAAATAATAAACATTTTGGTTTATTTTAGTTCATTTGCCCACCGACTGGTTAATATCTGAAAATAATTAACTTTTTTTTCTTGTATGTCTGTGAATTCTCTTTACTTATAGAATTTATAATCCATGCCTCTTCATTAAGTACTTTTAAGTTTTCAATTTGTTGTTTGTTAGAATTGTCCAAAAGATTATAATTACCCAGTCTTAACCTGTTTCCAGAGATATAGCAGTAATCCACATAGTTTGAAAAAACTGCAAGCAGGGAGTGAGAATATTAGAAATAAGTGGGGAACAGATTTCCAAGTCTTGGGGCAGCTTATTAACATCAATATGTTACTATTTATTTATATTCCTGCATTTGAATTTTTTCAACACAAGCTATAAGGATAATGGTACTTTGGGCCTCCTCTATTTAGGTTTGTGATTTTGAAAAGGTCCCAGGGCTGCCATCACAGTTCACTGGGTACTGAAGAACTAAAAAATGGTTAGTTTTTTTGAGGATGGTGAATACTGGCACTTGTGTTACCCTTTCCTATTCTACATCATTGCTAAAAATAACATCACATCACTTTCCCAGTGAACACAGGTATAACATTAGAGCTGTTCCCCACAATTGTTACACTTCTACCAGAGTGGGTGTTTGACTTGAAACCCATTTTCCACTTCTTTTCTGGCTGAAAGTTAGTTGATGATCTTGACTACATGACAACTAAATATTGTGTCTTATGAAGTTTTCATTATCAATAGAGTCTATCCCAGGTGAGATCATTGTACTGTGGTCTGATCAAACAATATTAACTGCGAAAAAGGAATTGTATACTATTTTAAACACTATGCAATTATCACAGCCCCTTTATGACTTGTGGGAAGTATTTCCATATCCAGTGTATTGTAATGGAGGAAATTATAAAACTGGAATTGAAATGGACCCCATACATTACCTAGTCCAACCTCTTTAGTTTTTATTTGGGGAAACAGAGGTTTAGAGAAGTTCAGTGACTTGTCCAAAGGTACACAGCTGCTGAGTGGCAGAGGCAAGTTCACCAGTGTATCACCAGTATGACAACCCTGGTGGTACCTAATAGCATTAAGAAAACATCGTCTGTATATAGTGACTGTATAATTCTTGTATTAGAAAATTGCACTTACAGATTATGACACACACATGTAAACTGAAAGCCTGTATTAAACTTATTTTAGAACAAATTGAATGCATCTGGAATTATGGGTTCTGTTCAGACCTTCAAAGGTATTAGACATGAGTACAATGAATGCTGAGTTTAACATCAATTTCTCAGAATGAAATGGAAGATTATTCTTTCTTAACATGCTACACATCTGAAGTGGCTCAAGTTTAGATGAGTACTCATTAGCTTAATTCATAATTATTTTAAGGAGTTCATCGCCACTCATTTTTTTTTTCACACAGTTACTAATTTGTAGCAGTCATCCTCATGGTTTTGTTCATTTGACACATGTTAAGATATTTCTTAGAATTCAGTAAGTGTTTGTGAAGCTCTATAATGATTTTAAAACTATGTGTCAGTGTGTATTTAACACTAGTCAGATATGTCTTAGTCTGAGGAACTTCAATTTAAGAAGATAGCAGAGTGTAAGTAGTGAAGAAAAAAGGGCATTTTCCTCATCACAGCATGTACTTTCCTGCATTAAAATACATCCCCACATTGCAATGAAATGTCTCATCTACAAGTGTTGACATACTTAGTGAAAAAATAAATTACAAATATCTTAAAATTACTAAAATACAAAACATTAGAAAAATCAATGAAAAACAAAAGGTATGTGACCAGTCCATTTTTTTTCTTTTGTAACTGTGTACAAAATGCAAATTTTTGACCAGGATAGAAACCTAATATAATGTTGAATTCTAAATGTCCAACCTCTAAAATATACCTAAATTTGTCTCCTTTTTTCCATCTTCATTGCCAACATTACCTCATACCTTTCCTGATACAATAACTTTTAAGTGACCGTCCTTTCTCCAAGATTATCCCCCCACTCAGGCATCTTAATTCCCTCTTCTCTTGGCATGCAGACTCATTTTTATCTGTCTTTAAACAGAAAACAAACAAAACCCCCAAAACAAAAAACTGGAAACCCAAGAGACACAAGGAAAGGGGAGGTGCTGGACATGCTCATTACATTGATTTGGGTGATGGGATCATGGGTGTTTGCATATGTCCAGACTCACCAAATTATACAGAAGAAATATGTACAGTTCTTTGTGAAAAAGCAACCAACCAAACAAAAACAAAAAACTATCCCTGGATCCCCATCGTCCTAAGAGTAAAATCCAGAATCTGCAAGGGACTGCTCACAGGGTCCTATGTTAAGAAGCGGCCATTTTCTTCTCTTATTTCATCTAGTGCCCATTTCCCCTTCTTCATCGTGCTCCAGCCACACCGGCTTTCATTTTGTTTCTTGAAAATGCCAAGTTCTTTCCCATCCTATGAACTTTGTATTGATATTCCCCAAGACTTTTGGGGGACAGGTGTCTTCTTATAATTCATATGGTACCTCCTCAGAGAGGCCTCGCTGATCATTCTATGTGAAGTCATTTGCATAGTATCTTGCTTTTTCTTTAAGATATGTATCTTAAATGGAAATCATGTTAGAGAATTACTTGTCGATTGTTGCCACAATTAAGGTCCATAAAGCTAGGATTTTTTATGCTGTATTTACTACTGCATTCTCATTATCTGTATCAGTGCTTAGAACATATTAGACACATAGGTGTACACTATCTCCCAGCCCTTGAGTTTTATACATCTGCCCTATGAAGTAAATCTATATAGGAATAGTGAAGTGGTAAGCTTTAGAAATGGTATTGAAAATAATTGTTTTATCATCCCACGTGACCTTTAATAAATTTTCAAAATTGTTGATTACAGAGAGGTGATGAAGTATTGATATAAACATTGATAAATAATATCAAAAAAGTTACTCTACCTTCCTCTTTTATTTTTGTCATCAACACATGGTACAGGCAAATGAGCTTTTGGAACTTACATTTATAAGAGGCATGATGATAGAGAAAGGTCAGCTCTATCAGCTGACTAGGTCGAAAAGGAAAAACAAATTTAAAAAAAAGAAAATGTTTGAAAATTCTCTCCCTTATGACTCTGGCAGTATTTTTTTCTCTTAATAATTCTTCAGTTGCATATTTTTTGTTTGTCAGAGATATTCTGTGAGTCATTGTGCATACTTAGGAGACAGTTTGACTCAAGGGATTCATGAAATAAAGAGTCATACAATTAGATAATCAGAAATCACTTTTAATTGCATATTTGCACTAAACCAAAATAGTACTCTTCAAAGGAAAATTATCCCAGCTTTCAAACAATGATTCTTTTGTATTTTGTATTATAGTTACTAAATTGTTAGGACAAGGCCCTCTCCCACACACAAAACATTACATAATCAATTTTCTGCTCTTTTATCTGCTTTCCCCAAACACTGACAGAGTATTCTTTATCAGAGGGTACAATTTCATAGTTATATTGAAGCTTTCTAAAATGATCAAATTCATGCATGAATTAATTAAATATTATTTTTAGAAGTAATATTTTTATTGTTTTGGATAAAAATGTATTGATTGAATCCAAATGGGCATAGTATTTAGCAGGTGACATAAACACCATGACCATGAAAAGTTTGTAAGTTTTTGAAGACTTCATCATAATTTTAAGGTTGAAAACAATTTCATGAATGGCTATAGTAGAGAGAAATGTATGTATCAAGGCATTATATAGTATCCAAATACTTGTCTAAGTATTTCATAAGAGAGGACTTTGAAAGTGTTTTTTAATTGGTTTTATTATTTGATTAATTATTCTGGTCTTAAATTGTTTAATATTTTAGGTTTTCAGTTTATATTTCTGGCCAAGATCAGTTAATGGCAAAGCTGTTTTGGGTGCCTGCTAATCACAAGAAACTGTGTTAGAAAAAAGTTATTATGACACACTTTTCTCTCATGATAAAACAGAGGTTATATGTAAACATGTAGTGAGAGGGGAGAATCACAAGTGAAAATTTTAAAATGGTAATACAGGACTTCCCTGGTGGTGCAGTGGTTAAGAATCTGCCTGCCAATGAGGGGACACGGGTTTGAGCCCTTGTCTGGGACGATCCCACATGCCACGGAGCACCTAAGCCCATGAGCCACAACTACTGAGCCCATGCTCTAGGGCCTGCGAGCCACAACTACTGAGCCCATGTGCCACACTACTGAAGCCTGTGTGCCTAGATTCCGTGCACCACAACAAGAGAAGCCAATGCAATGAGAAGCCCACACACCACAAGGAAGAGTAGCCCTCACTCGCCACAACTAGAGAAAGCCCTCATGCAGCAACAAAGACCCCACGCAGCCAAAAATAAATAAATTTATTAAAAAATTAAAAAATAATAAATAAACAAAATGGTAATACAAATTCTCAAAAATTACAGAATGTCATAAAAATAGATAATGGTGGGTACTAGTAATGGAGACCTCTTAAGATGCCCAGGAGGGTCTTTCTGAGAAGTTGAAATTAAAGGTGAAGTCTGCATTACAAGAAGAAGTCAGCCTACTGTATAGTACAGGGAACTATATTCAATGTCCTGTGATAAACCATAATGGAAAAGAATATAAAAAAGAATGTGTATATATATATATATATATATATATATATATATATATATAACTGAATCACTTTGCTGTGCAGCAGAAATTAATACAACATTCTAAATTAACTATACTTCAAAAAAAAAAGTCAACCATGTCTACATCTAAGCAAAAAGCATTGCAGGCAGAAGAACCAACCTTTCAAAGACCCTAAGACACGACACCATTGTGCAGATTCAAGGAACTAAAAACTAGGGTGGCAGGGCCATCGTGAGTGAAAAGGAGAGCATGATGGGTGAAGTTGTGTAAGTTAGAAGAGCCTACAGAGACCTGTTGGCAATTGTAATATATTGTATTTTATATGAAGGGCAGTTAAATTATTTAAAACATAGGATCCACATAATCTAATTTTCTTTTTGTAATTATAGTCTGAGTGTTCTGTGGAGAATGAATTTGAGTGAAAGGAAAGGAGGAGATGAGATCATTTAGAACGACACCATGGTCTTCTACACAAGATATCAGAGTGATGTGGTCTAGGGTGTGGCAGTGGATGTAGAGAAAAGTGAACTGAGTCTACACCCCTGTGGTAAACATGACTTGATGGAAGTTGGGGATAGAAAAAAAGGATAACTGTTGGGAAAGGCAGTGGTGTGTAGCCTTTCTGTTCCCACTCAGCCACATAACAATGGGTCTTGGTCTTGGGATTAGAACACTTCCTTACCAAGAGATAAAGAGCCCACTGAGCTTGTGCCAGGCTTATCACCTTGTGTGGGAATATCCTTCCTTGTTTCAGGCTCAGTGATTGCTCTTAGATTGTCTCTGCTTAAAGTGTGTACATCATATGGCCCACAGCCAACCCCACTGTTATATCTGTCCTCCAAGGACAAGGGGCCAGGGTGCTTTCTACTGTGGCACAAGAAGCGTACATATGGGCAGATTGTCCTGTGACCACTGCCTGGAGAGACCCACTGGCCATGGGAGACAAATGCCCACTACAGAAGCTGATCTTGCTCCATCTCTCCTCTATGTGAGTAAGGTGTTTATTACACAGTATTTGACTGTGTTGTGTTTTCCTTGGCAACTTCTTTACCAAGTTACAGTGGGGAGAAGTATTTAGAGTCCTCCCCTGGGATTGTAACCAGTGCACAGTACTCTCCTCTTTGATAACCAGTGTATGGTAATCTGCTCTACAGTAACTTGAATATTTTTAAACTTGAGCAACTGAAAGATTAGAAGGGTGCAATTTGGGGTTAGGGAAAACCAAGAGTTTAGATTTCAAAATGTTGAGCTCAAGTATACAAGTGTATATACCTGAGAGAAGAAATTGGAAAAATCTGACATTCATGAGTAAGCCAACAGTTTTTAATGTCATGAGAATGAGATTATCTACAGAGATAGTAAAGAGAGAGAAAGTGGGGCCAGGACCAAATCCCAAGAAATGACAACATTTTAAGGTCTGGCTAACATGCAGAAATTAGCAAAAAAAGAGTGTGAAGGAGAAGGCAGAGAATTAGGTGGGAAATTAAAATTATGTGCTGCCATAGAACCCAAGAGGAAAGCAATTTACCAAGCAGTAAGTCCCCTGTTTCAATGCTACATTGTTAAATAAATGTATATATACTGGCTTTGAAGAAATGAACGTTGTTAATAATCTCTGCTGAATTGGATCCATTGAAGTGGTTGGTGGATGGGGGTGGGTGAGAATCAGGTTGAGTGGTGGGAGGAGTGATATGATGTCAGGAAGTAGAGGTGCAATTTTCTGTATAAGTTTATGGAGAACTTTTGCTGGTGAGGAATTTGAAGTCAAGAGAGGCTAAAATTATTTAATCTGGGAAACAAAAGAGCAGCTTCATATGTAGATGAGAATAATCTAATAGGGAGATATTGATAAGTCAAGAGAAAAAAGGAAAGACTGAGAAAATAAAATCCTTTACTGAGTGCGATGGAGGAAAAGATTTACCTATGATAGAAAAAAAAATTTGGTTCATTAGAAGGGAAGAAGTGGAAACTAAAATTAGACACTGAAAGGTTTGCAGATTTTGTCATGGGAAGATGAATGAGCAAAGCAAAAAAAGTTTTTTTCTCAAAAATGTGAAAGCAGGGCTTCCCTGGTGGCGCAGTGGTTGAGAGTCCGCCTGCCGATGCGGGGGACGCGGGTTCGTGCCCCGGTCCGGTCCGGGAGGATCCCACATGCCGCAGAGCGGCTAGGCCCGTGAGCCATGGCCGCTGAGCCTGTGCGTCCAGAGCCTGTGCTCCGCAGCGGGAGAGGCCACAGCAGTGAGAGGCCCGCGTACCGGAAAGAAAAAAAAAAAAAAAAGGTGAAAGCGAAGTCAGTGACAGAGTGACAGAAAGTATGTAGGTACATTCAGAGAATGTAGGAGAGAACTCTCTAGGAGAGCTAGGAGAGAGCTCATGAAATAAATTTGAACTTATCATGACAGTCATTGTATAATGCCCAATTTCATGATATTCTCTCATGGTATTTGGCTGCATGGCTTGCTAGCAATCTTGACCTAGGTATATTCACCAAAGTGGTTGGTAGATGGGGCACACAGGTGTAGGCATGGAGAACTTGGATGGCTAAATTCATTCAGCTGTTCCAACTGTTTCATGGTTGGACCATAGTAGTTTGGTGGATACAAAACTTTTAGCAATCGAAGTACAGTTGTCTGTGCTATTGCTGTGGTGTGAATGTCTGTGGTCATGTTGAAATCGTAATAATCAGTGTGATGGTATTAGGAGGTGGGGCTTTTGGGAGGTGATTACTGCATGATAGCAGAGCCCTCATCAATGAGATTAATGCCCTTATGAAAGAAGCTCCAGAAAGTTCTCTTGCCCTCTTTTACCATGTAAGGGTACTATGAGAAGTCTATATCTCAAAAGGAGGGCCCTCCCTCACCCAAACATGCTGGTACCCCCACTTCAAACTTCCAGCCTCCCGCTATATAAGCTACCCAGTCTTTAGTATTTTGTTAGAGCAGCCCACACAGACTAAGACAACTCCCATGAGCTACTTGGGATATTTAAACTGTGTGCCTCCAAAATTATTAACTGCCTGAAAAAAAATCAATGCATTTTAAATAGCCCTGCTTCTACTTCTCCCTTCTGCAATCACCTCCTGCCTTCCCTCACAGAATATCTGTGAGTTCAAGGTAGAAAAGCATATATATATACATACATATATATATATATATATATATATATAAAATAGAGAGAGATACATTGTATATATAGAAGGAGAGAGGGAGAGAGAAGAGAAAAAGGGTCTAAGGTATAACCTTAAATAAATAATTGAAAATATGTAAATCTTAGGGTCCATCTAAAACCTAGGGTGATCCTTGAATGATTAAACAATGGGAAACTGCTGAATCATCCAGACATCACAGATGCAAGTGCAAAGTGCTTAAATTTTGTTTTTTGATGATACTTTTTTGTGTCCTTTTACTTATCATCTGTATCTCTTCATCAAAGTTTTCTCCAAGTTCTGGCATGCTATATTAGTCAACCCTCTAAATAACTGATTAGAATTTTGCAGTCTTCAACAATCACTTTGTTGCCAGTTTCTTGTTTTTATTTTGACAATTGTGATTTTTATCTGAATGTGTTCTTTGCTGATGCCAGGTGGCTCCCATTGCATAGATTCAATGTGTGCACATATTTGAGAACACAAATGGGATCCTTTCTCCCTGAGATTCTTCTTCTTCCTTTGGGTACTGTTCCTTGATAGAGGAATGCTGACTGGTGGCCTTTCTCAGTGACAGTCTTAGGAACACTGTGACAGTGCCTCCATTGTGAGAATTTCATCACCTCTGATGAATGGCAGCTGGGAACACATTCTGAAGCCTCATATATGGGATAGCGGGAAAGTTAAAAAGTGCTCAAATTCATCCAAGTTCTTGAGTTTCCCCTATTTATGTTCTCCCTTAGACCTTGCTTCTCTCTGCTTGAAAATTTTGAGTTCTGTTGGAAAATGCACTTAAATTATAGTTTGGCCCATTCCCTGATCCTACTGAACCGGGCGCATGCTCGTTCTCTCAACCTGGTCTTATCGGAACTTTATCTTCTAGAAAGATAAATAATCTGTACTTAATGCAATCATTGTCTTCCTCATAAATTGTTAGATAAAGAGAAATGGGATTAATGTTGCTTTTGCTTTTATCTATAGGTTTCCTTTCTTCTGATATCTTTGAAAAGATTGGAACTACTTTTTAAAATTTGGCTGCTAAAAAACCAACAAAGTTTCTCTAGATGGTACTAACACACATGAAGTATAGATTAGATGAGGTAATGATATCATGCTCTTCTTAACCAGGAATGATATATTTGCAGCACTGAATCTTGCTGAATGTCATATGTAAAAAAGAACATTGTCAAAGTAGGCTATATAGAAGTTGTTGTTTGGAACAGTTAAAGATCAGGCTGTCATTACTTGTGAAGAATTGGTTAAGAAAGTAGGAAGAATTGAGCTAGTTATTTGAGCATGTGATAGGAATAAGAACTAGGATGAGAAGCTGAAATTACTTGAGCAGAATTTGTCTTAATAGATGAAATCACACAATAAACATTGGAACTCCTCAACATTAAGAATGGGCTCTCTCAGAATGCTGAGATATTTGTGCTGGTGGGGGCATTTAATCTAGGGCTGTATGTGCATTTGTCAAGGGTGATGTGGAAATAATTCTTTCACTAGAGAGGTGGTTGGATTGATGTTCCTTCCAAATCTAATGATCTCTAATTTTGTGAGGGTCAAAATGAAAATACTATCTCTTAAGGATAATCTGATATTTATGAAATATTTCTTCAATATTTGCTATTGTAAACATAAAAGCAATAGATTGTACCCAGAAGAATATAAGATTACAAACATGTAAACTATTAGAAGAAACAATTAATATTAAAAAGAAAAAATAGATCGTATAATAAATGATAAAATAGAAAAGAATCACAAAAACATTAAGGATAATATAGCATCAGTTGACAAAACAAAGAACAATCTCATTCAAATCAGTATGTATAAAAGGAGTAAAAGCAGCCACATTGATAGAGATAAAGCAAAACTCAACTACATATTATTTGCAAGCAACATGTCTATAGTAAAATAAGAAAATCAAAGAGCAAAACTAAATAAAAAGTAGACAAGAAAAATGCAAATTCAAGGAAATTAGGGGTCATATTCTTAATAATGGATTAAACTGAATTAAGAGCAAAAGTTTAAAAGGAACAATGATAACAGTACATTATATAAACCCAAATGATGATGTATCTATCATGTATATTTGTGCTCCAAATAATATCATATTATTCGTTCACTTACTGAGCATCTTTTATATATCAGCCAATCTTCTAGGCTTCCAGATTACAAATAAACAAATAAAAAATAAACAAAATAAACAAAAAAAAACCCTTTCTTTTTCTTCATGTAGCTGATATCCTTACTGGTGAAATAGAAAATAATCATGGGTAATTAATAGTGTTATGAAGAAAATCTAAAGCTGAAGAAGGCAGCAAAACAATAATATGAGAAGACCTTAATTCACTTCTTTCAATAAATGACAATTTAAATAAACAAAAAGTAAGTAATAATATAAAAGATGAATAACAACAAGGTAGAACTCATTTTTAACGTATTGAATTCTATATTCTGAAGGCAGAGAATAAAACACTTTTACCCCCAAACATTCAAGGAACAGACACAAAACTTGATCATAATTTAGGAAAATATCAATTTTAAACATGGAAATAGTATAAAAAGTATTTTCTGTTTCTGAAGTGAAAATGATTGAAATTAACTCTAAGTTAGGTAAAAAAATATTCCTTGAAACAAAGAATCAAAATTTCAGTATACACAAAAATTTTGTTTTAGAATATCAAGATGAAATAAAATTTCTAAAGATAAAGATATTAATGGAAATGGAAATACCACTATTTTAAAGGCCTAGAAGATTCCATTTAAGCAGTAGTAAGAATGAAAATAAATGAATTTAGAATTCAACATAAGTGTTATAAAAAAGAAACAATCAGTTTAGGGAGAGTCTGAGGACAAAAAGATATGGCAAAGATCAAATGGAACTTAATAGGCTAGAATTAAAATGGCAGGATCAGTAAATCAATATAAAATTGGTTCTTTTAATTAACTGAAATGTGAGCTCAGAAAACAAGGGAAAAAATGTATAAATCATAAATATTAGAACATAGTAAGTGAGAATATGAAAACAATCACAAATACAAGCAACTAACACAATTTACATTTTTACCACCATTTAGAATTGTTTTGCAGGCACTAAGCAATCGAATTAAAGAAGGAAAATAGATCAAAATGATAAAATTGCAATGAAGAAATTAATGCCATCATTATTTGGAGATAATATGTTAGCACACCTGGAAATCTAAAAGGCATTACCTAAACAACTAGTAATTCAAAAATTTGCTTGAGGACAGTATTTACTCATTGATAAATCTGAGATAAAATAGTGCCATAAATTCTTGGTTTAAATTTTCCCTATCTTTTGCTAAATAAGGACAAATGAAGTCAGAAGGCAACAACGTATACTGAATCCCTAAGACTAACAAGCCCGTGTGAGGAAGATTGGAAATTATTCTCTGTCTTTCACAGTACACAAGGAGAAATAGGTGGTTACCATGAAAGCAGCTAAGAAGAAATCAGTTAAAATTTTAACAAATTCTTAGAGGCCAAGTACAGGCTGGCATATTAGTGTGGGATTTCTAGAGTTCCCAGTCACAAGGGAAGTTGGCATTCACTTGCAAGCACTTTTCCAAGAGCCGTTTTTGTGTGTGGAAGAGACAAGTAAGCAGGTCATGGGTATGCAGCCTATACAGTCACATAGGCCTCACATTTAGAAGAGCTCTGCATCTAGTTTAATGCTCTACTGTCACCCTCTTGAAATTATTAATAGTTTTTGAACAAGGGGCCCTAGGTGTTTAGTTTGCACTGGGAGTCACAAATTACATACCTAGCTGGAGCATGATTGGTGGCTGGTGGGAGACAGAAAATAATCCCTGTCCATTTCCCTAAACTTTTTCCTCTTACAAATCAGGGCCCAAGCAAAACTCCATTGCTTCTGGAGGTAGAGGCAAAATCTTTCTGCCTTTGGTGGAGGGATAGGAAACTGTCTTAGACCCATGCTAAAGTCAAAGATCCATTGCTGCCAGAGGAGAGGCAGAAGCAAAAACCTTCTGCCCTCAGAGTAGACATGTTCATGAACTTGGAAGACTCATTACTGTTAAAATGTTAATTCTCCCTGATTGATCTATGAATACAATCTCAGTGACAATTCCAGGATTTATTTTAAAATTTGACAGTTCAATTCTAAAATGTAAATGGGAAATTAAAGGATCTAGAACAGCCAGCACAGTTTTGAAAGAGAACTACTAGTGAGCATTCACACTACCTCATTTCCAGACTTACTCTGAAGTTGTAGTAATCATGATACAGATACAGTTATATTTGTGTAAGGATAAACAGGCAGATGAATGGAATAAAACAGAGTTCAGAAATAGATCCGTACATATATGGTCAACTGAGTTACACAAATGCTCTGAGGAAATTCAACTGAGTAATGATGGTCTTTTCAACATACAGTACTAGAAAAATTACACATCCATATATAAATCAAATATACACATAAATGTAAAAACTAAAATTATAAATCGTATAGAAGAATCTAGAAGAGAAAATCTCACTGAATTTGTGTTAGGCACAGATTTCTCAGATGCCAAAAGAGCATGAATGTTAAAATAAACATTAGTAAATGGACTGCATTAATACTAAAAATGTCTACTCTTTGAAAGACATTAAAGATATTTAAAAAACATGCCACTTCTAGGAGAAAATATTTGAAAAATGCATAACTGATAAAAGATTAGTATCCAGAAAATATTTTAAACAGCCCTCTCAATTCAATAATAATAAACAAATAACCCAATAAAAAGAAAGGCGGTAAAAGATTTGAATAAACTCTTTAAGAAAATGGAGTTATACATGGTAAATAAACATATGAAAAGATGCACAATATCATTTGTCATTAGCATAATGCAAATTGAAACCACTTGAGATGGCACTACATGCCTATTAGAATGACTTGAAAAAATAAAATTGACAATACCAAGTGCTAATAATGATTGGAAGCAACTGAAACTCTCATACATTGCTAGTGAGCATGAAAAATGCTAGAGCCACTTAGAAAAACATTTTGGTGTTTTCTTTTAAAATTAAACATACATTATCATTAAACCAAGCAATTGCCCTATTATTTAGCCAAAGGAAAATAGATATATCTCTCTTAATACCTCAAATGTAAGCATTTAGTAGATTTTTTCTTAATCACCCAAAACTCAAAAAAATCTAAATGTCCATCAACTTTTTATCAAATGGATAAACATTGTGGTACATCATACAAAAAAAAAAAAAAAAGGAACTACAAACTGATACATGTAAGTAGCATAGATATCATAAAAGAATCATGCTAAAAGAAAGACCTCAGACAGAACAGGCTATATATTCTATGGTTCAATTTATGTGACATTATGGAAAAGACAAAATTATAGGGAGCAAAATCAGATCAGTGGTTTCCAGGGATTGGAGATGGGGGACATAGTAGCACAAAGAAAAGTTTTGAGGTGATAGAAATGTTTTACATCTTGATTGTAGTGGTTATTACACAAATTTATACATTTGTGAAAACTCATAGAACAGTATATCCTAAAATCCATAGTGTGGGTTTTACTCTATGTAAATTATACCTTAAAAAATCTGATTTAAAACATTCTCACTCATATTTAAAAAATGGAATATAAAATCATTTTTATTTATCAAATTGGCAAATATCCAAGCATAGATGTCACCTTTGTTTGTTGCTGGTGATTAAAGAAAGCAGTGCTCTCATATTTAGTTGGTAAAGTGTAAATTGACATAATATTTATGTAGAAAAATTTGGCTATAACTATTATAATTTATATACCACTTGACCCCTCAAATCTCCTTCTAGGAACTTATACTAGAAATACAGTTTTACATATACACAAATATTTATTACAGTAATACTCACTGCAGTATATTTGTAAGTTTAGAACAAATGTCTGTTAGTAAAAGACTGAAAAAAATTATGGGGTGTTCATGCAACTGGATACATACCATGTGGCTGTTTAAAAAAAATAGGTATTTTACAGATATGAGTGGGAACTTGACACAGTAAATAGAAAAAAGGCAAGGCCAGATAACTGACAATAATATGCTAAAATGTATGATTCAAAATATATATGTAGGTGCCCCTATGCATGGAATGTCTCTGGAAGTGTACACAAGTGACTATTACAGCATTAGTATATGATGAGTGTGAACTGGAAGATGAGGGACACATGTGGAAACAAAATGTATGTTTCACGGTTTATCATCTCATGATCTTGTTATGGCTTTATTTTGTGTTATTTGCATATACTTAAGACTATAGTGACTATTTTTAGGAAAAAAGAAAACAGAAATTAGCAATATTTAAGAACAGTGGCACCTTGAGCATGTCTGCTTCTCCCTCCCTCTTCTCAACTTCCCTGTAGTGAGAATAAAAGCCAGAACAGGTAAGTTGCAGATTCTAGGTCAGCGACTATCAGATTTAGTTCACTATCCAAATCCAGGAGTTCCTGCTCCTGGATGGCTGGGTGAGAGTCAAGGTAAAAGTGGCCAGTGGTAGGACTTGCCTTGCCTCTCTGCTTGCCTTGAAAGTCAACCAACTAATGAAACAAAATGCCTAGATAAACAAAACAAAAGAATGAAGCCAAATCACCTTGAAGTGCCTCATTCTGTTCAGTGCCAGTTCTGTTAGAAATGGAGAGAATTACCATGAGGCGGGGTGAGAGTTGCCACCTGCAGCCTGGGAATCTGGAAGCACAGATGCTCCCTCCTCATCCCTCAGCCGAGAAATTTGACTTTACTGTTTTTGTTTTGTGTTGCTTTTGTCACCATCAGCCTTCTAGAGCAGAGACTGCTGCACTTTCTTTCATTCTCTGGCTCCCATTTGAGAAACAGACTGACCCAGTGCTGAAGAAATGAAAAGTCCTAACAAGAAAAAGAAAAAGTCACTTATGAGTATTAAGGAATCAGAGGGAAGAAGACAAAACAAAGAGATTGAAGAGTTGGCTCTTATTGATTTTTGTTAAAGAAATCCTCTGTGAAATGTATTAAGTCTCTTAGGGAGAAGCAATAGAGTACAAAATATTTTTAAACTCTAAGTTAAGAATTTTTGAAGGAAAAATTCAATACATAGACTGAAAAGGAAGATGGCCAAGGAAAATCTAGCCAGATAGATTCTACTATGTTGTAAGGAAAAGTAGTAACCTTGAATAAAGAAAGAACCTTGAAGAAATTGAATGAAAAATAAAAATACCCCCAACCAAACTCCTTCAAATTCAGATGGTTTGACAGGTGCCTTCTACCAAACTTTCAACATTCAAGATAACCCCTATACAATACATGTAATTTTAGAAAATAAAAATGGAAGAAAATGTTTCAAAGCCAATTTCTGAATAAAACAACTGCTTTCTAAAGCCAGATAAAGGTGGTATAAATAAAAGAGTTATAGGACCATTCACTTACAAAAATATTTTCTTTCCTTTAGAAATCTTAAATAAATTCAAACTAGAAACAACAGTGTAATGAAAATAATAATACATCATGATCACGTAGAAGTGAGGATGACAATATCAGAAAATCTGTTGGTATAATCTACCTCAGTGATAGGCTGAAAGAGAAATAAATTATCTGATTATCTAAAATAATGGAGAAGACATATGATAAAGTCAAAAAGTAGTTATGATGAAGAAGTCTCGTATTAGAAATGGAAGGAAATTTCCTTACTTTGATAAAGCCTATCTAAACTAATAACTAAATATTATACTTTGGGGAAAATGTTAATATATTTGGCAAAAGGAAAAGAATACATGGTATTACTTCTAGTTTATAAATGAAAAACTGAAAGCTCTGACTTAATAAATAAATAAAATAAGAACAAATAAGAATATGAGATATGAAAGGAGAGAGACAATACTTTTCCATGTCTGTGGGTGAAATGAGCATTTATCATAGAGTAGTCACAGTACCAGAAAAAATTAGAACGAGTAAAAAGTTGCAGCAAGTTTGCCAGATAAAAGAGCAGCATAAAAGTCAATAATAGTCATAGAAAATAACAGAATAAGATGAATGTTTATAAATAAACCAGCATTTGTTAATGAACCAGCAATTCTACCCTTGACTATAAACACAAAGTATATCAAAAATTGATCCATAAAGAGGTGTATCAAGGAGGACTAACACTTAAGTTATCCTTCATTAAGGAAAGGGATGCATACATGAACTGGTATAGAGCAGTCAGAAATAAAAAGCTAGATGCACCTTAGGCATCATTAATAAATCTTAAAAAACATCCTATGGGCAAAGTAGTAAGAAATAAACTTAGTTAAATGGCACAATATCATTTACATAAATTAAAATACATCTTTACAGATTTCCACTTTGGTAAAGGGTAGAGATATTCATGATAGAAAATGTTCCTGCCTCCCCCATCAAAAAAAAAAATTGTTGAAAAGATCAGAATGCTCCTGAAGTAAGGGGAATAAGAATTGTTAATTTAAGATTCTAGGGTGTAGAGAACCACAGGGTTTTGAGCTGATAATTTGCAGCCACTTTTTTGCTAGAGGCATACCTGATTCTGAGAGCCATCAAGAGGCTGAGAATCTTGGCTTTTTCCTAGGAGACAAGATCACAGTTTGAAGTCATAGAAACAAGTAGAGTTTTGTTGATGGTGGTGGTATTTTTATAGTCTTGCATGGCTGGAGTGATCAAATTGGACTTGAGAGTCATCAAACACATGAAGGATTTTTTTTGAAGGGATTTGCCTGTGTTTGAAGCTTTCTTGGGAGGGCTATGAAAACACAGACCCTACAAGTAGAATGGTGATTTGGCAGCTCTCTGTGCTGTGGAGACAAGGAGGAGAGTTCAGGGTGTACCTGGGAGAAGAGCACGGATAAACATACCAAGGAAGTGAAGAACCCTGGGGGATAAAGCCTTAAGAACAGTAATTTTCTGGCAAGTAGAAGGAGCTCAACCAAAATCCTGAAGTCAGCATTGATTACATAATGAGAAGAAGGGTGAATCCTCTCTGGAGAAAGATAAATCAGAGGGCATTTCTACAAGCGTTTTACTTGCTGCTAATCTATGATGTTAAGATACAGTTTACATGGCGAGGGGTCTGCCTGGTGTCAGGAAGGGGGTTTCTGGGGTGCCGATAATGTACTGCTTTTGGATATCTGAGCTTGTTATGTCTGAGCATTCACTTTGTGACATTTCATCAACATTTTCACTAAACATTATTGTGCTTTCACTTAAATATATTTTACTTCACTTAAAAACTTACTTAAAATTCACATACAGATAAAACAATTTTAGTTCCAATGATCCCTATGCCAAAGCAAATGTATCCCAGGACTTTACAGTTAGGTGGAAACAGATTTTTGTTAGAACAATTATGCCGAGACATTTCTTAATGTTATCTTCCCATTTCTCAATTAACTCTATTAAGTTGTGTTATATTAATATACCGCTTGATTTAATTTGCTAATATTTCACTTGGATTTTTGCATCCATGTTTATAATCATTTTTGGTGATATCTTCATCAGGTTTTGGTGTTAAGGTTATGTGACTTCTTAAAAGAAGTTGGGGTATATTTCATTTTTCTAAGGGATCGGGGAAAAAATCTATATATTCAAAATATCTGCTCTTTAAAGTTTGTTTAGAACTCCTAATAGATAAACTAAGCTAAGAGGCTAAGGAAATGCACTGTGCTAAATTGTTCAGGCCTAGTCAAATGCTCTATCCCTGGGCTCTACTTTACTTGCTAACACTGGAATTGAGAGTGAAGAAAGAGCTTAGGTCCCCAGAGGAAAGTAGAGCATAGTTACTAGTAGGGTGAAAAGATGCTTGAGGGCGAAATCAATAGCTGTCTGCCGAAAATACTCAAGACTGCTTTCAATTTTTCAAAATTAGACAAAATATAGTTGACTGTTTTGGTTTGTTTTACTCTAATAATACCTCAATTATCCATTTCATTTTATGTACATAGGTATTCTAAATCACACAACTACTATTAACTCAAGTTCTTTTATTCTCATACAAAGCAATTTGGAGTAAAGTCTTTGATTCTAGATTTTTCTTCCCCAGTGTTAGTGGTTCTAGAATGTTCAACAACTTCAAACTACCCTCTTAGGATACATGGTAGCCAGAATAATGTCCAATTTGTATGTCCACAGCCAAATCATTGAAACCTGTGAATCCCATGTTACCTTATAGGCAAAAGGGACTTTGCAGATGCGATTAAGAGTATAGATCTTGCAATGTGGTAATTATCCTGAATTATCCAGTGGCCCCAGTATAATCACATGAATCCTTAAAATCAAGAAACATTGCTATCTGGGTAAAAGAGATGAGACAGAAAAGAAGGAATGGAGATTCAAAGCATGAGAGGAACGTGGTATTGCTGGCTTTGAAAATGGAGGAAGAAGGCCTTGAGCCAAGGGATGCAGCAACTTCTAGGCTCTGGGAAAGGTCCCAAGACAAGAGCCAGCAAGAAAATGGGGACCTTGGTCCTAAAATCTTAAGGAACTGAATTCTGTTAACAATGTAATCAATCAGGAAATAAATACTACCCTTGAGCATCCAGGAGATGAATGAATGCAGCTTACAGACACCTCAATTGTAGCCCAGTGAGACCCGTAAGACTTCTGACCTGCAGAGCTGAAAGATCATACATTTTTTCTTCAAGCTGCTAAATTTGTGCTAATTTGCAAAGGCAGCAGTAGAAAACTAATATGAGGTATTTCAGATGATAAATTCTATCAGGACTTTGTGCATCCCTTACAGTTATTACAATTCGGGTATCTTCTAGAGTGTTCTGATACTGATAATCTATTTGAGTAAGTGACTGCTGTGTTGTGTATTTAAAGAAGGTAGAAATCAATTCATTTCACAGGAACCAGGAAATTAAAATTTATGCAGAAAGAGTAACTTTTCAACTCATTCTTAGTGTCTAAATTGATGCTAGACTAGAGTACCCTCAATTTTCATTCATTCAGCAATGAATGTAAAAGGTGAGGAAAAAGGTATTATGAAAAACAATGTTCTTTATTTTTATATCCAAAATTAATAGAAAAGTGTCTTTTCCATGTAAGTACAATGAATACTTTAATCATGTATTATTTTAATGTCAGCTGTAAAGCTGCCTAAATAACATTTGACTCTTAAGGAAAAGAAAAACAAGAAAAGGAAAGAAAGAAGGAAAAATTTTAAGTTCAGTACTTTTCATTTTGTATCACTAAAATCTTAAAAAGGAAGTTAACAGTTAATCAACACAAATTTAATGCTATCATTTTAAGTCTGACTAGGCAGTTATTTTAATGCCCATCATTATCACAATATCTCTCTGTCAATATGAGGTCTGTAACAGGCAATACAACTCTCTCTAAATATGATGCTTCAAAGAGTGCCTGTATAGATTTAAATTTGGTGGCTCACAGTATTTAATAATGTGTTTCTTTTTGTATTTAACATGTGCTAAAAAGCACCATTCTTATAAAGGTCATTTATTTCTGGCTCTGTATATTTGACATCTTGTCAAGCTATTATTCATGCCTCACTCTGGTACATAACTCTACTACAGGTACTGCACTTAGTACACTAATGCCCTAGTGGTCTGAAACAGTTAATGGAGCTCGCTAAGCATCTAATTTAATACATGAGAGTGACTTGGGTACTGATGATGAGCTAGCTCAATATATATTATAGAGAATCAGTCATCTTGTGAAAGTAGTAGTTAAATACACTTTCACTGAGATTTTTGTTACAAGTGGGAAGGTTTAAAAGTGGTGATGAATTAAGAATTCCATTTAGAGTCAAGCTAAATATTTGGCTATAGGGCTAATGTCTAGGGTGTATTTAAACACCACGAGAGTGGATGTAGACGTAAGTAGGAATAATTCATGATGCATATTAGAAATCTAGCCCTGGAACAAATATGCATGAGCAGTCACACTATAAAATTGGAGCATAAAGAAGAAACTATAAAAATAACCAGATTGTGGGGGAAGATGGACAGTTAAAATAAGAGCCCTGGTTTGAATCAGAGATTTAAAATAACTTTAAAATGTTTTAGTTTGAGTGTCCTTTGACTAGTGGTTTCCAGGTTTTTAGGATAGGGACTGTCTGTTAGGATAATAGACAATTTTATTATCTCCTAAGATACACAATTATCTCCTGAAACAATGTATGATAGCAAAAAAAAAAAAAAAAAAAAAGCCATGTTTCTAAATGATTTTTTATGCTGTGTTAACTCCTGTGTATGTTGCATTGTTTATGTAATCAGCAGACCAGGCTGAGTGTACATGTGGTTTTGTAGAAATAATCTTGTGCTACCACAGAGGTCCAGGGCCATAGATTATGGACCACTTCTTTAAAGTGTCATTTCTTAAGAATATGAATTTCTTAAGACTGTAGATTGGGTTCCACAGTTGAAATTTCGAAGTTGAATCTGAAGTCCCTAAGCCCCTGATATGTAATAAATATTATTAGAAAGAACACACACACACACATATCCCATCAACAGGAGAAGGTAACTAATATGTGTTTCTTACAACCCATTTACCAGGCACAGGGTGAAGAACTTCATATTAAATGTCACAAAAATCTTAAGAATCATGTTGTTATTATTTTACACATACCAAAAAAATAAGCCAAAGAGATGTTAGTTAACTGACTTAAAGACAAGCAGATTTCAACCCCAGTGTATCTGTTCCCACATATTGTGTTCCTTTCACTAAATGATGATGCTTATATATAACGAAGTGTAACCAATATTATAAAATCAACATTAATATATTGGAAAATATTTTCTTATTTGCAAACACATGAAGTTTGAATTGGCAATGTAAGTAATATTTTCAGTAATTTGAGGCTTTTAACTTTTCTCATAGACTCCAAGACATGGAATACCTGATAATGAAAATATTCTCTCTTTTCTTTCTCGTAATTTATCTAACATTTTCCCATGTGCCACCAGGGATTACTTTACCCTTTTAAACTCCTTAAGTTAGGGACTAGTTTATCTTCATTTTACACATGTGGATTCAGAGGCATAAAAGATTAAATGACATCCCCTAAGTCTGTAAGTAGTAAGTGGCAGAACCCAGAATTTGAGCTTAGTCTAATTCTAGAGTCTATTAATTATTTACTCATGGCTTTAAGTAATCATATAGAATGATTGAGCAAATACCAAAAATATGCATAAGAGGATACCTGGAAAGCAATGGAAAGATCTGGTTTCCAGAAAATCCCATTCAACACCATCTGGCTAGGTGATTTAGGGCAACATAAATACTCTCATTGGATTGGAATTTTGCAATTCTCGAGTGATTTCATATATAACACTTAATTGTCAATTATTGAAGGTGTTAAAATAGTTATGGTTGTGTCCATTTTACAAACAAGTAAACTAAATCTAAAAGAGACAAAGTTCACTTTAACAGGTGGTAGACTTTCTGTGTTGACAGGTTTTATTCCCACTCAAGTTGTCTGTCCACCAAGTAAGTTACACGAATCTTACTTTAGTCAGTTTATACTTTTTGAGATCTCTGGAGTTTGCACTTTTGGATTTGGGGATGTTTGAAGTAGAAAACTTCTGGCAGAATAGATTTAACAATATTTTGAGACACCGAATTCCAAAGTAAAAGAAGAGGTAAAAATAATGGCTTAAGTGAAAAATATTAACTCAAGTCTCACCATCTCATGAGAATCTAGTCTTCAAGGCTAAATTTGGTAAAATAAAAGAGCTATGTATGTATGCATAAATACAGATATGATAAGAACAAAATCTCTATTAAGCTATGAGCTTTCACATATTTATTTTTCTCCTTTTCTAGCCAATTCCACACACACATACCTGCTGCCTAAGAAAAATTATTTACTTTTGGTGCAATGAGAGGTAAAAAGTATATGCCTGGAAAAAATAGAAACACTTGGAAAGAAAGGACTTGAGATGGGAGATAGCCATTGAGTTAGGGATGTGAGGAGAGAACAGTCTAGTAGATAAAGGAGAGGTTTTTAGATGCAGGAGAGGGAGGCAAGAAAGGAAGAGATATGAACAGCTGCTTTGAGAAGTAATGGAAGGAAGGAAGGGAGGGAGGGAGGGAAGGAAGGAAGGAAAGAAAAGAAAGGAAGCAAGGAAGGAAGAAAAGAAAAAGAAAGAAAGGAAGGGAGGGAGGGAAATAGTTCATAGTTGCTTAGGGAGTTGTGTGTGTGTGTGTTTATGTATGTGTATGCAAGGATTTTTTTAAATTAAATTAAATTTTTTTATACAGCATGTTCTTATTAGTTATCTAGTTTATACATATTAGTGTATATATATCAATCCCAATCTAAGGTTACAGTGTTTTGTATGAGTTTATGTGCTTTGATAACATTTGACAATTTTTGAACTTTCCTTACACCTAAACTTAGAAAGACTTGTTTTATCTGGGTTAAAAATAGAATGCATATGACAGCAACAGAAAATGTGTAAGTTCTTGTTTTCATTTGTTCTGTCATCTGAGTTTACTGCCCTCAGTGCCTTTGCTTTCCTATTGGGTGGTAGGAGAATTGCCATCTATTTCTTCCCCCAGTATACTGAGGAGATGAATTAATTCCTCTCAATTCAAAGTATATTGTTCTGCAATTAGAATATTGTTGCATATTCCTGTTCGGCTGAACAGTGCATCTTTTTCTGCAAGTATTGTTACACAAGATGCTAACCTGATTTCAGTCTCTAATGACAGAAAGACAGGGACACTACTTTGTCTCCTTTGGATAAGTAAGATGTAATATCTTGTGTATAGAGAACAAACTGACCTTGTGAATACTATAGTTAATTAAGTGAACACCATAATTGAATGCCAGTTTGCTCTAAACAATGGTCTGCCACCTTCTGAGATTCATCTAAGTGCAATTGAGACAGTCAATGTGTAGGTGTTTATGGGCTCAACATCAGGTCATTGCAGGTGTTCTATTAACAATTATTGCCTTTATTATCCTGCTTATGAAGGGTGTTAAGATTTCTTGCTGGATGTGCATATTACTTAATATCACAGAAGGTATGCTGAGCATTGGTTTAAAAGTAACTTTGGGTTCAAGTGACCTGTGACAATTAAGTGATTGATTTTGAGAAGGATTCTGGAAAAATCCACACATCCTGCAATTTGCGGCATGAATCTCCTGGCATTTGCCATTAGCAATGTTTTTTACTGATGAAAATAGTGGATATTTATAACGTGTTTATTCGAAGGAACTTTTGCCAGAAATAGCTGCAGTTTTGTTCTATAAGATGTTTATCTATTAGCACTGGATAAGGATGAATAGTTTGTATTCTTTTGTTTAGGAAACCTGCTGCCTCTCCCTATAGAGTATACATCTTTACAGTCTACTTAGAGAAGAGAGTATATTTTCACTTTACTTAAAAGGTATTAAACTTTGCCTTGTTCAGATGGATTTTGTCACCAACCACATACAATATATTCTCAATCATATCAGAGGAAGATGATAGGAGGGAAACAGTTAATTGTTACATTTTGTGGAGTTAGATGGTCTAAGAATTTGTAGCAAATGTTCAGCTGTAGCCAGTTGGCACACAAACTGCACAGTTTCCATACAAATTACCCCAAACAGGAGCGCTGAAGTGCCACTTTGCGTTCCACATCCACTTGGAATTTGATATTTTCCATTGTTTTACAGAGAGCTGAAAGCAATGTCAGTGTATTTAAGTATAATGTGTGAATGGTGGGGGTGACAAAAAGATGTTCAAAATCCTTTGACCAATTTCTATCACATGATTTCCCAGCATTTCTATTACCCATTGTATTTTAATTAAAAAAATCAAAATGTCATCTGGCCTGGGGTGTTAGTCAGATTAGGCTAAGCCATTCTTAGCCAGCAAATAAGCCCTGGAATAGTAGTAGCCTAAGTTTATTTCTCCAGGGGAGCTCCCTTACAAGTGTTTTTTTTAAGATCTTACCTTGTGGTTTGATCTTAAGGGTCACAGTCATGGTTTGAACAAGATAGAGGGTAGATCAGGGGCTTTTCAGTGTCTTAGCCAAGAAGTGACACTTGTGACTTTTGTTTATACTCCATCGACTGGAACTAGTCACATTACCCTGACTAATTGTAAGCAGGGTAGAAATTTTTGTCTTCTGGGTATCCAGCAAGGAGAGGAGAAATGAATAATGATGAGAGTTGGTAATTGCTTCCACCCCCAGAAGGGCATCATTTCTCATTATGAGTAGATTCCAACATAATTGCCTGTAATTTTTACTTGTTGTTACCTAAGCTTATTGATCTTCTGAGCCTTTGAGCCTATAGAACAAAGTTGTGTAGAATTGGGACATCTTGGTTTTCTCATGAACTTCTTTAGGTTACTTCGATTTTGTTAATCCCTAGTTATTGAAAGATTGGTTCAGCCTCTAAAACTGCTTTGCTTTCAATATCGTGGGAAATAGGAGATGTGGACTGAACGTTTCTGGCAGAAAATTCACATGACAGATGATTTCAAATTATCACATGTATGAGGGGAAGGAACATATGTTTATCATCATTAACCACTAATATTTGATGAGCACTTACTGGTGTTTGTCATTTTAAGAAGCCTTAATGATGGTGTTAGGAGGTTTAGAAAAGCCTATATGCTGATTAAACATTGTTTTAGGCCAAGGATTCTTAACTTGGGTCCATGAAACCATGTAGAATACAGATGGCCTTTGGTGTAGTATATATGAAACCTTTAAATTGCATGCAAATTTTGTAGATGTATGTGTATGGTTTTTTTTCTTTGTTTTTTTTTTTTTCCTGTATTCTCAAACTGATCACTGGTCCAGAAGAGGTTTAGGAGAAGATCTTTATTTTGCCTTCACAGATACAGGAGAAACAGAGGGAACAGGATCTGAAGTAAGGAATTAGATTGTCTTGCAAATATCTTAGGTCAGCTTTTATGTCTGGTATTATGTTTCTTAAATAATTGTTTTTAAAATTAATATGTACTTAAGATATCATTTTGAAACTTAAGGGTGGGCATTCTCAATTGGACATCTAGGGTCTGAAAAGTACTCTCCTCAGTTGTGTTTTTAAACTCAATGATAAACTGTTTGCTTTTGGATTAAGTGATCTTATCCACATTTTTATCCTGAGTAGCTGTCTTATTAACTTAGCAGCATTGCAGTTGTTCATGAATTTAATGAAATGAGGAAAAACGTATTCATTGATATTTTAGGTTGCTTTAGAACAAAGCATTTTAATGAAATTATTTTTGTATTTCTTTTAATATGAAAGAGTTCAACATTTTCTTTTAGCAATTCAGGAATAAAATATATGGAATGACCAGTAAGACTTTCCTATAGCATGAATAAGACAACATCTATGAATCTATAATAGTAAATTAGCTTTTGGGTCTTTTAAGAACACAGAAACTGGATTTAAAAAATACTATGACTGGTATATAGGAATGAAGAATTTGAACACATTTTCTTTACCAGTGATTTTTTAAACTTTTTATCAGAACCTCTGTCCTTTAGTTCTTGCAACTTCATCTCAGTCTAGGATTAGTTTCCTGTGACCAAATCCTTTAAAGCATGGATAGGCTCAATTTTTAGAGTAACATCCGTATTTTTGTCCCCAATTTGCTACTTCTCTCTAAATCTTATCTTTTGCAAAGTAAGTATGGCAGTTAGAGCTGCCTTTTATTCGAAATGACTACTTTGTGTAAATCCACATCAGATCTACTAGAAGAAAAGACAATACATTAGGAAACTGGTGGAGGAATAGACATATTTGTAAATAAATGCATATCGAGAAAATAATATTGAGACAAAGAAAAGAGAACTGAAAATAAAATTATTAATTTCCTTCCTTTCCTTCCTTCCTTCATCTTTTTTTTTTACTTTTACCACAATAGCTGTCTCCTGTAAATAAAATTGAGACCCTTATCAAATCTAAAGATGACAATATTTAGATGTGTATCTTCTGTAAGACAGGCTAGGCTTTATCAGAACACCTGTGTTGAAAGCCATGCCCAGAAGAAACATTTTCTAGTTTTATAAGTAGAAAACAAGAGGTGATGAAAAGATTATGTTTAAGTTTTTGGGTTTTTTTATTCCAAGATAGTCTGTGGTAGTTATTAACATTAAACTGCTATGTAATTTTGTCTCTCTCACTCTCTCTCTGTCTTGCTTTACTTTACTATCTGATATTGGACACAGCCTGAATGTATTCTTTTATAAATAGGAAGAATTGTAAGATTTCTTTCCAAATCAAGTAGCATAAATATAACTCACTCTCCTCAAAATGGAAATCTAAGATCCAAGGATCTTGCTGACATCAATTCTGTTGGATAATTTTGTCTCTTTCATTGTAATACATATCTATAGAGCAGTGCACACATTTTTCAAATGCAGTAGATTCACAGGGGAATATAACAGTCAAAGCATGAAAATGTATCAGCTCATTTCTGATATTTCATGAGGTGATTTGGCTTGGCCCTACCGTATATAGCAGCTTAAAGCAAAAAACTGCTTCAAGCTAAATGAAGTGGCCCATACATATACACTCCCCAGACACATACACACACTTGATTGATTTACCTTCTTTCCCTTACACCAGTTGTCTGTATGTGTTGCTTAACTGGTGTGCACAATGCTGTTGTCCCTAAATTGTTGACTTTTCTTGACAAAAGTTTTTAATATAGCATTTCAAACATGAATAAGAGTGATGGTTTTGAGAATCCAAATAATGAACAGAAGAGAAAGGCTTAAGTAATGAGAATATTTAAATAATAAAACACTTTGAAAGAAAGAAATAGAGAATCAAGACTAAAGAAATCACATTGTTATATGAGACAAGGCTATAAAATAAATAAATTAGTAACAATGAAAGCTTCACACATCACAGTTATCTCCTTTAAGTGGAATTGAAAAACATTTGCAGTGAACTGAAATTAGCAACTATAAAACTGAGTATAAGAGGATACTATTTTGTAGCATCTGTTCTCACTTGGCACTATAGGAGCAATTTCTTTACATAAGGAGGTAATTGTCCAAACAACAAATGCTAGATTTCTATTTTAAGCCAATGCATTAAAAATAAAAAAGAAAGAAAGAATAGAAAAATAGAACAATGAGCTACAATCATTCATCTTCAGAGTCAATATGATGTCCTTCTTTCCAACTTATCTCTTTCCACTTCAAAGAGCCACATTGTTTTCCCACACTCAATTCCACTGAGCAACTTACAAGACTTGTAAAGATAAAGCATCATATTTATTTTAGTGTTATGTATTAGAAATTTATGACATTTAAAACTTTGATTTTCTACTTATTTAAAATATTATTTATTGCACTATATATGTTCTAAGTTACCTGTATTTATATTTTCCATAGCTATTTGTTATTCACAAAACTTATAATGCAGAAATATATATATGTGTGTGTGGATATATATATATATATATATATATATATATATATATATATATATATATATATAAAATACTTGGGTGACCAACCCAATTAGATTTTCTGATAAAAATTAATATTCTTTTTTCTCTTTGGGAAGAAAAAATAAATAAAATAAAAAATCATTTCTAACTTTTTAATGCATTTCCTTCATTGGATGATCAATTTCTTGTAGGGGAAAGATTAGATTCTGTTCCTTTTGTCACTATAGATACTTCTCAGCATAGTTCCTCATTAATTGTTCTTAAATGAAATTAAAGAGAATAAGACTTCTCAGAAGATAATTTTCTTCCCATTTCACAAACTGTAATTGTTGGTGTTTCTCAGAGGTGAACATTATTGGAGGCTCTCAGCAGCATCCCTGATTATTTACTTCTGGGCATCATTTGATCTTTTCATCTCTCATGATTCAATGACTGGTTATAAGTTGATGATTCACCCCCCTCCCCAATCTATAACTACAGTCAAGAATTCAACATGTTTGTAACTGAACTTCTTAACTATTTTCCAAATTATCATCATCATTTGCTTAATCCACATCTCTGGCAATATCTTGACTCTTCCCATTCTCTCAGTTCTCATGTACAAATTCTAATGGCTCTGCCTACCAGTCACATTTCAAATCCATCCATTTCTTTTCATCTCCTATGCTTCTACCTGGCTGTCTACTAACATCTTGTGAAATAAAATTCATATTTTATGGCAAGACAAGAAAAATTTAAACATAAAAATTATTGTCTGCCCTTTGGTCTCCTCTCTCCCCTCACTGTGCTTTGTGTATCTGCATCATGCATCGGCCAGACGTCTCCCACTGGCAGAAATACCTGGTCAGCTGTAAAGAGCACCATTCTCCTAGTATCAACAAGACAGCTGCTTAAAAGATAACATTCCTTTTTGATCTTGTAAGGGGTCACATAACCCACCATTATGATGCTTAGATCTGGATTATGTAAATTGTCAATAATACGTCATTTGACATACAGCCCTCTGTCTCAAAAAACTTATGTAACTGTGCCTTGGCTTCTAATGGGCAGAACAGTTCTCAGAGCTTTCTGAGATGCTCTTCCTGGGTTATAATTCTCAAATTTGGCTTGAGTAAAATTTTCCATTTCTTTCTTAGGCTGACTGATTAATTTTCATCAACAATCACTTAGTTAGGTTATTTCACTAGCATGTCCAAACTTGAAATACTTTGTCTTTTCAATATAAAACAGGTTTGTTTGTTTTCTGTTAATCTCCCAGCTAGCATTTCTAATGATCACATGAGATAACCTACTGAGCCCTCTATTCAAAATGCTGGTGGCAGAATAGATGTTTCGAGGGACACTGTAAAACTTGACTGAAGTTACATTAGATGGCCAGAGGAGCAATAGGGAATACCACTTCCCCAATGGGTAATGATGTGCTGATGCTCAAGTTTATTCACTTGTCTTCTTGAAGGTGAGCACTAATTGTGACAGAATCTTGCCCAGAAGTTAAATAAAACATGCTGACTGTGTTTGAACTCAGGTCACAGGGAAATCTGTTGAAATAGTAATCTTCCACTAGTAAGTTCCTCTGTACCCATGGCCTCCATTTCTAGCATACTCTTCTATATCTGAAATTCTTAATATAATAATTTAATATGATAAATATAAAATTAAATATAAAAATAAATGCTGGATTTCAGAGATAGCATAAAAATTTTTAAGTTCTCTGAGTTACACAAACAACTTAGAATTAAATACAATTATTTGAACCAATAAATATGGTGATTCTGGGAACACAGGGGCATTAGAACTCAGCTTTCATGAAAATGAAAATATAAATTAACTCAATAATAATATCTTAAGATGCACTATCATATCCTTATCACTATGGCAAAAATAAGGACCACCTCAGTAAGCAGGGGCAAGATAATGTATAAAGGTTAAGAGAAAAGGCAAATCAAATGGATGTATAAATTAAAGAATAAACCCTACATTGAATATTTCCAATCATAATATTTCCATTGATGATATTCCACATAATTGAAAATGATGCCTTCCACATCTATGACAGAAAAGCCCTTATATACTGGTATTTTGAAATTGCATTATTTTGAGATTGCATTATTAGGAATGGAAAACAGAAGTGGAAACTTTCCGGAGATAAGCAATGTGTCAGCATTTTGTAGGCTAATTGAAAACAACAAAAATTGAACTAAAAATACATGTTATAAAATAGCCTTGATCAAATCCAGATTTTGGATTTGTTTGGTTTCTACCAAGGAGAACGAATTTGATTCTGATAAATTGTATCCTCTTCTTTCTTTAGTAGTTGTCTTAGTCCATTATGGCTGCTCTAACAGAATACCATAGACTGCGAGGCTTTTAAACAACACAAATTTATTTCTTACAATTCTGGAGACTGGGAAGTTCAAGATTAAGACACCAGCATGGTTGCATTCTGTGAAGGCCCTCTTTCAGGCTGCAGACTACCAACGTCTCAGCGTGTCCTCACACAGTAGAAGGGGCTGGCAGAAGTACTGGGGAGCCCTAGGGGGTCTCTTATAAGGGCATTAATTCCATTTATGAGGACTCCTTTCATGAGTTAAGCACCCTCAAAGGCCCTACTTCCTTATATCATTACAGTGGGCATTAGGATTTCAACATACGAATTTGGTGAGCCACAAACAGCATTTTACCCCTGGCCATGCAAAAGATCACGTGCCTTCTCACATCCAGAATACATTCATTACATCTGAATAACCCCAAAAGTCTTAACTCATTCCAGTCTCAACTCAAAAGTCTGAGTCCAAAGTCTCATTTAAATATCATCTAAATCATATAACTGTGAGACTCCAGGCATGAACCTGTGAAATCAAATAAATTCTGTGTGGGGAGGCAGGCATAAGGTAAACACTCCCATTCCAAAGGAGAGAAATAGAAAAGAAAGGGATGACAGGTCCTAAGCAAGTCCAAAACCCAACCAGGCAAACAACATTTAATCTTAAGTTTCATGAATAATCTTTAACTTGATGCTCTGCCTGCCAGGCCCACCGTGGGGTGGGTGTGGGGGTGTCCTGCCTTCTGGAAACACTGAGGTATTCCCCACCCCCATGGCTTTGTTGGGCACAGCCGACATGAGTCCCCAAGGCAGCTCATGTGGGTTGGAGTGACATGCCTGTGGCTCTTCCAGGCTGGACTCACACTGCAATGGTGCCTCTGCCCTCACGGTGCCCCTGGGAGTTGCCCTGTAGCACGGACTCTACAACAGTCACACCCTCACCGTAGCCTGCCCAGTGTGTTGCATGTTAGCAGCCCCAAGTGGCTCTTTTGTTCAAAATCTACGTGGGGGAAGCCATGCCCCTTTGGTTCTGCTGGGCAGGCCACTGGCCCTCACAGCTTTGGGGGGCATCAACTACCCCATGGCTTTGAGCGGGGTCATCTGGCCTGTTGAAACCCATGCAATGGCCCCACTATTGGAACTGAGGAGGCAACCCTTATGATCTCTGAATCACCTTTGGGGGTCCTTCTTCCCTCATCTTGAAGAATATTGCACATTCACAGCCAAATCACTCTATAGTCCCATCCTGTAAAGCCTAAGAAGTCCTTCAACTGTCTTTCATTCCTTCCTGTCTCCTTCCCCTTCAGTTCAAATTGGCTGTTTTCCTGTGGAGGGGCTGATGAAATCTGTGGTTCACACCCATGCTAATCTCCTTATCAGAATCCCTTGATCACACCCTTTTCAATGTGCTTTGTTCTCTTTTCAATGTGCTTTCTCATGTTTTCAACTTGGATAGGCTGAGAATTTTCCATGTATAAGTTCTGCTTCCCTCCTGATTAGCAATTCCAAGTCATTTCTCTCTTCTTGCATTTTACTATGAGCATTCAAGAGAAGCCAAGCCACACCTTCAACTCTGTTTAGAAATAGTTTCAGCCAAATATCCAATTTAATCATTAACAAGTTCTACCTTTCACAAAACTTTAGGACATGAACACAATTCGTTCAAGTTCTTGCTCTTACCAGGTTGGCATGCGTTGTATCAAATGGCTTCAACTGAGGAGGTCAACGGAAAACCCGGACCAGCAATCTCCGTCCTTGCGATAGCAGGCAAAGAATTGCCGACTATCACTTCAGGCTTAAGCGCAAAGCAAAGTTTATTAAGGCACAGCTACACTCTCAGAGGGAGAGCAGGCTGTTTCTGTGAAGTGAAACCAGCGCTCCTGTACAGGCTTAAAGGTGTTTATAAGGCACGTTCTGTGAGGAGGCGGGGGTGAATGACAGGATCATTATTTGATTGACAGTCCTGAGTTACATAACAAGTTCATTATCGCGCATGCCCTTACCCTTGCCTGCTGGGGCGGGGGCAAAACCACATGCAAATTTTATTATAATGATTGTATAATGAGGTTGGGTTTATTATAGGTTATACGCCTGTCCTGCCTGGGCATGCGCAGCCCAGGGACATTCTCTCCTGTTACTGTGCTCCCTATTTATCAGGAAAAGTTGCCCACCACCTGACCACAGTTTTGCCCTTTCTGGATGGGGTCAGGGGAGGGTCCCCAGATGGTTGGGGTGTAACTTGACTACTCCTCCCCTTGTCTTTTCGCCACTGTCACCTCGTTGCTGCTAATGTCTGACTAACTACCTAACATATCCACTTTATAAGGATTGCCTTTCCTCCAATTTCCAATAACATGGTTTTCATTTCTGTCTAAGATCGCATCAGGGTGGCCTTTACCATCCATATTAGACATTAGGATTCCAAAGTAGGAATTTTAGGAGGATTCAAACATTCAGACCATAGCAGAAGTCATACCTTTTCTAGGCTTTTGCAATCACATACACACACACAAACACACAAACACACTACACACTCTTCATTCACCTAAAATCAAACAAAGAAACAAACTGTAAAAACCTTATTACCCCAAAACTGGTTTTACCTCTTGGTGAGTGTAGAACCAATAGACAAAACCAAGCCAAAGAGCCGGAGAAGGAAGGATTTATTACTTGCAGCAAGTAAGAAGAACACCAGGGATCTTTCCCAAAGCAGTGTCTCTTAGAACAGCAAAATTGGGGAAGTTTTAAGCTAAGGGTACATGCACATGCATATGGGAAAGAAAACATCTCAGTATATACCCTGATTCATTATGGCAAAAATACAATTGTGCTTATGTTGACCTTACCTGAAGCTCTAACTACCAATGCTAATTGAATTTAACTTGAATAAATAAAGGATTTTCTAGAGTTTTTATTTCTTCAAATATCAGTTTTAGTAAAAGTGTTTTCCTGGGAATTTGTTTTGAACTAGATTTTATCTAGTTTTGCAACCTCATTGCATAAAATTAAAATGATTATAAGATCTGTAGATGTAACATCTTTTTATGCTTGATATTATTAAGAAACACTTCTCTTTATTTCTTCATTATTCTTGGATTTCTGTGAGGGATTGCATTGTACCTATAGATCAGTCTGGAAAGAATTGACTTCACAATATCAAATATATCAATCCTGGAATATATTTAATTCTTCTACTTAGTTCTTTAATTTCTTTCAATAATATTTTATATTATCCATATAGATGGCTTGCATATCTTTCCATAAATTACTAATAAGGTTCTGATGTTCTCAATGTTTGAAATGGCATTATTTATCTATTCATTTTTTGGAAACACCATTCAGGTTTTACTTAAAAGGGAATATTCACTATTATTACCTATGTAAGCTGTAGTATGCAGTCTAAAATTAGAATCTCCCAGTTGTACAAGGATCTCTTTGGTTACTGTCCTGTGAGAAATTATCTTTAGATACTACAACCAATATCTTCATTCTCATTTCAACATATTTGTGCTGCAGCATAAGGGCAGGAGTGACAGTCTTAGTAGCAGTAGCAACAGAGCTAGGACATCCACATGAGAGAGATGAATCACACCAATGCTTTGTTCTTGAGCACAGAACCACATGTTATAGGGGAAAAGCTTCACTTATTTCTTATTTGATGCCCTTTCCTTCTTTACATAGATCTGAATTTCTGACCTACATTATTTTCCTTATCTCTAGAGAACTTTTAATAGTTCTTGCAAGGAAGGTCTAATTTCACAGGGTACAGAATTCTAGGTTGGTGGGTTTTTTCCTCAACACTTTAAATATTTATTTCTAATCTTGCTTTTATGGTTTGTGAGTTAAAGTCAAATGTCATTCTTTGTTACTCTACAAGTAATGTGTTTTTCCCATTGGTTTCTTTCAGAAGATTTATTTTTCATTATCTTTGATTTTTTATAATTTGAAAAAGATACACTTAGTTGTTTTCTGTTTGACATTTATCCTGCTTATTGTTGTCTGAGCTTCCCTCATCTGTGGTTTGGTGTCTGACACTAATTTGGGAGAAATTCTCAGTCATTATAGTTTCATATATTTCCTCTGTTCCTTTCTTTCTTTCTTCTCCTTCTGTGATTTTCATTACACAGAAATATATCTTTTATAGTTGTCCCACAGTCCTTGGGTATTCTATTCTGTTTTTCTGGGGGGTTCATTTTGTTTTCTTTGGGGTTTTGTTTTGCTTTTTTTTCAATTTTTTTTCTCTTTGCTTTTCAATTTTGGAGCTTTCTGTTGAAATGTCCTCAAGCTCAGAGATTGTTTCCTCAGCCATGTCCAGTCTATTAATAAGGCCACCAAAAGCATTCTTCACTTCTGTTAGTGTTTTTGATTTCTAGTATTTCTTTTTGGTTCTTTTTTAGGATTTTCATCTCTCTGCTTACCTTGTCCATCTGTTCTGCATGCTGTCTACTTTATCCATTAGAGCCCTTAGTATAATAATCATAGTTGTTTCAAATTCATGATCTGATAATTCCAATATTCCTGCAGTGTCTGGTTCTGAAATTACTCTCTTAAAACTCTGTTTTTTGCCTTGTAGTATGTCTCACAAATTTTTTCTGATGGCCAGACATGATGTACTGGGTAAAAGAAACCAATATAAATAGGTCTTTAGTAATGTCATGATTTGGTATGGGGGAGGAGAAGCATTCTGTAGTCCTGTGATTAGGTCTCAGTCTTTTAGTGAGCCTATGCCTCTGGACCATGAACTGTGTGAGTGTTTCTCAGTTTTTTTCCTCTTGCCCCTTAGGCTAGAATGGGTTGGAGTTGGGTACTTCCCTTCTTCCACATGGAAGGCTAGAGCTGACTGGGGTTGGACATTTCCTTTCTCCCAGTTCAGTAAGGCTCTGATGTTACCCTAGCAAGTTAGACTGTGGTTAACTACTTTCTCCTGAGGGCAGGCCATGTTAAGAAGAACAGAGTGCTCTGGCAAATTTCAAGAATGTTCCTTTTCCCCTTCTCTGGAAACATGAGGGGAGTTTTTTTTTTTTTAGATATGAAAGAACCTGGTCAACCCTCTGGAAAGTAAATCTCAGAGTTGCAGGGGACCCCTTATGACCAGGCCCCCCTGAAGCTTTTAAATCTCAGATTTGCACACACTAAGCCTCCAGTGATTTATCAGTTACATGTTAGGTTTCCTACTCTGGCACCTGTTCCTGCAGTGGTTTCCATTCATGAGTCTCTACTCTAGTAGACCATGATTCCCTCTATTTACCACCTGTCTCTCCAATCTCGGGGATACTGATTTGCCCTGTGTCCTTACCTCTCTTATGGATCTTAGAATAGCTGTGGCTTTTTCAATATATTCAGCTTTTTACTTGTTGTTAGGATGGAGTGACGACTTCTGAGATGGCTACATATGGAACCAGAAATGAATTATTCAATGGCATTATTTTTTAACATTTCATTCTCTCATTTTTGTTGTTGGTATTTACATATAATGTTAATTTTTGTACAAGAATCTGTTTTAATTCACTTATTAATTTTAATAGTTTGAGATTAAAAAAAATATTTTCATCATATGCAATCATTTGCCTATGAATAATGATAGTTATTTTCTTTCCATATTTTGCATATATTATCCCATTGTCTCTTATTTGACCTTGTTTCTGTTGAGAAGTTAGCTATAAATCTTAACGAGCCTCCTTAAAAATAATTGTCGTTTTCATTCCTCTTGAATTTATGATTTTCTGTTTGTATTTGGTTTTCAATGAGTTTATAATCAGGTGCTGTAGTGCAGTCTCTGTATTAACAATGCTTGGTGTTTCTAGCACTTAATCTGTGGTTTGATGTCTTTCAATTTCTGGACAATTTTGGCCATTATCTTTTTTTTTTTTTGCCATAAAACAATATTTACTATCCAAAATAGCATCCAAGAGCCTAGGGTAGGAGATTACAGAATATGCTTGCCAAGTGCCCCATAAGATAACACCCTGAATGAATGGGCTAAGACTGTGGTTCTCAAAGTGTGGGGCCAGGAGAACATGTCAGCATCTTCTGGGACTTTTCAGAAATGCAAATGCCCAGGCCTCATCCTCCTGATCGGACAGGCTGAGGGTGAGTGGGACCCAGAGACCTGCATTTTCATAAGTACCCCCTTCCCCCACCCCAGTGGTGTTCCAATGCAGACTCAGGTTTGATAATCTCTTGGCCATTATCTTATTAAACATTTCTTTATCCCATTTATCTCCTTTTCTGTGACTTCAAGCAAGCCAATGTTCAATATTTTCACTGTGTGCTATATGACCTCTGGGATATTTTCTATATTTTCCCTTTGTGCTTATGTTTGGTTATTTTATTCTTAATCAGTTTTTAGTTCTAGATATTGTATTCTCTTCTGCTGATTTAGCACTATTTTACTCATCTGTTGTATTCTTAACTTTAATTTTTATAGTTTCCAGTTCTAGAATTTACTTGACTTTTGAAAGTTTAAAATTAACTGTTAAAATTCTCCATATTATCATCTAATGTATTAAGTATTATAATTTCAATAATTTAAAATATCTATCTGATAAATGCCAACATATGGATTTTCTCTAGATCTGTTTTTATAGTATTTTTTTCATTGTTTTTGTTTGTGTTATGTGGTTTCATTTTCTGGTATGTCTGGTCTAGTAAATTATGATTGAATGGTGAGTATTTTTTATGAAAATGAAAATTTGAGGTAATATAGGCTCTGGATAATGTTTTTTTCTCACAGAGAGAATTTATTTTTCTTTTGTCAAGCAATAGGGTAGCTACAATTCATAGAAATCAGGGATTGAGCTAATTTATAACTGGTTCAAGTCTTAAGTTTAAGCCATTCTATTTGGTTCACCCTTAATCCTAGTCTATAGGTCTCTGTGTAGCACAACTAAATGTTTCTCCCTCCTAGAAATATAAGATTACTGAAAGCTTTTCTGTCTCACAGGCAAGTCAGCTTATCAGTCCCTTCTCCCACCTATAATTTTAGAATCAGTATGTACCTCAAGATGAATCTTGCTTGAATGTCAGGCTTACTTTTCTGTACCTCTCTCCTATTTCTTGGCCATTGAACCTTCTCAGAATTGGTTATATTTTGTTTAGAAGATAAAAGAGTTTGCAACAAGATAATTTAATATTAGTGGGACAGAAAATGTGGAACTAGGTTTTAGAATCCATGATGCCACTAAAAAATATTTTGATTTGGAAACAATTGGAATCCTTACCTTGAACAGATAAGAAATTTCAACAAACCCCAAGGCAAAAGGGAGAGGTAAAAATGCTTCTTTTTATGAAAGTAAAGTGCAGGGTGTAGAGAAGTTATTCATCATGATGTCTGCTATTTAGTATGATAAATATGAATGGAAGGCCTATGAGTAAATTAAAATCCATTAGCTACATGGGTCTATCTCATTCCATACTTACCAAGAATTCTTATTTAAATCCTCTTAATACCAACAACACAAAACAATATGGGTCACTAGAAAAATTTAGCTTAAAACTTATTTAGTAAGTATAAAAGTAAGTATTTTTATCAATGACAATTATAGCAACATATAATTTTTTTCTTATACAGATAACACTATAATCAAGGTATAAATTTAAAAGTAACCAAATTTTTAGCAAGTTATTTTCTTCATTCCATGCTTCTTTTCTGTCCTTTACTAGATGTATGTGTGTATATACATAAATGCTATATATATACATGTAATGTAGAATATGTATATGTATACATATATATTACATATATTATACATGTCAGTCATAGAAGACATACAATATTGTATTATTACTTCATCTTAGATAATGAATATTTTCCCATGTTTCTACCTAGACTTCATGTGGTAAGCTGGCTGTTATAAGTATTTCATATAATATTGTCATTATATCATTTCCTAAGTCATTTTGCCATGTTTCTACACTAAATTTTTTTTTGTATTATGCTGTTAAAATGATATTTAAAAGAACATTAATTCCCATAATTTTTATTCTTTTGATGATTTCCATTGGATACGTTTCCACAAGAAATATTCTTTAATGGTCTAAGGGCATGTCTATCTTTATTTTGATATTTAGATATAATGTCTAAATTGCTGCCATAAGTAAAATTTAGGTGTGTTAATTCTACTATGGTCAGGTAGCACTAGGCATTATGGTTAATTTTATTAATTTAATGCAATATAATTCGTGTTATGCTTTAATAGAATTTCTTAGATAATTACTAGTTTTTAAAACATATATTAGAAAGCTACATAAGTATCAGACCTTTGGTAATATCCTTAGATCAGCTACCAAATCAGATACCAGTAGAATCCTCAATATGACTACTTGGGATTAGAATGGTCAATATAGATAGAATCTGCTGACTTGCTGATGATTGTGTTAGTATTCTTCCACCCTGAGTGTACAGTGTTAAGTCAGTAGTGAACAAATATATTCCTAGTTTTATATACTCTGATTCTTGTTGATGACATTGAATACAAGTTTCTGCATAAAGATATTTAGAAAGGGCAATAAGGAATAAACAAGCTAAGAAAATGTAAGAGAAATCTGTTAGTTTTCAGATTAGAAATTTTAAAGCAGGAATGGATTGATGAGGAAAACTGCTAAAATAGTTGTGATTATACTCCTGTAACAGCATTCATTACATAGAGACCTCTATATATAAGATCAAAGTATTGGGAATTCCCTGGTGGTCCAGTGCTTAGGTCTCTGTGCTTTCACTGCTGAGGGCACAGATTCAATCGCTGGTGAGGGAACTAAGATCCCACAAGCCAAGCAGTGCAGCCAAAGAAAAAAAAATTGAAGTATTAATAGTTTGAGTACCATTTTTATTTTTATTTCCCTTAAGTATCTAATTTTAATAGACTCCTTGGTTTTTACTTTTAAAAAATTTGAACATTTAAATTTAATAGGTAATACATTTACAACTTTCTAAAAACTCAAAATATAAAACTGTATAAATTGGAAATTCTCCCTTCTACCCTTGACTTCCAGTGCTAGTTCTCAGTATCTTTTTTTTTTTTTTTTTTTTTTTTTTTTTTTTTTGTGGTATGCAGGCCTCTCACCGGCCGTGGCCTCTCCCGTTGCG
The DNA here is from genome assembly GCF_039906515.1 of Pseudorca crassidens. NCBI lineage: Eukaryota > Metazoa > Chordata > Mammalia > Artiodactyla > Delphinidae > Pseudorca > Pseudorca crassidens. Next base: position 80,819,302 of record NC_090298.1, read on the forward strand.
GAGCACAGGCTCCGGACGCGCAGGCTCAGCGGCCATGGCTCACGGGCCCAGCCGCTCCGCGGCATGTGGGATCCTCCCGGACCGGGGCACGAACCCATGTCCCCTGCATCGGCAGGCGGACTCTCAACCACTGCGCCACCAGGGAAGCCCTCTCAGTATCTTTTAAATGTACTATTATTTAATTCTTGCATATCATTTCCAGAGATTTTTATGGCAAACAACTTTATGTATTGATTTTACCAAAAAATAAGAAGTATAATTTAATGCAAAGTATGTTTTTCTCTCTAATGTGAAAGGCATTTATTGAATAGATTGAAAAATTAAAAGTATTTTTAGAAGTTTTTTGTTGAAGACAACCCAAGGAAGTATGTCAAGACATTTTAATAGTTTCTGATTGTATCTATAAATGAAAATTTAATTATCATGTATAACTATCATTATTCAAATTAATGCTTCTTAAACAAGAGGAGATTTATTTATTATCTTGCCTAAAAAGTCTGGATATAGGAACACTCCAATGACGTTTAATTCAAGATTCAAGAATCCCCTCAAATTTCTAGATTATTTCCATCTTTCTGCTATATTATCCCAGTATATCAGAGTGCACCTAAGCGAGTGCTTCTCATGTTTGCACAAAGCTAAAGTAGTTCTAGATGCCATATCCACAGATAATAACATCTAGGCAAGGCCAAGCCTACTCATTCTTGTGGTTCCCCCTTTAGCAATGAGAAGTCTTTTAATGAAGGATGTTCCTTCTTAGCACATCAGATTTTATTGATCAGAATATTGCACATGCCCACCAGTAAACCACTAGCAGTAAGGGTACTTTCAGTGGTTTAAAACAAGTACACTTTTATTACATAATTATGTTGTAGAAGAGCAAACACTAGAATAAATTCAGGTATCTTCTAGTAAAAAGGAAGTATAGAATGATAACCAACAGTGTTTCCTATACTGGCTGTGATCACTCAATTACTCAGAAAAAACAAAACAACAACAACAAATATTTGATTAATAATGGGAAAAAAACCACTGAGTAAATGTTTAAATAAAAGAGCTTGGGAAAGTGGTTTTGGGGAAGAAGTAAAAGTGTAGTGAGTGGATATGTCTTCAATAATCATTCAGTAGGTGTATGTATTAGCTCAGGCTGCTATAACAAAATACCATAAACTGTGTACTTAAACAACAGAAATTTAATTTATCACAGTTCTGGAGGCTTGAAGTCCAAGATCAAGGTGCCAACCAATTTGGTTTCTGATAAGGACTCTTCATGCCTTGCAAACTGCTGCCTTCTCCTTGAGCCCTCACAAGGCCTTTCCTCAGTGCTCTTGCAGGGAGAGAGAGAATGGGCTTTCTGATGTCTCTCATAAGTACACTAATCCTATTGGATCAGGGTCCCACCCTTATGACTTCATTTAACTTTAATTACCTTTTTACAGGCCCTATCTACAAACATAGTGACATTGGGGATTAGGGTTTCAACATACGAATTTCGGGGAGACACAATTCAGTCCATAGCTGTATACTCCTATTAATAGGAATATATAATTTCAGCATATAATAACTGACATATAGATTGCAGTATAGAGAAAAGCACCTATTGCAAAACATCTTTCCAAAACTTAGTGGGAAAAATCTCCACTCAAGAATTAATGCCTAGAAAGTAACTTAGTAAGCTCTCACTAGCAAAATTACCATAACGTCCTTGGTAATGATGATTTGGTGCTTCCAGCAATAGTAAATGACTTAGATAGTGAGTTAGTAACACTTTCAATTTACCCTTTGACTGGTTTTATCGCCCAAACAAAAACAGGGTATGCTGCCCTGGAGCAGTGACTTGCTTTCGATTCTGTAGACTTTTGATGCTATAGTTCTTAGACACAAGGTCAAGAAAAGGAGAGGCTCTGTGAGGATTTCTAGGTCATCACCTTTTTCTCCAGGAAATGGGCTTTAACTTCCCATCAATTAGTTCAGATGGAATGACCCCCTTGAGACATAGCTCATGATGCCCTTTGATTTTGTCGAGTGTTTGGTTGTGCTCTTCTTTAAACTACGTTGGAATAGAAACCATTTTGTCAAATGCTAAGCCAATGACAAATGGGGAACCAAACCCAAGATAATACTGCTTTCCCATAGAAACAGGCATGGCTTCAAAATTTAGAGCATTAGAAGGGACAGTTGGTAGACAGTATTATTCGTTTTGTAATTATTTACATTACATTTTCTAAAGGAGTGATGAAAAAGTCACCTATATCCCATGAATCGTAATGGGGAAAGGATGGGCATTAAAATAAGGCATAAATAAAACTAGAAAAAAAAAGAAACTATTAAAACAGTTGATGAAAAATCACACTATTGAAAATAATACTTTTATAATCCTGCAGAGCTAGGGGCTGGCTAGTAGGTCCTTGTGAATCAGAGCTCATAATACAAAAGCTTCTTCTACAGATTGGGCAAGCTTCAGTGCTAAGAACACAGCCAATTTGAAAGGTTTCTAATTTTCACTTTGGGAAATAACAAAGCATTTTATTTGTTAAACTGAGAAAGCCCTGAGTTATTTATTTTTATTTTTTATTTTCTCCCCTCATCAGCCTTAACCCTCTCACATAAGATGACTCTCTCAATGTGAAGGGGGAAAAGTGATATATGTTTGGTGCAAATTATAATATATCACATAATTTATATGAAAATCAGCCTTATTCAGGAGTGTTAAATGAATGGAGCCTTTTTATATAGCAGCCTAAAATGTGTTATTTTATATTCTGGAAAATCTTTGTTTCTTGAGTAATGTTACAAATTTCATAAATGTAACTAAAACATTGATAGAAGTTGGGAAAATAGAATATTATTTGAAAATTTGTGAACTATATTTAGATTACTTCTTTATAAACTACAGTAACAGGAAATTAGCCCACATCTTGCAAAATAGCTGTCCCTCATATGCAATTTTTTTGCCTCAGAAAGTAGGCATTTCTGCAGTGTTGAAATGTTATTAGTGTATAGTATGCTTTATTGTAGAGATTTGTTTAATTTTTATAGTTTGGTATGATTATTATAAAAATATATCCACTTTTAAAATCTCAAGTTAATATGAAGGAATTATATCAATATATAGTATATAAATGTAATGAACCATCATTTAGTTGCTTTAGCCTATACAGCTTTTATCTAATGCCCTTTGTCTGTTCCAGCAGCTCATTCAGGATACCACATTACATTTATTTGTCATGTCTCCATAGGTTGCTATTGGATGTTAATGGTTTCTCAGACTTTTTTGTTTTGTTTTTAATGACCTTGACAGTTTTGAGGAGTATCGGTCAAATAATTTTTAGAATGCCCTTCTATTAGAAATTTTCTGATGTTTTTCTCATGGCTAGATTGTAGTTAGGGGTTTTTGTTGGATATGCACAAGATAGAGGGCCATTTTCATCATATCATATAAGGGTACATAATATCAACATGATGTATCACTGTTGATATTGACTTTGGTCATCTGGCTGAGGTGGTGTTTTTCAGGTTTCTCCACTGCAAAGTTATTATTCCCCCCCCCTTTTCCTAGTGTATATATATATATATATATATATATATATATATATATATATATAAATATTTCTATATGTTAATATTTGTATCTATAGTAAACTAACCATGAGTTTATACTGTCTCTAACTCTAATCCATTATCACATGAATCATTCTAGCCTATTCCTCTTATCTACCCATTCCCTCTCCAACTGTGAGAAAACTGATTCCTGCCATTCACCATGCATTTATTTAGCTGTTCAGTTGCAGTATACCTGTATAGTAGTATTAGGATTTTTATCCATACTACTTGGGGACAACTTTATCAACTGAAGTATTGTCCTTATGTGCAGTCCCTTGTGTCTTCATTTTCACAGACTCCACTCATTTTCACAATCACTTAGGTAAGGATCTTTTCCCCCATGCCCTTCCCTGATGTTATTCTACACATTTGTATTACAATTCAATTCCCTTGTCATAGACTGCGTTCCTTCCTGGGATCTGCAACTGCTTAAATGAGCTTTTCCTTAATTTTTAAACATTAAGGTTTACTCTTTGTGCTGTAAATTTGTATGGGTTTGAAGAATGCATAAATCACCCTCCACCATTACAATATCATACAAAGTAGTTTCACAGTCCTAAAAATCCTCTGTGCTTCATCTGTTCAAAACTTCCCTTCTATCCCCAAATCCCTAGCTAACACTAAATATTTTTCTACCTCTGTGATTTTTCCTTTTCCAGAATGTCATATGTTTGGAGTCATATAACATGTAGTCTTTTCAGATTGGCTTCTTTTACTTAGTAATATGCATTTCAGGTTTATCTGTGTCTTTTAGTGGCATGATAACCCATTTCTTTACTTTTTCTGAATATTTCATTGTATGGATGTACCATAGTTTATTCACTGGTTGGAGGACATCTTGGTTGATTCCTGTTTGGGGAACTTATGAATAAAGCTGCTATAAACACTTCTGTTTATTTTTGTGTGGACATATATTTTCAAATCAGTTGGGTAAGTACCTAAGAGTGGTATTTCTAGATCCTATAGTGAGATTGGGTTTAACTTTATAAGAAATTGCTAAAATTTCTTTCAAAGTGGTTGTACTATTTTGCTTTTTAACCAGTAAGATCTACACAATTGCAAGGTTAACTTGTATCCATAAGTGATTTGTGTGGACAGATTTAAAATGTAAGCGATTACTACATAGCCACGAAATAAGACACAAAGGCAGGGTCCAAATCATAAAAGCTCAAGTTTGTCATATTCAAACTATGGAAGGGATGGGAGCAGTCACCACTGAAAATTTTTGATCACTTGGAGGGATATGGTTATATTTGTATACTACAATCATCACTTTTGCATCGATGTTAAGAATAGAAATGTGAGACAAAAGTTGGAATAAGGAAAACCACTATAGTGTCAGACACAGAAGTCTAATGATAGATAGTAGATGATGATAGAACCAGTGAAGGAAGATGGAAGAAGCGAAGCTGGAAAAGTAGGCACAAATTCTACAGGTATTATGAAGATGTAATTGATAGTGACTGATTGGATGTGGGATATGAATAGAAGAATTTGGTTAGGGGTTTCACGTTTCTCACTTGGGTTAATGACACCATTAACTAAGATACTAAACAGAGAAGGAGTAAATTTGGCATGAAAAGACACAATGAGATCAGGTTGAGATATACTGAGTTTAAGCAGGCTGTGGGATATCCAGGCATAGATAATGTATAAGATCATCTCGTATAAAGATTTAGAAATGAGAAGACAAATCTGGACTGGAGAGACAGATTAGAGATGAGTTTCTTCATAGGTGGTGGTTGGAGCATGGCTTATAGATAAAGGATCCCAAAGATGAGGTGGGAAAGGAGAGGGCTGGCAGAGTACCTTTAGCTTATAACCAATATCTAAGAGGCGAGCACATGAAGACAAATCCATGTAGAGTAAGGAATTGTGACCAACGCGACTGAAAATGATCATGCTTCAGGAAAAGAATTAGAACCACAGCAGTTACTTATAAAAAAATCCAGATTATAGGATTCTACCACAGACTCACAGAATCACAATCTCCGGGACTTTGGAAAATTGCATTTATAAATTCAGTAAATATAGTCTATACTATGAAAACCTACTGAGAGTAAATACCATCTTGCAATGAATTTGGGGTGTGTAGAAATGAGAAAATGCATGCATTTAGTAAAATTTAAAAACACAGTTTAAAATTTGGCAGTGGAAGACAGGAGAGAAATAGAAGATGTAGGATAAATGTAGAGATAAATGTGTTAAATATAAAGAGAGAAAGACAGGAAGGAGATGAAAAGAAGGGGGGGATTCTGATGGAAAAACTTCACTTTAAATACGTATATATTTATATATGATTATGTATACACGCACATACACTAGTGGTTAAGAATGTGAGTAAAGAGACTTAGCTATGGGGACCACCAACCTTAACATCTTGGGCATCTTACCTGTCTGTGTGTCTTCATCTGTGTGAGAGATAATAATAACACCTACTTTCTGGAGGACTTTGGGAAAATTAAATAAAATAATCTAAAAAAATCCTGGCACAATATTTGCCATATGAATAAGCACTAAATAAATATTAGGTATTTTGTTAGTTATACATCTTCAGTTTCTAAAAGGGCTCTGGTTAAGGATAAGGTAAGAAATCTAAAAGTCAATACCCACCTTTTGTGTATTTCAAACATTCATTAACTAGAAATAAAATACACTTACAAATAAGTAAATTTGTACCTTTATCCTTTTTTCAATAGAAATCTTATTCTTAGTAATACTATAAAGCTCTTGAGAACAACAAATCCATCATTTCTCAACTAGGATTCCCAGAAGAAAATCCCTAGCAGCAATATCTATAGCTCTTAAAGCGAGAGGATAAGTTTTTCTTACATTTGGGGCGATGGGGGTAATCTTTTCCTATAATCTGCAGATATGCCTTGTTGGTAGTAATGTCCCACATTTCAGTAGTTAGAATTTCAGATGTTGGTTGATTTCTAGAAATGTATTTAAACACCTGGATTTGCATTGTTTTATTTGTTAGTCATCTGTAAGCAAGCCTCCAGGGAAAATCTCACTGCAAGTTTCTCAGTTGTAATTAAGACAAAACATGTGAGAATAGTTGCCTGTATGAGCTCACAGAGGTAGACAGATCTCCTGAGTGAATCACAGGAGATGCTTGAAGATTAGTAAACTGCTTTTAATTCTAAAGTTTCAGAGCCTTCTTTTTTTTTCTTCTGCTGTCCTTGGTTAATGCCTTCCTAGCAGGGATATATTTATAAATGCACAGTATGTGTATAACACCCAGGAGTGGAAACAAATCTCTGATCCTCACCAATGAACATTCCAGATAAGCACACACTCTAATTTATACTTGGGTTTGATCTTTAATTAGGTGAATAGTCATATTTATTCTCTCATAAATAATATCTAATGACTTCCTATGTAAATAAACATGTTAGTTCTTACCAGATGCCTTAGCCACATGGTTTTGGTTTAATAATAAACTCTTGGATGGATTTAAAATAGTATTTTACTGTGTTTGCATGTATTTTAAGCTATGATACAACAGCTTTGTACTGTAAAATATTATTACACAATTTTAAAACAATTACTTGGGCTTCCCTGGTGGAGCAGTGGTTGAGAGTCCACCTGCCGATGCAGGGGACGCGGGTTCATGCCCCGGTCCGGGAAGATCCCACATGCCGCGGAGCGGCTGTGCCTGTGAGCCATGGCCGCTGAGCCTGCGCGTCCGGAGCCTGTGCTCCGCAACGGGAGAGGCCACAACAGTGAGAGGCCTGCGTACGGCAAAAAAAAAAACCCAAAAAACAATTACTTGTGACAAATTCAACAACAGCAATAACAAACAAAATAAAATCTTTTACTCCAGTGAAATATTAGGATTGCATGTTGATCCTGTAAATGATTTTAAAATACTTTGTGATCCCTAACATTGAGGAAAATACACATTTAAAAGAAATTAGTGTGTCATTGAACTTTTTACAATTAAATAGTCACTTTACAATTTAAGATGTAGCCACCACCCCCTCCCCCCAAATGTCCATGTATAAGGACAAATGACAGATTGGATTTGATTATGTCTATAGTTTTTGAGTGGATGTTACTTATTTTTTCATGTAGTTAGAATGTCTTATACACATTGGAGTTCCAGACCTGATATTGTAATTGTAAATAATAACTAGGAATTCCCTCATTCCTCAGGCCCAAGTGCTCACATCAGATATTTGCTGACCAAGAGTTTTAGTAGTTGAGAAAGTTCTAATACTGTAAGAATGGAGGCAGGGAGCAGAGCTAGCTTCGTTTTTTGTTGTTGTTGTTGTTGTTTTGGGTTTTTTTTTTCTTGTGTAGTAAAATATACCATTTGACCAGTTTTAAGTGTACAGTTTAGTGATATTAAGTGCATTCACATTGTTGTATTAGGTTGGGTTTTAAGGGCTACATATCAAGTCTTAACAAATGCTGTTGTTCAAAATTACTTTTTCCTTTTCAGAGCACGAATGACTTTGAGAAAGGATGATCTGGATCTGACTAATTAGTTATGTTTTAGAGATAAATATGTTAATGCTTAAAAAGGGATGATAGAGATACTTCATGCTGAGCAGGAGGATTTGCTTCTATTACTTAAAATAGGGTGAAACTAGGGATCATGGGTTCATTGCCATACATACTAATTAGTAGGAATGATAACATTTTGGTTGTCTGCTTGTTAATAGTTTTGTCTTATTTCTAAATTGTTTCTAAACTTGGGGAAAGCAGGTGTTGCTATTTATTAGTCCTTCATCTACTTTCAGAATAATACACCCTTAATAAACCATTTAAAATGGATGAAATAAGAGAAAATTGCTATATTATCAAATTGAAAGCATGCATGGTAACAACGAACTCCTTTACTGCTTACAATGGAAACTTGGTTTTCCATGTTAAGCTGTTTCTGGAAAAGCTGATATAGTTCAAAGGAGCTCAAAGCTAAGGATAAAATGATAAAGAAAAAACTTTTTTTTAATCATTGAATATTTATATCCAAGATGTTTAAGAATGTGCATGATTAATTTGTAAATCCAACAATGTACCCCCTCAGGATTGATGTAAAATATTACTGCTGATTCTTGAAAAGATAAACATTCGTTAAAGTGCCATATACCATATGTTTTAGAATACTGTATCTACAATCATCACTTTTCTAAAAAAATTAACTTACACAACAGACATATTTTATAGGTGTAATTCAGTTGTCCTGGCAGAATAGAAATCTCCCATTCCTTCCTCCCTGCCCAGCCACAGGCAACTGCAAATTTATTTTTTGTCTCTGCAGATTTGTCTATTCTGGACATTTCATAAAAATGGAATCATAGAATATGCAGTCTCTTGTGTCTGTCCACCCAGAGTGTAGCTCTGTCACACTGGCTGGGGTAGGAACAGGACACAGTGTCTCACTGTTTTTACTGAGATTTATTAGATTTTCTTGAATAATGTTTCTCCATTTACAGCATGACCTCAGGACAATTTTCAGAACCTTAATCCATTTTTATTTATTTTTATTTTTTACCAGTGAAATGGTTGTTTAGCTAAGGAGGAGTTCCTCTGAGCTTCTTGAATTGCTATTCCTAAGTCCCATTTCCATAAGAAGCTTTTTAAATGAACATTTTTATGTATTGAAAGTTCCCTGAAGTGACTACTTTATTGTAATTTATACTCTGCTGTATTTTTTTAACATCTTTATTGGAGTATAATTGCTTTACAATGGTGTGTTAGTTTCTGCTTTATAACAAAGTGAATCAGCTATACATATACATATGTTCCCGTATCTCTTCCCTCTTGCGTCTCCCTCCCTCCCACCCTCCCTATCCCACCCCTCTAGGTGGTCACAAAGCACCGAGCTGATCTCCCTGTGCTATGGGGCTGCTTCCCACTAGCTATCTATTTTACATTTGGTAGTGTATATATGTCCATGCCACTCTCTCACTTTGTCACAGCTTACCCTTGCCCCTCCCCATATCCTCAAGTCCATTCTCTAGTATGTCTGTGTCTTTATTCCCGTCTTGCCCCTAGGTTCTTCATGACCCTTTTTTTTTTCTTAGATTCCATATATATGGGTTAGCATACGGTATTTGTTTTTCTCTTTCTGATTACTTCATTCTGTATGACAGACTCTAGGTCCATCCACCTCACTACAAATAACTCAATTTTGTTTCTCTTTATGGCTGAATAATATTCCATTGTATATATGTGCCACATCTTCTTTATCCATTCATCTGTTGATGGACACTTAGGTTGCTTCCATGTCCTGGCTATTGTAAATAGAGCTGCAATGAACATTTGGTACATGACTCCTTTTGAATTATGGTTTTCTCAGGGTATATGCCCAGTAGAGGGATTGCTGGGTCATATGGTAGTTCTATTTTTAGTTTTTTAAGGAACCTCCATACTGTTCTCCATAGTGGCTGTATCAATTTACATTCTCACCAACAGTGCAAGAGGGTTCCCTTTTCTCCACACCCTCTCCAGCATTTATTGTTTCTAGATTTTTTGATGATGGCCATTCTGACTGGTGTGAGGTGATACCTCATTGTAGTTTTGATTTGCATTCCTCTAATGATTAGTAATGCTAAGCATCGTTTCATGTGTTTGCTGGCAATCTGTATATCTTCTTTGGAGAAATGTCTATTTAGGTCTTCTCCCCATTTTTGGATTGGGTTGTTTGTTTTTTTGATATTGAGTTGCATGAGCTGCTTGGGAGATTAATCCTTTGTCAGTTGCTTTATTTGCAAATATTTTCTCCCATTCTGAGGTTTGTCTTTTGGTCTTGTTTATGGTTTCCTTTGCTGTGCAAAAGCTTTTAAGTTTCATTAGGTCCCATTTGTTTATTTTTGTTTTTATTTCCATTTCTCTAGGAGGTGGGTCAAAAAGGATCTTGCTGTGATTTATGTCATAGAGTATTCTGCCTATGTTTTCCTCTAAGAGTTTGATAGTGTCTGGCCTTACATCATTTAGGTCTTTAATCCATTTTGAGTTTATTTTTGTGTATGGTGTTAGGGAGTGTTCTAATTTCATTCTTTTACATGTAGCTGTCCAGTTTTCCCAGCACCACTTATTGAAGAGGCTGTCTTTTCTGCACGTATATTCTCGCCTTCTTTATCAATAATAAGGTGACCATATGTGCATGGGTTTATCTCTGGGCTTTCTATCCTGTTCCATTGATCTATATTTCTGTTTTTGTGCCAGTACCATACTGTCTTGCTTACTGTAGCTTTGTAGTATTCTGCTGCATTTTTATATTTAGAAATAAAAGTGCAAAAATTGGGCCTCTAATAAGAGTGATATAAGAGGATAAAGTTTGGTCCAGAGGAGATGTGTACATAGATTGATACTAATCCATGAAAATATGTTTAATCGAGCTTCCCTAGTGGTGCAGTGGTTGAGAGTCCGCCTGCCAATGCAGGGGACACGGGTTCGTGCCCTGGTCCGGGAAGATCCCACATGCCGCGGAGCGGCTGGGCCTGTGAGCCCTGGCCGCTGAGCCTGCGCGTCTGAAGCCTGTGCTCCGCAACGGGAGGGGCCACAACAGTGAGAGGTCCAAGTACCGCAAAAAAAAAAAAAAAAAAAATTATGTTTAATCAGATATGTTGCTTGAGTACCGTGTATCTTAGGATCCCAACCTAATAGTTAGTCCTTTACAATTGGAGAACTTAGAAATATGCAGTCTCTGGTAAAAGAAAGAATGCTGAGTAAATCTTTGCTAAACCCAGACTCTCATGGACAAAAAAAGAGATGCTACTGAGCAAAGTATTCCAACTATTTGAGAGATGCCTCAAATGAAAGATTGATCTATAAGGACATCAGACTATTGCAACCTAACACTTGTTATTCCTTGTAGCTGGCTTGAAAGACGAACCTAGCAGATATGTATTTGTCCTTTGTCCTGTAACTTCCTCTTACAGACTAACAACAGAAAGAGTTGAAGGCAGATAGACCCACAGTGTCATTAGTAAGAATATAGGTTTTTACAAAGAATATGAATTTTCAAAATCGATCAGTTTATCAAAGGATTCTTAAAACATGTATATACATTCCTAGGATACACAATAAACTCATTGTTTGGGATTTTAATTTAAAAAAGTAGAAGTCTGTACTCAACATAGAATGTAGCTCACCGTTGCAGAAGGAGGGATCAAGAGACCCCAGGGGAGATGTCTGGTTCTGAGGTAATGATATTGAGCCATGGTGGCAATGTGTTTTCTGCCAGATCTTGGTGGGAGTCTCCATAATTGTTGAAGACCGCTACACCACCAGAAAATCATCAGTAAATATGTTGATCAAGCAAAATTAAATTTATTTTACTTATTGCAGCAAGGGAGAACATGAACTTGGCATAGCCTTATTTGTGTGAAGGTATGAAAGGTTATTTAAGGAGTTTCAGGACCTGGATTTGGTGACTTAAGGTGGATTTTACATGATAAAGAACCCACTGGAATTAAGTAGAGTTTATAATATAATAGTGTTTGTTTGGTGGACACAGCAAGGCAGCGGTCTTAAAATGAGTCTTGATGATACAGCTGTTAGTTTTCATGTAGGCTGATTTGGTTGGGTTACAGACCTATTTTCTGAGAGAAAATATTTCCTAGAGTCAGCTACTAGGTTATCTTTGTTTGGTCTGAGTTGTTTAACTAGGAACTTGAAAAGATGCCCAGCTTCATTTTTTACAGAGAGAGGTAATTATATTGGCATCATTTCTCACCATCTATATCCTATTTTAGAGAAGGAATGTGGAAGAAATAATATCAGGAAAAAACCCCAAACAAATCAAGTACATTTGGAACATTTAAAACTTGATTATATTTGCTTTTCAAACCTTCTGTGTTTAACAAATATATTTTAATTAAGTTTGCTAAAGCAAGGCTTAAACTTCTAACCTTTTCTGCTGAAGTTACATATTTCTTTGGATGTTACTCAGATAAAAATCTAAGGTCATATCTCTCCTCAGATTCCTTTGAAATGTGGTTCTTTATTTTTATATTGTTCTAAATATTTGTCTATTTTTCAGTCCTAATAATTTGACTTAAATGTGTGACATTTTTGCACCTCTGTTTATTTTTTTCTCCCTTATTACTCTTGTTCATGGTATTCAAATGTACAGAGAGCCAATTTGGGTCAAATAATTAATAGAATTTGCATTGTAATGACATAAAAAATATTGTTCAATTCAGAACCAAAGGATGTGCTCTGACATGTAATTTTTTGCCACAGTTGCCACTATTGCTCCATCTCCAGGGTTACCTGTTGCCTATACTTTTCTTTTCTTCCTTTGTTACATACACTTCAGCTGTGCCAGTGTCTCAAGCTTCTCTGTTGATCTGTTGAATCCATGCCTACAAAAAACACCCACGCATTTACACCCTCTCCTCCTACCCCCTTTTTCCTGTGCACGCTATTCGGGTCTAATGATTTCTCAGGACTTCTGAACAGTTCTCATCCTCTAACTTCCCTTCCTTACTTTCCTGAGTCCAACTTTTGTTTGTTTTAGTCATCTTTGACTAATCCCTCATTTCACTGAAGTGATTCTCAGATTACTTCCTAACATATAATATGTAGGAAGTAAATTTTCTGCATGTTTTCATATCTAGAGTTGCTTTCATTCTACTCTTCACTTCAGAGTTTTATTGTGTAAAATTTGTACTTGAAACTCTTTTCACTCAGAATGTTTTCTTCTAGCAGTTTGATGAAAATCTGATTCACATTGCTTTGTGTGAATTCTTTTTTCTTCTCTCTAGAAATTTTAGAATCCTTGCCTTATTCATAGTGTTCTGAAATTTTCCTACAGTGTATTTAAAGGTATTTTTCCTTCAGTGTGAAGGGCCATCTTAAAAAAGGCTGTCTCTCTTCAAATCTAGGAAATGGGTGTAAATGTTTTCTATAATTAACCTTCTGCATTTGAAACTGTTGGACATTCTGAATTGATTTTCTAGGTATTTTGAATTTTCTACTTGTCCTTTATTCTACATTTTGGGACATTTTCTCCAATTTGGTTCCTACTCTTTCTGTGGCACTTTTATTTTTGCAGTTATAGTTTTAATTTCCAAGAGATCCTTCTCACTCTCTGATAACTCCTATTTCATAGTATCTCTTGTTCTTACTGTCACTAAATAGCTTCTGTAATTTACCTGAGACTATTCAATAAAGTTTAGTTTTAAATGTTTTCATTTTTTCCTCTGGATTACCTTTATTTTTCCTAACATCAGATGGTGTATTATATTATCTTAGATTTTTCTCTTTCCTGCTGCAATTTCCCTCAAATGTTGGGTGACCCTTGGTTTTCCTTTCATATTTAAGAATAAGACAGTAGAAATACTTGGAATCTCTGTGCTCTTGGGTTAGGCATGTCCAGTGATAAACTCTGCTCTAAGGAATAGTAAAGGATCAGTTAGTATCCTGTTCTCTACTGTGAGATGTTTAAATATTTAGAGCTTTAATTTAGGAAATCAGAACCCCTGTTAGATTACATCATACATCTTTCTCTCCATACTCTACTCCAGGTTGCATATTCAATCTCTTTTTTTAATTAAAAAAATTATTTACCTGTGATGGGCTTATTCCTGTGTGGTGATCATTTTGCAGAAAGAATGGGGAAGGTATGTGGGAAAGTTTGACTTTTTCAAGATAACCTTTTTTTTTTTTTTAACATCTTTATTGGAGTATAATTGCTTTACAATGGTGTGTTAGTTTCTGCTGTATAACAGAGTGAATCAGCTATACGTGTACATATATCCCCATATCTCCTCCCTCTTGTGTCTCCTTCCCACCCTCCCTATCCCACCCCTCCAGGTGGACAAAAAGCACCAAGCTGATCTCCCTGTGCTATGTGGCTGCTTCCCACTAGCTATCTGTTTTGCATTTGATAGTGTATATATGTCCATGCCACTCTCTCACTTCATCCCAGCTTATCCTTCCCCCTCCCCGTGTCCTCAAGTCCATTCTCTACATCTGTGTCTTTATTCCTGTTCTGTGCCTAGGTTATTCAGAAACTTTTTTTTTTTTAAGACAGCCTCTCCAATAAGTGATGCTAGGAAAACTGGACAGCTACATGTAAAAGAATGAAATTAGAATACTTCCTAACACCATACACAAAAATAAACCCAAAATGAATTAAAGACCCAAATGTAAGGCCAGACACTATAAAATTCTTAGAGGAAATCATAGGCAGAACACTCTATGACATAAATCACAACAAGATCCTTTTGGACCCACCTCCTAGAGATATGGAAATAAAAACAAAAATAAACAAATGAGACCTAATGAAACTTCAAAGCTTTTGCACAGCAAAGGAAACCATAAACGAGACCAAAAGGCAACCCTCAGAATGGGAGAAAATATTTGTAAATGAAGCAACTGACAAAATATTAATCTGCAAAATTTACAAGCAGCTCATGCAGCTCCATATCAAAAAAGCAAACAATCCAATCCAAAAATGGGCAGAAGACCTAAGTAGACATTTCTCCAAAGAAGATATACAGATTGCCAACAAACACATGAAAGGATGCTCAACATCACTAATTATTAGAGAAATGCAAATCAAAACAACAATGAGGTATCACCTCACACCAGTCAGAATGGTCATCATCAAAAAATCTACAAACAATAAATGCTGGAGAGGGTGTGGAGAAAAGGAAACCCTCTTTCACTGTTGGTGGGAATGTAAATTGATACAGCCACTATGGAGAACAGTATGGAGGTTCCTTAAAAAACTAAAAATACCATATGACCCAGCCAACCCACTACTGGGCATATACCCAGAGAAAACCATAATTCAAAAAGAGTTATGTACCACAATGTTCATTGCAGCTCTATTTACAATAACCAGGACATGGAAGCAGCCTAAGTGTCCATCGACAGAAAAATGGATAAAAACAATGTGGCACATATATAATAGAATATTACTCAGCCATAAAAGGAAACGAAATTGAGTTATTTGTAGTGAGGTGGATGGACCTAGAGACTGTCATACAGAGTGAAGTAAGTCAGAAAGAGAAAAATAAATACTGTACGCATATAACCTTTTAATCATCATCTACCCTTCTTGATCCTGCCCTCTTTTGAAAGTACATTCATTGAATCTATGTCTCTCATAGTATAAAGTAAATCAAGTGACTGAGCCGGTTGATCTGACCCATATTTGTGAGGCATACCAACCAACACTATTCCCTCAGTTATCCATCTTTGAGAAATTTGTTTAAATGACTTGCCTGCTGAAAGCATGGCAAGAATTTCCTTCCCATTTTACTTGTGCCCTGGTATTATCTGTCTTTTCAAATTTGTTTAACATCATTCTCTTGGGTTTTTAATAAGACAAGAAATAAACTCAGAAGCTCAGCTTGACAATCCTTAGTCTCATGTTTTAACAGTAGTGTGTGTATCCCTCTATTTGATCGCATTCAAAATCACTTTTCATCTATTACATGGCAGTAATTAGAATGTATAAATTGTACTGCTGTTTTTGAGAAGGAGGTGAAATGGATGTCCATAACTGCTTTGGGCAGTCATTTGGTATGATGTTTCTGGAAAGCAATTTGGCTGTGTGGATCAAGATAATTGAGGATTTAATGTCTGTAACAATCTATTGTATGGAAATATCTAGAGACCCATTTAAGGAGCTCTTAAACTGTTATGAACAGCCTTATTCAAATAATGAGAAGTTTGAAATAACTAAAATGCTAACTGCTTAAGAAATTATTAAATAATTTATTATATCTTTCATAAAAGAATATTTAGACAAAGAAAAATCAAGATATACTTAAATGATGACAATATAATATTAAATAAGAAAGCAGGCTAGCATACTATGTATTTAATATAATACAGATTTTAACTCACATCATACAGAATTACCATTTTTATCAGTAGAAACAGTCTGCAACTTTAAATTAAAATATATAGATATTGTAAGTAGTTATAATAAATATAATTATATATGTTGTGTAATTACCTAAGTTAAAATTAATTATACAAAGTAGAAATAAAAATGGATACAGTGAAGGAATACTAACAGAAATTAACTTGAGGTGATAGGATTACAGTTAACATTTATTTTCCAGATTATTTTTGTATTTATGTCAATCCCAATCCCCCAGTTCATCACACCACCACCACCACCCCCGCCACTTCCCCCCCTTGGTTTCCATACACTTGTTTTCTACATCTGTGTCTCAATTTCTGCCCTGCAAACCGGTTCTTCTGAACCATTTTTCTACGTTCCACATATATGTGTTAATATGCAATATTTGTTTTTCTTTTTCTAACTTACTTCACTCTGTATGACAGTCTCTAGATCCATCCATGTCTCTACAAATGACCCAATTTCGTTCCTTTTTATGACTAATATTCCATTGTATATATGTACCACATCTTCTTTATCCATTCATCTGTCGATGGGCATTTAGGTTGCTTCCATGTCCTGGCTATTGTAAATAGTGCTGTAATGAACATTGAGGTGCATGTGTCTTTTTGAATTATGGTTTTCTCTGGGTATATGCCCAGTAGTGGCATTGCTGGGTCATATGGTAATTCTATTTTTTGTTTTTTAAGGAACCTCCATACTGTTCTCCATAGTGACTGTATCAATTTACATTTCCACCAACAGTGCAAGAGGGTTCCCTTTTCTCCACACCATCTCCAGCATTCGTTGTTTGTAGATTTTCTGATGATGCCAATTCTAATTGGTGTGAGTTGATACCTCATTGTTGTTTTGATTTGCATTTCTCTAATAATTAGTGATGTTGAGCAGCTTTTGATGTGTTTCTTGGCCATCTATATGTCTTCTTTGGAGAAATGTCTACTTAGGTCTTCTGCCCATTTTTGGACTGGGTTGTTTTTTTTTTAATATTGAGCTGCATGAGCTGTTTATATATTTTGGAGATTAATCCTTTGTTTGTTGATTCATTTGCAAATATTTTCACTCATTCTGAGGGTTGTCTTTTTGTCTTGTTTGTAGTTTCCTTTGCTTTGCAAAAGCTTTTAAGTTTCATTAGGTCCCATTTGTTTATTTTTGTTTTTATTTCCATTTCTCTAGGAGGTGGGTCAAAAAAGTTCTTGCTGTGAATTATGTTAAAGAGTGTTCTTCCTATGTTTTCCTCTAAGAGTTTTATAGTGTCTGGTTTTACATTTAGGTCTCTAATCCATTTTGAGTTTATTTTTGTGTTTGATGTTAGGGAGTATTCTAATTTTGTTCTTTTACATGTAGCTGTCCAGTTTTCCCAGCACCACATATTGAAGAGACTGTATTTTCTTCATTGTGTATCCTTGCCTCCTTTGTCATAGGTTAATTCACCATAGGTACATGGGTGAATCTCTGGGCTTTCTCTCCTGTTCCATTGAGGTATACTTCTCTTATTGTACCAGTACCATATTGTCTTGATTACTGTAGCTTTGTACTATCGTCTGAAGTCAGGGAGTATGATTCCTCCAGCTCTGTGTTTTTCCCTGAAGACTGCTGTGGCTATTTGGGGTCTTTTGTGTTTCCATACAAATTGTGAATTTTTTTGTTCTAGTTCTGTAAAAAATGCCATTGGTAATTTGATGGGTATTGCATTGAATCTGTAGATTGCTCTGGGCAGTATAGTCATTTTCACAATATTGATTCTTCCAATCCAAAAACATGGTATATCTCTCCATCTGTTTGTAACATCTTTAATTTCTTTCATCAGTGTCTTATAGTTTCCTGCATACAGGTCTTTTGTCTCCCTAGGTAGATTTATTCCTAGGTATTTTATTCTTTTCATTGCACTGGTAAATGGGAGTGTTTCCTTAATTTCTCTTTCAGATTTTTCATCATTAGTGTATAGGAATGCCAGAGATTTCTGTGCATTAATTTTGTATCCTGCAACTTTACCAGATTCATTGATTAGCTCTACTAGTTTTCTAGTTGCATCTTTAGGATTCTCTATGTATACTATCATGTCATCTGCAAAGAGTGACAGTTTTACTTCTTCTTTTCCAATTTGTATTCCTTTTATTTCTTTTTCTTCTCTGATTGCTGTGGCTAGAACTACCAAAACTATGTTGAGTAAAAGTGGTGAGAGTGGACATCCTTGTCTTGCTCCTGATCTTAGAGGAAATGCTTTCAGTTTTTCACCATTGAGAATGATGTTTGCTGTGGGTTTGGCATATATGGCCTTTATTATGTTGAGGTGGGTTCCCTCTATGCCCACTTTCTGCAGAGTTTTTGTCATAAATGGGTGTTGAATTTTGTCAAAAGCTTTTTCTGCATCTATTGAGATGATCATTTTGTTTTTAGTCTTCAGTTTGTTAATATGGTGTATCACATTGATTGATTTGCTTATATTGAAGAATCCTTGCATCCCTGGGATAAATCTCACTTGATCATGGTGTATCATCCTTTTAATGTGCTATTGGATTCTGTTTGCTAGTATTTTTTTGAGGATTTTTGCATCTATATTCATCAGTGATATTGGTCTGTAATTTTCTTTTTTTGTAGTATCTTTGTCTGGTTTTGGTATCAGGGTGATGGTGGCCTCATAGAATGAGTTTGGGAGTGTTCCTCCCCCTGGAATTTTTTGAAAGAGTTTGAGAAGAATGGGTGTTCCCTCTTCTCTAAATGTTTGATAGAATTCACCTGTGAAGCCATCTGGTCCTGGACTTTTGTTTGTTGGAAGAGTTTTAATCACAGTTTCAATTTCATTACTTGTGATTGGTCTGTTCATATTTTCTATTTCTTCCTGGTTTAGTCTTAGAAGTTTATACCTTTCTAAGAATTTGCCCATTTCTTCCAGTTTGTCCGTTTTATTGGCATAGAATTGCTTTTTGTATTCTCTTAGAATGCTTTGTACTTCTGCAGTGTCTGTTGTAAGTTCTCCTTTTTCATTTCTAATTTTATTGATTTGAGTCCTCTCCCTCTTATTCTTGATGAGTCTGGCTAATTAATGGTTTATCAATTTTGTTTATCTTCTCAAAGAACCTGCTTTTAGTTTTATTGATCTTTGCTATTGTTTTCTTTGTTTCTATTTCATTTATTTCTGCTCTGATCTTTATGATTTCTTTCCTTCTGCTAACTTTGGGTTTTGTTTGTTCTTCTTTCTCTAGTTCCTTTAGGTGTAAGGTTAGATTGTTTATTTGAGATTTTTCTTGTTTCTTGATGTAGGCTAGTATTGCTATATACTTCCCTCTTTGAACTGCTTTTGCTGCATCCCATAGGTTTTGGGTCACTGTGTTTTCATTGTTATTTGTCTCTAGATATTTTTTTATTTCCTCTTTGATTTCTTCAGTGATCTCTTGGCTATTTAGTAATGTATTGTTTAGCCTCCATGTGTTTGTATTTTTTACATTTACTTCCCTGTATTTGATTTGTAATGTCATAGTGTTGTGGTCAGAAAAGATGCTTGATATGATTTCAATTTTCTTAAATTTACTGAGGCTTGATTTTTGACCCAGGATATGATCTATCCTGGAGTATGTTCTGTGAGCACTTGAGAAGAAAGTGTAATCTGCTCTTTTTGGATGGAATGTCCTATAAATATCAATTAAATCTATCTGGTCTATTGTGTCATTTAAAGCTTGTGTTTCCTTATTAATTTTCTGTTTGGATGATCTGTCCATTGGTGTTAGTGAGGTGTTAGAGTCCCCCACTATTATTGTGTTACTGTTGATTTCCTCTTTTATAGCTGTTAGCAGTTGCCTTATGTATTGAGTTGCTCCTGTGTTGGGTGCATATATATTTATAATTGTTATATCTTCTTGGATCGATCCCTTGATCATTATGTAGTGTCCTTCCTTGTCTCTTGTAACATTCTTTATTTTCAAGTCTATTTTTCTGATGTGAGTATTGCTACTCCAGCTTTCTTTTGATTTCCATTTGCATAGAATATCTTTTTCCATCCCCTCACTTTCAGTCTGTATGTGTCCCTAGGTCTTAAGTGGGTCTCTTGTAGACAGCATATATATTGGTCTTGTTTTTGTATCCATTCAGCAAGCCTGTGTCTTTTGGTTGGAGCATTTATTCCATTCAGGTTTAAGGTAATTATTGATATGTATGTTCCTATGACCATATTCTTAATTGTTTTGGGTTTGTTTTTGTAGGTCTTTTTCTTCTCTTGTGTTTCCCACTTAGAGAAGTTCCTTTAGCATTTGTTGTAGAGCTGGTTTGGTGGTGCTGAATACTCTTAGCTTTTGCTTGTGTGTAAATCTTTTGATTTCTCCGTCGAATCTGAATGAGATCTTTACTGAGTAGAGTAATCTTGGTTGTAGGTCTTTCACTTTCATCACTTTAAATATGTCCTGCCACTGCCTTCTGGCTTGCAGAGTTCTGCTGAAAGATCAGCTGTTAATCTTAATCAGAATAAAAACTACCATTTCATCCATGTTTTGGGGTTTGCATTGTGAACAAAATTTTAAATTTCAAAATGTTTTGATTACTAAATATTTTTTGAAATGAATGTCACAGAATTAGGATAAAGTTACTAGATCTCTTCATTATAGTGTTCCTTTAATTTGCATGGACTTCATCATTCAACTTTCAAGATATTTACTATTATACCCGTGTATCTAAAACAAGTGTATTGCTCTAAGACAGGATTTAATATTTCTGATTCACAAATAGCTGAGTCCCTTTCCTTTTTTTTTTTTTTTTTTTTTGGTCCTTGTCCTATTGACACAAGTTGCTTTTACAAGTTGCTTGTAAAAGCAACTTGTAAAATTTGTAAAAGCAATTTTACAAGTTGCTTTTTGCTTATTTTCTGCTACTGTAGACAGTTTTCATCTTCCACATAGAAAGCACCTTTTCCCTTAAAATTCAATGCCATTCAGAAAGATATTGGCTTAGAAGGGAGTTTGGTAAAGCAAGATAAGAACCTTTTAAATTAACACATTAACAGAGAAGTCTGAACTAAGTCATCTTCTGATATGCTTGTTGAGAAAAAAGTTCAACTGAATGAATATATCTATTCATTTATTGTATAAGTAGCTGCACTCGTCTTCTCCTGGTCTAAATTTTGATGGTCCTATTTTTTGTTTGGTTGGGAAATGTATATAAATACACTATATTTTCTTTATTAAAATGTATCTTTAAAGCAAGAAAGAAAAATAATTCTTAGAAAAAAATTTTTTTTAATGAGTTCCTATTAAATTTTCAGGCCCCACCAAGTGTTATGGCAGTGTTATACCACACTGGTTTGTGGACTGTAAAGCATACTTTATATCAGTCAGTTGCAGAAAATAATCTTAGGCAGTAATGTAATAACATAGACTATGCAGTTTTTCTAGAAAATTAATAATTTCTTAGTAATTAGGCCATTTTTATGGCCTGTGAAATTAACTGCTATTCAGTTCAAC
Organism: Pseudorca crassidens; assembly: GCF_039906515.1. Taxonomy (NCBI): domain Eukaryota; kingdom Metazoa; phylum Chordata; class Mammalia; order Artiodactyla; family Delphinidae; genus Pseudorca; species Pseudorca crassidens. Next base: position 80,841,199 of record NC_090298.1, read on the forward strand.
TGGAGAAGTTTGTGCACATGCATATATCTTAATTCTGAATTTGAGTGACATCAGGTTTTTCTCTGTAGAACCTGAATACTGTGGTAAGTCTTCCAAATTACCATCAAGCTTTGCAAAAAGCCCTTTTTAAAAAATCACACTTCTCTGAGATTCAAGCTGATAGGATTCAGATTAATTTTAAAGAGAGGCAGCAATATTTGGATATAGTAAGGGGATTACTTCATATGCAATATACATGATCATAGCCAAAAAACAGCTGAAGGCAAGTCTTTTTTTTTTTTTTTAATTCGTTTTGTTTTCTTTTGAAAATCTCAATTTCCAGTCATATATGTTTGGAAACCTAGAGCAACAAATTCAGCCATAGTGAGAAGGGGTAGAGAGGTTCTTAGATGTCATATGCAAGTTCACCACCTTCCCTGATTAGCAGCTGTTACCAGTAAGATATGTGGGGTACGATATCATTATTTGTTAAGTGTATCTGGTGGAACCACTTACTTAGAGACTATGCTTTATTTACAGTATTAAATCTCCTCTTTGATAATCCTAGCTAATATCCAGTTACTATCAAAGAAGATATGTGACGTAGTTAGTATGTATGGGAAGGAGAATAAAAAGTAAAAGAAAAAAGAGAGAGAATACAAAGTAGCATCATTATAGTTATCTTTAAACTAAATATTATTGTAATATGTTTTTAAGACAATCAAAATAAACAGTGTAGTTGCTAATGTTTGTCAAACACAAACTGACAAAGGGGTTGTTTAAAATAACAGATAATGAGAATTTCTATCCTGGAAGAAAACATATAGTAACCAGATACGTTAATCATGTTCATTCCTGGATTCAAATTAAAAATAAATTTCCCCTGGGGGAAACATGTGAATGGCTGTGTAACATTACTACATAAAGTATCCCTTCTCTGCCAGCTGCAGGAAGTGTTTCTTTTTCTTTCTTTCTTCTTCTTCTGTTATTTTAAAATTTTTCTAGTCTAGCTATATTTACATTTGAAGTCATTTTATTTTTTGTTTTTTACTTCTTTAATTGAAATCCATGGGATCAGACAAGTTTCAGAATTTAGATTACATTCATTTTTATTTTTTAGAAAGGAATTTGGAACATATTCCAAATACTAACCTCATTATCAATTATATTAATATTTCTGTAGCAAAATGTACAAATAATTACGCTCAGTAAATAAAGACCAAGATGAGCTTTGCATAAGTTCTAGTGAGGTGTTACAGTCAGATCAATTGTGGACTAACATTGAATCTTCAGACATTTTTGGTTTTAAGAATTCTGGATAGGGATTATGTGCCTGTGGTTGTCTCTCTGAGAAATTTATATTTAAATGGAGTCTCTAAATTAAAAAACAAACAACGGTAAATGTGTCAGAAGATTAGAATTTTCAAAGTAATATAATGGTCAACACTTTTGTAAAGAAAAATCACCAGGTTAAAATAAATATTTCCATTGTTATTAATTTTCCATTGTTATTAAAACATTGTTATTCCCAAGGTATAGTTAGAACCAGGATTCCAAATTCAAATGCTTACTTTCTAGGGCTACTCAGGTACCATAAATGGGTGAGGTGGTCAGATGGTCAGTTATGATGTGATAGGGAGTTGTAGAGAATATGAACTGAAGATGGGATAACTGGCCTGTAGGCAGCCATAGTCTGTCCATCTATCTGTCTGTCTGCCTCTCTCTGTCTCTGTCTGTGTCTCTGTCTCTCTCTCTCTCTCACACACACACACACACACACACAGAGCCCAATGTGATTTTTGAGTCAGAAAAAAAATATATATTATAATGGAAGATTGAAAATAATTAATTATGGAAGGATTTATGACAACCCAACTAGTCTTTCAAATTTAGCTTGTTTGTTGTTGCCACTGTTTTCTACTTCACTAAAACAGTACCTAACTTATTTAATTATACATTCATTTTATGCAGTCAGTCTTTTGACAAATACTTATTAAATATCTACTCTATTATAAAATGAGTGTAAAACACTGGGGAAATAGAAATGAATAAGGCAGTTCATGCCTTAAATATGAGCTAAACTGTTTACACTTATCATGCATGGGTAGGAGCATGGTGCTTCAGGATTCCAAAAGATATGCACCCTTCTCCGTCTGTGCGTGTTAGGGAAGCATCCTCAGAAGTGACAAAACTTTGTGAAGGAACAGTAAAAGCTATTCAAGCAATGAATGGTACAAGGGTTTCCAAGGAGAGGGAAGACTAAAAGGACACTTGTAATTGAGAAACTAAGGAGAATCCATTATGGCAAGAGCCTAGGATAAAAATGTATTTTCTGTTTTAAATAAGCAGGGCAAAAATAGAGCTACCTCCACTGTTGAGATTGTTTGAATTTTTGTTAATTCCACATTTTTCCCTTTTATCAGTTATAAATCAGTATAATTTGAATGTAAGACTGTTTAGGTGTTTGCTCTATACTTTTTTTCAAAAAAATTCTCCCCCTTACTTGTACTCTCAAAAGACCAAAAAAAGAAACAAAAAAACCTAAAAACAAACAAAACACAATAGAAACAAAAATTCCACTGATTATATTTGATAAATGTACATCATTTATCATTTTCACTGTAAGAGAAAGAAAATTTATATATAAAGAAATAAATATAAAGAAAAAGAAAATGAAAGCAAGCAAGAAAGAGACTAGTTCTTTCCGAGACATAATTTCATAGGGTAATTATACCTTGTTTCAAAGAAAAAATGAAATTTGTATTACAATTGGAATTCAGTATTATTTTACCTTGCCAGTATATTCTAATTTTTAATATAAAGCTCATCACATAGCTTGAAACACCAAAAGTATACAATTAACTCTGAAGCAAGCATTCTATTGTTATTTTAAATTCCTGTACAACAGCTAAATGGAGGAAATTGAAATAAATGAAATTATATTTTGCCTTCTTTTATTAAAAATGCCTACAAATAGAACAAAAATATATGTGTTCCAAATGTATCCAGTGTTAATGGTATGAAAGCTGTAACCAAGCAAGAGTCTCATGCAAAATCCACTGGGATAAACTTCACACTGACCTGGGTAAGACTGCTAATTTAATTTTATTGTTTCAAGTAAAAGTGACTTGAAACCGAGGGAGACTAATCTGAACAGTAAGCCTAATTGCAAATGCCTCAGTACATAATGCAGGTAATAACAGTTCCCGTGTGGATAATAGAAGTTAGAAGAGTACTGAAAATTACATTTTCTTTTGCTGTAGTGGAAATAAACCAATATTGCATCTTATCTCCTGATCCACATACTACACTGGAAATTGCTTTCCACGTTTTACTAATTTTACTGACAGGATATTATGTGAAACTTTTGTTTTTTTCCTTATGTACTTATTCAGATCAAATTTAAAAATACACCCAGTAGCAACATTTGAAAATGACAAAAAAAAAAAAGGGGAAATTCTAGTCATGTACATCTATGATTTCACATGGCTTTATCACCAGTATTCATTATGATGTCTCAAATAAATTGAGAATATTTCTATATCAAATGACTGTATACTAAAGAAAGATATTCTGTGCATGTGCCTGTGAAACAATGTATCTGAAATTAGTGTGAGCTGCTAAACCACACACAAAATTTATAGCATTAGATAAAACACTGTAAATGCCATTGTGAATGAGCGTTGAGATGTTTAATATTTGCATATAAATTTAAATTATTTCAGTAAATTATACCCCAAATAAAAAAAGACTTTCGTACCTCTAATATAGAGATTAAAAACCATCAGGTGGGCTTCCCTGGTGGTGCAGTGGTTGAGAGTCCGCCTGCCAATGCAGGGGACATGGGTTTGTGCCCTGGTCCGGGAAGATCCCACATGCCGCGGAGTGACTGGGCCCGTGAGACATGGCCACTGAGCCTGCGTGTCCGGAGCCTGTGCTCTGCAACGGGAGAGGCCACAACAGTGAGAGGCCCACATACCACAAAAAAATAAAAAATAAAATTAAATTAAAAAGACCATCAGGTGCTGAGAAGGATTGTACACTGTTGGAGCCTAAGGGCAGTCCAGCACAGACCTTCTGACACTGCAGTAAGAAGAGTATCATACTTAGAAGACTTGAGTTCCTGTTGAGTCCCCACTCAGGCTAGGACCACTGGTGATTCACAAGGGCGGTATTTATCAATTGATTCACTAATTCTACATTTGCCCTTGATGATGTGTACGGTACTCTTGATGATATACACTCTGGCCCTCACATGCACATAGAGATGCAGATACTTACAAATACTCTTCTTAACAAACAGCAAATTGCTCATTTCCAAGTTAAAGTTATAATTCGAGCTATGTTTGTTTGCTGTGTTTAAACATTTAGCTCTACAGTGTGGTACTACTTGGTATAGTTTTGTATCTTGGTTTTTAGGGTTCTTCTTTCTTGGTTGTTGGTGTTGACCGAGATTTTTAAAACTTGTTTAAGCAAGCGAATGCAGCATAAAGTATTTTAAGTTAGGTAATAGAACAGATTACTCTTGTCTGTTTTAAAATTCAGTTGCTCCCCAAAATGGTGTTTATTGCAATAATATGTAAAGCTTCTGAAGTCTGAGAAATTCTGGGCAATTCAAAAGGATGTACTAAATTGATCTGTTAAATTTCATTCTGGGAAACCATTTACTATACCCCATCTAATAATAAGCACTAAATATTCAAAAGGCACTTAACAAAGAGAAGTAACAAAGGGGTTGGAAGGGATTTGAAGATAAAAAGCATTTTACCCGACAGATTTGGGCTTTATTCAAGGGATCCACTAAATTAATTTAACTTATGATACTTTATTTCAATAGTGGCATGATAAATTCAGAGTAACTTACATGAATGAACTAATATTATTCTAGATAGAATATTTAGTTCATTTTCTAAAAGTTTTCTTAAGGCCACAAAATATTTGAAGCGTTGTTACACTGTGATACCATTATGTTATATGAGAAAATGGGGTGGGATGTTTTACCATAACTGTGAAGTAAGTCAGAAAGAGAAGAACAAATACTGTATGCCAACGCGTATATATATGGAATCTGAAAAGAAAAATAGTTCTGATGAACCTAGTGGCAGGACAGGAATAAAGATGCAGACATAGAGAATGGAGTTGAGGACACGGGGTGGGGGGAGGGGAAGCTGGGACGAAGTGAGAGAGTAGCACTGACATATATACACTACCAAATGTAAAATAGATAGCTAGTGGGAAACAACTGCATAGCACAGGGAGATCAGCTAGGTGCTTTGTGACCACCTAGAGGGATGGGATAGGGAGGGTGGGAGGGAGGGGATATGGGGATATATGTATACATATAACTTCACTTTTTTCTACAGCAGAAACTAGTACAACGTTGTAAAGCAATTATATTCCAATAAAGATGTAAAAATATATATATTATGCATAATGGAAAATATCAGTGAAGCACAGTTTAGACAGATATCTAACTTAAATTAAAATGCTGTAATATATTAATCTTTTCCTACTTAACATGTGAAAGATGTTGTACCAAGTACTGGGAATGGTGTGGAAAACAGATACCATCCCTACCCTCCTGAAATTTATAATCCAGTAAATAAGATACAATTCTGAAAATAAATATAAATGTACAACTTGCTAACTACAATGAGAATGACATGGTGCTTCAAAAGCATATTGGATTTGACAAAGGCTGTGAGATGAGAGATGACTCCTCAGATGAACTGTTGATAAAGTGTAATCATGAAAATGTTTAGATAAATCTGTGTATAAATTGTAATGGCAGAATTGTTCTTGCTGTAACTGTAACTTCCAATTACATACCCTTGTATGACCATCCTTCACAGCAATATGATCAGCAAAAACTTTAACTTTTAGGCATTTTTGTCTCCATCACTCTTTACACTTGATAATGTAGTAAAACATTGTGTCCAAACTGAAAATTGATGTTATGTTTTTAATACACACACCCTACAACCCTGCCTTTTTTTTTTTTTTAATTGGGGTATAGTTGATTTACAATGTGTTAGTTTCAGGTATACAGCATAATGGATCTGTTATATATATACATATATCTATTCTTTTTTAGATTCTTTTCCCATATAGCCCACTATAGAGTATTGAGTAGAGTTCCCTTATTAGTTATCTATTTTATATATAGTACTGTGTATATGTCAATCCCAATCTTCGAGTTTATCCCTCCCCCCACCCCCTTGCCCCCAGTAACCATAAGCTTATTTTCTACATTTGTAACTCTATTTCTGTTTTGTAGATAAGTTCATTTGTACCCTTTTTTTAGATTCCACATATAAGTGATATACGATATTTGTCTTTCTCTGTCTGACTTCACTCAGTATGACAATTTCTAGTTCCATCCATGTTGCTGCAAATAGCATTATTTCATTCTTTTTTATGACTGAGGAATATTCTATTGTGTGTATGTACCACATCTTCTTTATCCATTCCTCTGTTGATGGACATTTAAGTTGCTTCCATGTCCTGGCTATTGTAAATAGTGCTGTAATGAACATTGGGGTGCATGTATGTTTTTGAAGTATGGTTTTCTCTGGATATATGCCCAGGAGTGGGATTGCTGGATCATATGATAGTTCTATATTTAGTTTTTTAAGGAAACTCCATACTGTTCTCCATAGTGGCTGCATCAATTTACAATCCCACCAAGAGTATAGGAGGATTCCCTTTTCTTCACACCCTCTCCAGCATTAATTGTTTGTAGATTTTTTGATGATGGCCATTCTGACTGGTGTGAGGTGATACCTCATTGTAGTTTTGATTTTCATTTCTCTAGTAATTAGTGATGTTGAGCATCTTTTCACGTGCTTTTTAATCATCTGTATTTCTTCTTTGGAGAAATGTCTGTTTAGATCTTCTGCCCGTCTTCTGATTGGGTTGTTTGTATTTTTTGATATTGAGCTGCATGAGCTGCTTGTATATTTTGGAGATTAATCCCTTGTCGGTTGCTTCGTTTGCAAATATTTTCTCCCATTCCGAGGGTTGTCTTTTGTTTTGTTTATGGTTTCCTTTGCTATGCAAAAGCTTTGAAGTTTCATTAGGTCCCATTTGTTTATTTTTGTTTTTATTTTCATTACTCCAGGAGGTGGATCGAAAAAGATCTTGCTGCGATTTTTGTCAGAGTGTTCTGCCTATGTTTTCCTCTAACCCTGCTTTTCTAAAAGCTTTCATACCTCTTTTTCTTGCTGTTGAGCAAGTAAATATTCAATGAGTTTCTTCAGTATAACTATGCATAGTCCACATGTTGGAAAATCTTAATATTTAGAAGTATTATTTCTGTTTGATTTTCTAGAGAGGAAATGTTTTTATATGTTCTATTTTTGTAAAAAATATATCTTGAAAATAAAAGTAGCAAACTGTTTTGAATGAAAATTTCAACTTTGTAGTAGAAAGCTAGAAATTCAAATACAACTCTCATATTTATAGTCAGATTTGACTTTTGGGATGACTATGGGGTAATTTCAGTACCTTGGATTTTTCATCAGTAAAGGAGGAATAAAAATAATTACCTAACTATAGGAGTCTTGTAAGGATTACAGAATTAATGTATTTATGTTTTTAGAGAGTCTAAGATGAAAGGTTCTAGATAAGTGTGAAATATTATTAAGGACAAATGTTATAGTTAGTCTCACATTCAGGTTAATAAATGTCACTTTAGATCAAAGGTTTATTTCATGCATTTCTGCAGGAATATGAAGGAAATTATTTATTTTCAACATTCTGCTCACAAGAATTTTTTTAAGTGTCATGAACTGTTACTAGGGACTAAAAGAAATAGTCTTGACGTTTACCAACTCTATATTTCTGGCATTATCTACATTAGCTGTATTGTGCAAATGGCTCTCAAAATTAAAATTAACACTGCTGGATCAAAAGAAAAGAAAAAAATACCTATAAAGACATGAACATTTTAAGCAATAACAAATTAAAATTAGGTAACATGGATTGAGGAGAGCAGAAAATAAAATGGTATCATTGAGAAGATTGTAATGACAAGTTTTTAAATTGCTGCATCTCTATTAAAATGATATTTAAAATATTATAACCAAATGAAAATTCTTTAATTTTATTAAGATTAATGGTAATATCAATGAGAATCACTCATTTGAAGAAAAGATTGATTTCCCTTATAAAATGCTGGGTCTAACACTAGTTTATACTGTATATGGCTCATAATTTCACAGCAAAAATCATATTTTTTAATCAAATGTTTGATTGTAGGACGTATGATCTTACCATGTTTTTACAATATGATTTTAAACAAGTGACATATCACACATGCAGATAAAGGGCAACTATAACAACTGTATAAGATTAACAAAAGTAGTCTAAGGTGTTCTCAGAGTGAGAAATTCCTGGATTAAAGATTTTAAAATGTTGTGTATGCTTTATTAATATTTGTTTATATTTTTGTTGGCTTTTGGAATAAATGAAATCCAATGGTTAGATATAAAACTAAGAAAATTCCACCATCCTTATGTGCTCCCCCAATGACCTGAATGAATGTATCAATAGTTAAGAAACATGTTGTTCATGGATTTGTATAATTTTGCCACCAGATCAAAAATAAATTCTTAGCTTATCTCACATCTATATCAGAATTGTAAATCGATTAAAAATTTATTAAAATATAAAATTATACTATAAATGAGTAGTTTTTCCTACTAGTAATATTTTTTCTTTAGGCATCATAGAAATTATAAATAAGCAGAAACTGATAATGTTTCTTGAGATTCTCAGAAACTGGTTCTAGGAAATATTACCTTGAACGAATTTGCAAAACAGTAATTAAGAGAAATTCTGAAATAGAATAATACGTATTATTTACGTATGTGTTAAGAATTTTTTTTAATTTAGTGATAAAAATAAATAGCTTAGAAGACTGATTTTTTTGTGACAGGGTAAAGGAGGGCTAGGAATGAATGGCCAGTTAACTGCTCAAGTTTCTGACATGCAGGCACTTTATGGAGACATTTATTACCTATATAGACAAAAATATGGACAGGATTTTAAAGATAATTTAGTCTACTTATTGTAAAATGTTTCTAAGAACGCCTCTAGCCTGCCACAAAGCAGGGAGGTGAGAGGCTGAACACGGCCCCTCATACTATCACTCGAACAGATCGGTTCTGAGTTTGCTTTTTTTTTTTTTTTTTTTTTTTTTTGCGGTATGCGGGCCTCTCACTGTTGTGGCCTCTCCCGTTGCGGAAAACAGGCTCCGGACGCGCAGGCTCAGCGGCCATGGCTCATGGGCCTAGCCGCTCCGTGGCATGTGGGATCTCCCCGGACCGGGGCACGAACCCGTGTCCCCTGCATTGGCAGGCGGACTCTCAACCAGTGCGCCACCAGGGAAGCCCCTGAGTTTGCTTTTTATATGTATAGCAATTCCTGAAAAGACTTCATTGGTAGAAATTGCTCAGCTGCTTCGAACAGTTTGAAATATACTGCTTTACACTGCTCTTTCAATTTTGAGATGAGGAATTTCTTCTCACCAGAGAGCCAGAGGGCCAAAGGTATTTTTATGTCATGAAGTAAGTGCTTTGAACTTTGAGATTGTTCACTCACATTTGCCACAGGCCTCAGGACTTCAATGACGTATGTCCTAGGACGCTCTACTGTGTTCACTCCACTAGAACCGCAGTCACCTCCTGTTTTTCCTTTAGTAATCCAAGCATGCTCCTACCTTAATGACTTTGCTCTGGATGTTCTCCATGACAACAATGATTTCTCTCAAGGTATAATTTCATAGCCCTTTCCCATATCTGTTTATGTTTTTACTCAAATGTCAGCTTTTCATTGAGGCCTTCTATTGATCCTTGAATAATAGACTGACTGCGAAAACGGCTATGATTCTTTCCCTCCCACTGACAGTGTTCCTTGCAATATGACCTTGCAGCTGCCTCTGTGATGATACTGATAGAAATTAGATGTTTTCCATTCTTTGACTCTAGGATAACCTTTGCTTTGGGAAGTAGCTTGCTGTGGAAATGTTAGGTTCCAATCCTAAGCCTAGGCCTTAAGAGACCTTGCACACTTATGCTTACACTTTTGGAGCCTGGTCACCACCCAAAAAAACAAGTCTAGGGCCAGGAGGATGAAAGACCATGCGCATTATAGCCAAAACATTCCAGCTCAGGTTAACCTAGACCAGCAACCTCCAGCCAATAACCACAGATATGAGTGAACCCGGCTGAGTTTGGCCAAGCCTGGCCGAGATCACTAGAACTGTCCTGGCACCCCCATAGACTCATAAAATAACAGATAGCTTTTGTTTTAGTCCATTAAATTTGGGGGAAATTTGTTATACAACAGGAGGTAACTAATATCTTTGAGTTTCCCAGCAAACAGGACTCAAGGCAAAGCTTAGGTAAGAGTATGTAAGAAAAAGGAAAGTAAGTCAGGAGACAACAAATAAAATTATACAAGATGATCCTACTGAACTGTCGATGGCCTCACAAGAAATTTTACTTTTTCTTGGGTCACTCAAGCCATTTCCAGAAGTGGTTATAGAACTACCACTTCTTGGAAGCAACCATCAGGGAAAGGAAGAGAAAGTGATCTATATGGTCTCTTTGCAATCTTGTATTTCTCACTCATCAAGGTTTACCTCATGGGATGTAAATTCCCATATGCTCTGGCCTGTGATACACAGTTTTTCTACGCAGTCAGTGATGAAGACAGAATCTCCATTTGTCAATTCAGCTGGACCAGGGCATTAGGGCTGTCGAGGTTCTGTCTGTGCTGAACACAAGAGCCATGCATAAGTCCTGCCCTCATTTCTGGGAAAGTCTAAGAACAACCAGTGGTATTAAAAATGAGACAACAGATGGAATACCTGGGTATTTATGACTGCAGGACTGCCATAATTTGGGCAAACCATCCTGAGGCCATTGCAACTAGGAAATGGGACAAAAATACAAAGCCCAGGGTTAGGTGGATCCTATAGGACTATAGGATCTGGATGTATATACACCAGTTCCTGTGTACATCCCTGGACTCCTGGCTAAATTCCATACCCTTCCCATACTGAGTTCACATACTACTTTCATGCTCCATTTTTCTCCTTAGTCCTTTCATATTTATATATTATATATTTTGATTTTATGTTGTATATTATTTGTTTTCATCCACTAGAATTTAAACTCTGTGACAAAATCGTATATGATTTTTCACTATTATTTCTCTAAGAACCAGAACAGTGCTTGGAACACAGTGGATTCTCAATAAACATTTGATTATTGAAGGAAAATAATCAATTTTAAACAAATACTTGACTAACTAAATGTTCAAATAATGTTGAACTATTTGCATGCCTTTAAGAATTGAACAATTCTTTAAAAAAATTTAAACTATCCTTTTCAGGTCAATTATGCAACAGCAGCCATATTCGCATTACTAAATTCTATTGATAAGAATTAGTTTTAAAGAAAACATCTGTCCCCCTTTCTCATTAATATATGTGGATTAATTTGAGAGAAAAGTTAACTGATTATTTTTAGACATATGAAAATTTGGGCATCACCATCTAACAAGATTACTTTTTTGATTATTATGTAATCAGTTATTCACTCAGCTCACAAATTTAGGCAAATCCTGATTAAAATTACCACTGTTATTTTAAAATAATGTAATACTGCCTCTTACCCTGAACCAGACACTCATTCTGCCCTACACATCCAGGGGACTTTCTTGATTAAAACATTGAGTTATCTAATCACTTCTGTGCCCTATAAATGTATAGCATATGTTGAAAATGTAGCAGCTTGTGGCTCTTTAAAACAGATTTTCTACTTATCCTTGTTACTCAAAATTTTAACTCGTGTTACTTTGTCTTTATTCAAGCATTAAAGATGCCCAATAAAATTCATTACGTGTGCTCCCTGTATTATGTTTGTTTACAGTTTTGGAAATATCGTTAACCTTCCCTGCATATTCTGTGGCACTAATAAAAGGAAAAGTTATGTCTCCATAGGATAACTGTTATCTCAATTGTGCCTGTTCCTTTAATTCCAAAAAATTCTTTTTAATTACATGGATATTTTATAGTCTAGAGAAATTACAGTCATCAAAGTGCGTATAAACTATTACTCATCAAATAATTAATGTTAATCACCTATGAATCCTCATTGCCTAGCTTATTTGTATTTCTCCACAACATTTCTCATTAATTGTGCTATTCTCTTTTCTGGAATATAAAACTTATATTCCTTAAAACATCCCTATTAAATTTTAATTGTGTGTGCATATTTGCATGCACGTATATGCGAGAGAGAGAGAAAGAGGTCCTAGCTTGAGAGTAAACTGTGTTAAACTTTGTGATTCAGAAATGATGTCCACCTGTGTCTATACTTAAAAGAGTGGTGAACTTAAGTGAGAGTCTATTTCATTGGGCATTGGGGAGCCAAACAAAGTTATTTAAAAACACTAATTCTAAGGAAAGAGGGTATCAGAACAAATTGACTACTATATATTAATTTCACATTCAGCCAACTTAACTCTTGATTTTAAAAAATTGTAGACTGTTTTGAATTTTCCCTGTGAATGGTCATATCATCTGCCAAACAAAAAAAGAATGTTGTATTTCTTCCTTTGCATTGCTTATACTTCTAAATTCTTTTCTTGTCTTCTGCTATTGACTAAAGGCTATAATGTTGAATAAAATTGTTGCCTGTTGTGACTTTGTTAAATTAACATTTCTTAAGTAGAGCTCTGGGATATCTGCTGGTGAGCCATGATTCAACAAAAGGCCACAAGGAAAGTGAAATAGAGGAGTTCATTATTCACAGGTCCTGGAGAAAGTACACAGCAGCCTCAAGGTCCCATAAGGGGAGGTTAAGGAACAGTGCAGGCAAAGAGAGCACTGGTAGTATCTGGATCACGTGCCTTTATTAGTGTCCCTGGTTGGAGTGTTTGGGAGTTAGGGTCGGGTTGGTCAATTCAAACTGAAAAGAGTGGGGTTTTGGTAAGCATCCTGGGCATCTTATTTAAGGGGGACACAAGGGGAAGACCCAGGAAAGGGTTGGGGAAGACTGCTTATCACAAGGAACTTTGGGGGAGGCATATCAGGAATTTACATTTACTTGTGACTCCAAGGGATGTGGTCTAGGACAAGGGCTAAGGAGGGGTTCCTGTTAGTGAGAGGCCCTGCAAACCACTTGGCCACACAAAGTGTATTCCAAGACAGCAGTATTATGAAGTAGTTTAGCTAAATTCTCAACAGTGTAGTTGGCACTTCTTCTTATTCCTGATTTTAAGGAGGAAGTTTATAAATTTTCTACATTCAGGATATTGATAGCTTAGGTTTTTCTTGTTTGGTTTTATAGGTATTTATTTACAACACTAAGAAATTTCCCTTCTTCAGAGTTTTTTTTTTTTTTTTTTAAATAATGACTTGGTGGTGAGCTTTACCAAATACTTTGATATTATTATATATGGTTTCCATTTTAATTTTTTTAATGTGGTGAATTATATTTATGAATTTTTCTAACCAACTTGAATATCTTGGGTAAATTCTAATTGGTTGTATACTATCATTTTTATATACTCTTCTCTTAGTATTTACTAAATTCTCCATATAGAAATGATTAAATTTGATCTTTACTCACACTATATACAATAACCAACAATAGATTATATAAAAGTCAACAACAGACTTCTAAAATATTATAGAAAATGGAGGTGAATGAACATCTTTTAATTCTTAAATCAAAGAACTATTTCTTAAACAAGATATAGCAAACAATGATAAAAGAAAAGATGCATATATTTTAAATAAAAACAAGAAACTTTCATTCTCAAAATATTTAAAGCAATTGAAAAGACAAGCTACACATTTGAGGATTATATTAACATATAAAACTTAAAAATAATTAGAAGATTATGCAAAGAATTTATAAATTGACAAGAAAAGCACGAACAGCTCAATAAAATAGTGAGAAACAAAAGAATAAACATATAAGTAAACACGTATGGTCAGCAAACACACAAAGAGATGTTCAAAATCATTAGTGATAAGAAAGAGAAGAGCAAATTGAGATCACCATGAAATACAATTTTATGCTCATTTGAAATCAAAATTTAAAAAAAAATCCACTTGTCAATATCAAGTGTTGAAGAGCATAGAGATCCACAGGATCTTTAATTGCTGATGGGAATGTTGTTGTAATTAATTGGAAAAAAAGTTGGCATTATCTCCTAAAGGTAAACATTTATACTGAGGGTGACTTAGCAATACCACTCCCAGGTTATTGTTGAAGATAAACTTGCATATGTTTATTACCAGACATGTATGTGCAAAAATATTCACAGGAACACTTTTTGCAGAAAGAAAAATGAAACAAAGTGAAAAACTGTAGCATATCCATGTAATGAAATACTATACAGTAGCCACAATAGCTAATCTACAGTGACGCATGGAATTACAGATGAATATCACCAATACAATGCTAATTACAAAAGTTGGTTTTGTATGATCAGTGTTGGTTTTTGTCAGTATTCTAACTTTGGTTTTGGGTGATTGGCTTGTAGGTGCCTATTTTATTAATTAAAATAACTAACAATCAAAAAGAAGTGGGCCATACATTGAGCAAAGCTTCTCTTATGAAACAAGCATAGTGATTAATTCAGTTCTGTACATACGTAATCTGTAGATAAACCAAAAGTGACTTCAAAACCGAATTCACTTTCTTCCTAAAGCTCTCTTGGCGTTATCTTGTGAAAGTGTGATTAGGTACTGTATACATGGAGTTTGTAGGGGAATGTGGTCTCTGGAAAGACAGAATCCTGAGCCCTGATGGGAGTAGAGTGATTTGGGTTCATTTCAAGTTCGTTCCCTGGACAGGTCCTCTCCTATATTCAACAATAGTGTGAGGAAGAAGGATGTTACTGCATGACCTTGGCTTTTTTGGCTCCCTTCCCAGTTTCCTTCTTTTGATCTGTGGTTCTCAAAGGGAGCACTTAATGGAAGCATCAGCATCACCTGCTAGAAATGCAAATTGTTTGGCCTCATTCCAGATCTCCTGGATTAGATACCATGGCAATGGACCCAGCAATATGTGTTATGCCAAGCCCTTCAGGTGATTCTGACAAATGCTAATGTTAGAAATCCACTGCCCTTGATTCTTATTCCTTCATATGTTTTCTCTACCCCTACTCTCTCAGTTCAGGTAAAACATTTAAATTTAATTTAACTAAATAAACTATGGCAGTGATTTTCTATTACGTTTCTCTGATTTCAGAGCTGTCCGTCTTCCAATCCTTTCCCACCTGGAGCCAGAGTGATGTTCTAAAATGTAGAACTATAATGATTAAAATGCTTCAGTGACTAACAATTGCCCTTAGCCTAGCATCTAAACTTCTTATCACAGTGTACAAATTCTTCCACAGTTTTTCAGTGTCTTTTTCTTTAGATTCATTTTTCCTTCACACCATCAGGTTCATTTTCAAACAGACTAAACTCCTTGCGTTTCCATATGATTTTCCATATCTAGTGTTTGGCACATGCTGAAATCTTTTCCACCTTTTCCTTCTCATCCTCCTCATGTACTTTTAACTAGTAACATCTAGCCTTGACCTCATTCTTGTTATAAAATTTCTTATCCTTGGAATTTTTCTTGCTACTCTAAAGTCAGCCAGTTACCCTTAATATCCATTCCGACTAACCCCTCATTATTAATATTCATTATACTTAATTATAATTAATTTTAAAATTGTTTGTCCACATATATCCTCGGTTAGTTTTATCTGCTCAAATCACCAGCATCAGTGCTTTAATTTTCTCATCATTAAAATAAGTATTTAATTGTATTCCTAGGAGAGATGTGAAAATAAAATGAAATCACGAACTTAGCACAGTACTATTATTGGTACCTATGATGTGTCGAATGAATGAAATTTAACTCTACCCAAAATTACTGTAAGTTGTAAATTTCATACTTAATATCACTTCAGTCATAATGGTAGACATGCATAACTATTTTGGTTATGGTTAAATATCTGTGAATTAGGAAGACAGCTATCCAAAGATGTTGTATATCCAGTGATGGTGTCTTTTAAAATGTATATTAGGATTGTTCATTTTATTCCTGTACATAATATGTAGGGAAATTGACATGTGGACTTTATATAAATCCCTTCAGGGGCTGTCAAAGAAAAAAAAAAATCTTTCAATTGGCAGACTGCCAAGGAAGAAACATGATACAATGAAAACCAGTCAAAATAATACTTCATTTGACGTTGCAATCACAGATTCTTAGATAATGAGCCTAGCTACTTTTCTTGATGATTTGCTGGTCTTGGAAGCACTCGGAAATTTTACTCAGAAGAACTCAGAAGTTGTATTTCTCATAATTAGCAGGTGCTAAATGGCTAGAATTGAATCTTTGGAAAATCAAGGTAAACTTGGTGGGTAAACACTGGAATGTGCTATACTTGATGCACTAGTCTTATACTAAGCTAGCCAACTTTTGAATCTGCAAATGAGTTATATATATATATATATGCACATATATATGTATATATAGATATATAAAATCAAGGAGATTACTCTTAATATTGAGTTTTTTATAAAAATGATCAGAATGTTTAGCAATATGCTTGTGAACATTGATTAACCAAGAGAAAGATTTTATTCTTTTTTTGAACAGTGCAGTGCCTTTTACTGTATCTATCCTGGAGCTTCATCATTTAAAATGTGTCATGTTATGATAAATCATTTGGTGTTGAATCAATTGGATTTTGTTGTGCTTTTCCACTGAGCCAGTATGAAGTGACTGATGAAATCCAGCATGACAAATTACAAAAGATGGGTCACCTGGGGTTGACAAAAATCAGTATTCACTTGTTTACTTTAGAAGACAGAATGTGTTAAAATGAACATCCTGTAGCATTAGCTGTAAAGTATATCAAGGGAGGGAGTATCAGGAAGGGAACATAAAGGGTACTCACAGTACAATAGCTGTGAAAGGATTTGGCTAAACAAAGATATCACATGAAACTTAGAGCATTTGCTATTTGTTACATATACATTCTTCACAAGTTTGTGTGCAAGTCTGTGTGTAACATGTCATATAGGAGCAACCAGAATACAGTTGTATTCTCTATTCTATGTTGAAAATGCAAATACTCAAAAGTTGAGAAGGTTTTCCTCTGGATACTAGAATTAGGTGAGAGATGAAGGTACAAATTCATATGAATAAGTGTGTCTCTACAAAGGACTCTTGAAAGCACAAACTTTTGCTTTCCACTAGGCTGTTATGTACTCAAGTTGTTGAGTATAAAGTTGTTTCAAAGGAAAATCCCTGAGGCCCCATGACTTTGCCTTTTATTCTGGAGGGTAGGTTAGCTCTCCCTGGACAGTATCATGCTGCCTCTTATCCTATGTCTTAGATAGGCTCCTTTCCCTGCCTTTGGTTATTTTTTTTAACTGAAACTTACCACTCATACAAAAGTGAAGAGACCCCTACAGTTAACCTTGAAAAGTCTTGGTCAAATATATTCTTTCTTCTTGTTCCAACTTTATTCTCAAACTCTTTTTTTGTCAGGGAAAATGGCACATTATGTCAAGAAAGATCTATCATGGCTGAGGATACATTTCTTTACAGAAGCTTAGTGTTTGAGCTGCACCTCCTCCTTCCAGGCAATTAATATCTCAAATTCCCTTTCAACCAATTCTAGAGGATTGTTCAAGCATCTTTGTAACAATGAAAAATTGCTATATGATTTTGAAATATATACAGAATTCAGCTAGTTACTATCACTCTAAAACCCCCATGCTAGTCTGAGGCACCATGATTTCTTTCCAGAATTACTACAATAGAATCTTAACTACCTCTTTGCTCTGCCATGATACATCTTCAGTCTGTTTTTAAGAAAGAAGCCAGAGTGGTACTATTAAAGTATAAATTAGTTCATGTCACTCTTCTGCTCAAGCCTTGCTATGACTTGTAATCTCAGTCAGAGTAAAACCAAGCCCTAAGTATATTTGAGGGTCTGTATAATCTGGCTCATCCAAGCTTTCTTCCCTCATCTCTTCCACTTTCTCATTGACTGAGCTGCATTGGCTTCCTGTCTCTTCCTCTAAATGTAACAGAACTAGTCTCAACTCAGAGCCTTTACATTTGCCATTCCCTCTTCACAGCGATGCTCCTCTATAAGATGTATGTAAGCCTCACTCCCTCATTTCCTTTAGGTCTTTACTAAATAATTAGATTCTCAGTGAAATCTTCCCTGATCTCCATACATAAAATTTTGACCACCTCTCTAACAGTGTTACATTTACCTGCTTTATTTTCTCCTTTGCTGTTATCCTTATCTAAGTTTTTATAAGTTATTTATCTTATTTATTGCCTGTTTTCTCCACTGCAATGTAAGTATTGTGAGGGCAGAGATAAGTTTTCTTTCTATTCTCCTGGAAGGTATATTACAATCACTTAATAAATCTTGCTTTAATGATTGAAAATATATGTGAATATTCTCATATATAGCCTCTTCCTGAGAAACTGAAACAGTTTTACTATAAAGAATTTGTATGTATGAAAGTGTTAATTGAAATTGGGTTTTATTTATAACCCCTTGTTCTTATATAGACAGTCCCCATTTGGCATGGCTGTGATATGCACAGATTTCAGTTCCCACAGATTAGTTAAATAATATTGGTCCCCAATAGCAGGGTTCAAATCTCAGTTACTGGGATATATTAACTGTAAGTAATTACATAAAGTACAAAGTTGGCCACTATTACCTCCGTCCACAAATCACTATGTAAATAACATATCTGTATCTTCATTTGTCCCAATCACAACACTTCTCTCAAAGTCTGTTGGAGATTAGTCACTACATTTACATCATTCAGTTCATGCACAGATACTAAGCATGTAGTTGTACTGACTCTGTCCCTGGTGATAAATGCATGTGATATTTTACAAAAATGGGTCATTGAAAGAGAAAATTGCCTCCAGAAAAAGAAAATATAGGGAAAAAAAAGGAAAAATGACAATACTGGAAGGGAAATTTGAATCAACATAAAGGAATTAAAGAAGAAATAGCTGACTGTGGGAATGTTTACACTACAGCTGTTTGAGAGCCTCTAGATTACCGCCAATGGAACAGAGTAAAGGCAAACAGAGAAATAAAGGAGGAAAGTTGTTGTAAGGAAAAGAATGGCAACAGTGACACTGGCCAAAAAAAAAAAATTCACACTAAATGAACATTTGCAGATATTTTATGTCATTGAAAGAGCAAAAGATTCCATGTTGGCACTAATCGAATTTAGAAAGGAACATGAACCCCCTTGGAGCACAAAGCCCTTCCTGGCTCCCAAGCCCCAGGGCTCGGCCTTCTCTGAATCTGGTGCTGCAGCTGGCAGTGGCAGCAGAGGCCATAGCTCAGACACTGCCCTGTACAGCCAGGTCCAGAAGAGCAGAGCATCAGGGAGCTGGGACTGTGGGATCTCTGGAGCAGAGACTGACAGGACCGGGGCCAAGTCAGAGGGCTCCACGTGAGAAGTAGGACAAGGCTGGAGTTGCTGATAGGAGGACCGTCAGGAGGTGGCACTGGGGATTAAAGAAACCTGTTAGAACCAACAGGAACCAGAGGGGTCTGTGTGCAGAGACCAGGGTACAAGAGGAGTCAAGGGAAGGATGATCTGTCCCAAGAAGTCATGGAAGTGGAACAATTGGCAGGGGCTCATGGATGGGATCTGGGGAGGCCAGCATCGCTAAGTCGTCCCCACCAAAGGAAGGGATAGCTGCTGGACCAGGACTATAGAAAGTGGTGTTTGGTCAGAGTGGGTGCAGTTTGAGGGGCATGTATGGAGGCTATAGGGAGACACTGGGCTGTGTCTGGATCCTTCCCCCTGAATTGTTCTTTGCCAGAGAGATATAATTTTTTAAAGTTGCATTCTCATTAAAGTCAGTTTGGGTTTTTTTTAAAAAAGAAAGGAATATGACAGTTTGCCAAGACATAATAAAGACGCTCTTTCTCTCTCTGTATCATAAATTCTACAATGAGAAGATAAGCACTATCTAAACTACTGTTGATAAGTTATTTACAAAGAAATAAAACACTTTGATTCTTAATGTTTCTAATATTTTAAAATACAATATTACATAGATATTAATTGTATTTAAAAATTTTTCTTATATACTTATAACAGAAAGAAAATATTTAATGTTGTAACACAAGTTTTTAAAAGTCACAGAACAATTATTAAGATCACAAATTGCACGGTATTTGTTATGGCACTGTACTACATGCAGAGTGAGGATTGCCTGTAATTTAGTATTTCACAATTTACAAAGATTTTATTATTTTTATATCAATTGATATAAATTGGTAGAAAGAAAGTGGAAGGACATCTTATTACATAAATGTTAAGGATAAAGTTACAGAGCTGAGAATACAGTCTCTATTGAGCTCATGTTTTTATGCTAGCAGCAACTCACCCTGAAAGCAGATATTTCAGACATCTCTTTCAATGTGCATTTTTCATGTGTAGAACTGTAGTGGTAACCCCTGAACCTTTTTACTCATGAAGCTTTAAACCAGTTCACAAATACCCAAGTCAACCCAATTTCAAGTACTTTGATTGATACATTATGTTTCCTAAAATCACCTCTATCATTTGCCTACAAATGCAGGATGAAGGATGGTCTGTACATGGAAGTTAGAGAAAATTAAATAAATGTTAAGATTTTACCATTTAAAAGTACTTTATACACATTATTTAATTTGATGCTGCAGAATAGTTATGATCATTTCCATTTTAAAAATAAAGTAACTAAAATATGGGGTGGTTTAGTGCCATGTTATCTAGTAAAGATGGTATTGAAACCTAGATTTTCTATGTATATTTGTCATCTGCTTTCTAGTATGTAATGCTAACTGAGCTACAATGAATAAGAAGCTTTATGCCAGTCTGGGACATAGTGTATGTGTTGCAATATGGTGATTTCAGACTACTTTTAATTGATATTTATGTACTTTGTCTGAGATTCTTTGATCCATGAGTCTGTTTTTGTGCCAGTACCATACTGTTTTGATGACTGTAGCTTTGTAGTATAGTTTGAAATCAGGGCGTATGATACCTCCAGCTTTGTTCTTCTTTCTCAAGATTGTTTTGGCTATTCAGAATCTTTTGTGTTTCCATACAAATTTTAGAATTATTTGTTCTAGTCCTGTGAAAAATGCCGTTGTTATTTTGATAGGGATTGCATTGAATCTGTAGATTGTCTTGGGCAGTATGTTCATTCTAACAATATTAACTCTTCTAATCTGTGGATGCAGTATGTATTTCCGTCTGTTTGTGTCACCTTCAATTTCTTTCAGCAGTGTCCTATAGTTTTCCGAGTACAGTTCTTTTACGTGCTTAGTTAAATTTATTCCTAGGTATTTTATTCTCTTTTGTGTGATTTAATAAAATTGTTTTCTTAATTTCTCTTTCTGGTGTTCATTGTTAGTGTATAGAAATGCAACAGATTTCTGTATATTGATTTTGCATCTTGCAACTTTACCGAATTCACTGATGAATTTTAGTAGTTTTTTCTTGGTGTCTTTAGGATTTTCTATGTATAGTATCATGTCATCTGCAAACAGTGCTAATTTTACTTCTTTCTTTCCAATTTGGATTCCTTTTATTTATTTTTCTTTTCTGATTGCTGTGCCTTGGACTTCCAATACTGTGTTGAACAGAAATGGTGAAAATTGGCTTCCTTGTCTTGTTCCTCTGGGGAAGTACTTTCTCACCATTGAGTATGATGTTAGCTGTAGACTTGTCATATATGGCATTTATTATGTTGAGTTATGTTCCCTCTATACCCACTTTGTTGAGAGGTTTTTATCATAAATGGATGTTGCATTTTGTCAAAAGCTTTTTTCTGCATCTGTTGAGATAATCATATGCTTTCTATTCTTCAGTTTGTTAATGTGGTGTATCACGTTATTTGATTTGCAGATATTGATCCATCCTTGCATCCCTGGGATAAATCTCACTTGATCATGTTGTATAATCCTTTTAATATATTGCTGAATTCGGATTGCTTATCTTTTGTTGAGGATTTTTGCATGCGTGTTGATCAGTGACCTGGGCCTGTAATTTTCTTTTTTTGTGATATCTTTGTCTGGTTTTGGTATCAGAGTGATGCTGGCCTCATTGAATGAGTTCAGAAGATTTCCTTCTTCTGTGAGTTTTTGAAATAGTTTGAGAATTGTAGGTGTTAACTCTTCTCTAAATGAATTCACATGTGGTCCTGGACTTTTGAATATTGGGAAATATTTTCCTTGACTTAAAAAAATTTATTTATTTATTTATTGCACTATATAGATATTTATTTTAATATAATTTGGGTTATAATGAAATACCCCTTTTTCTAATTTGTTGCTTCATTTTTGTCCACCATTGGCCATTGGGAGCTCTTGCAGTTGGCTTTTGTGTCTTTTTGACATACTCCATCTTTTTTTTTTTTTTCCCTAAGCACTTCTTTACTTTCTGACATTACAAGATGCTCAAGGCATAGCTTGTATATTTCATGATCCTCAGTCCTAGAATCAGTTACTCCTCCAAAGTGCCCCAGTTCCCTTTTTTGGAGAACAGTATTAGAAACCAATATCTGGATGACTGGTGTGATTGTTGCTGGTGGGGTTCTGTTGCTTCCAGTTTCTCTCAGGTGACAGAACAAGGAAATATATATGTGTGTGTGTGTGTGTGTGTGTGTGTGTGTGTGTGTGTGTGTGTGTGTGTGTATACACTAACTCAGGCATATACACATATCTATAAATCATTCTGTGTCTGTGTATCCATCTACATCTATATTAAACTAGGCATGAGTTCACATTGATGTATAATCAATTACCACATGTATCTTTCTAGCTTTCTCCCATTGGTTGTCTCTAGTATACCTGGCTTCCACCCTCTGCATTTCACTTGCTTAATTTTTCAGTTTTGTTATCCATGCATAGCATTTTCCAAATTTTTAGCCTATAATCCCACTAGAAATAACTTTATCAACTAGAATACAATGTTTATGTGTGGTTCTCTCTGCCTTTATTCTCAGTCTCTACTTATTTCCTAAAAGACTTATATCAAAGACTTCCCCCCCATCCGTTGAGTGAGATTGTTTCATACGTTTGTGATACAGTTAGGTGTTTTTTCGTTACAGTTTGCATTCTATGCTGGGTCCTCCCAACCTCCTAAAAGTTTTTTTTCTTTTAATTCTCATACGTTAAGGTTTATTTCTGTCCCAAAAAGGTCTATGGGTTTTGACAAATGTATAATTGCAAGTATGCACCATTACTGTATCACAGAAAATAATTTCATTACCTTACATATCTCCTTCTCTTCATCTATTCAACTCTCCCTCCTCCCAACACCCCTAGCAAGCAATGCTCTGTTTATTGTCTCTGTAGTTTTGCCTTTTCCATAAAGTTATAAAAGTGGAAAAATACAGTAGTCTTTCCAGACTAATTTCTTTTGCTTAGAAATAAGCATTTATTATTCATCCATGTCTTTGCATGGTTTGATAGCTGATATCTTATTAAAGGTGAATAGTGTTCCATTGTATGGGTGTGTGCCACAGTTTGTCTATTCATTCACCTGTTGAAGAACATCATGATTGCTTCCAGTTTTTGGAGATTATGGGTAAAGTTTGTATAAACATTGGTATGCAGGTTTCTGTATGCAAATAAATTTTCACCTAAGGTATGCAAATACTTAGAAGTAAGATTGCTGGATTGTATGGCAAACTGTGTAGTTTTTGAACAGTCTGCCAAATAAACATACAAACAAGAGTTCTAATTGCTCTATATATTCTCCAGCAAGTTGTATTGTCAGTTTTTTATTTTTATCTATTATTATAGATGTGTAGTATTATCACACTGTGATTTTAATTTGCATTTCTCTAATGAAATATGATGTTGAAAATTTTTTCCTGTGTTTATTTTACATCTGTACATCTTCTTGAGTGAAATGTCTGTATAGATCTTGTGCACATTTTATAATTGGGTTGTTTGTCTTCTTACTGTTTTTAAGTATTCTGTTTATTTTGGATATACCTTCTTTATCAAATGTTTTGTAGATATGTTTAAAATATGTTTTCTAGTTTGAAGCTTATATTTTTATCTCATTTTCCTCAGATTCAATTTTACTAGGTTATCTCTAAGTGACTGTCCCATTCCAAGGTGTTCTATACCTTTTCCAGAGGGTAAGATTTCAATACCTGCTATGCTGCTGTCCATGTTTCTGATATGAAAGAAGTTGGTATAGAGGGAAAAAATGAATAGGTAGATTTGGGATTTGGGAAGACATTATTGTGGTTCTTAAGAATATTGGATATTGTAGACCTTTTTCCTAATCTTATCTTGGTTTGACTTACTAAAATGAAATATAACTGTAAATACAGTTAAAAAATATTTTTGTTTTTGAGATTACCAAATAATATCACTTAAGAATGTTTATTTCACATAGCTAATTTGGATTCCTATTTAGCTTGCTCTTTTATAATATGTTTGAAGATATCTTGATTTATCTGTGTGGCTTATGAAATGATATCTAACCCTAGAATCAGCGAGACAATTTGCTTCTTTGATGTCCTTATAACTTAGTAAGAAATATTAGTAGTAAGTGTTTCTTGAGGTTTTATTATATTATTTCTAGATACATTTTTCCAATTAATCCTCACAATACCCTTTGAGATGGATATTACCATCATTTTATAGATAAGGAAACTGAAGATTATAAAGTATAGGTAAATTAATGAAAATAGACTTTATTTATTCTCTCTGTTTTATTAATCTTCCCATTAATCTCCACATGATGATATTAATATGGGAGTTACAATCACCAGTGCCAACTGGAGCAGGCAGATAAATGTAAGTGATTCTGATTGGGTGAGAGAAAGACAACAACAGCATCATGATAAAGAGCAACTGATAAACAGCCTTAGACCACTCTTGCTCATTTAGAGATAGAATTTTTTCAAATGCGCTGGAATGCCTTCTCTTTCTCCTCCTCCTTCTCATTCTTCTTATGAAAGAATGGAAAAACAAAACCCAGAAAATCAGACATGTATTTGAAATATCCAAATTATTCAATGTTTTCAACGAATAGAAATATTTTTATGACAATTTGGTGGGCCAAATAAATCAGATGTGTTGTCTGGCTACAGCTTGTGTGTGAGTAGTTTCTGACATGTGCTTTAAGAGATAGCAGGAAGAAGTGGAATACTACTTTTGAGTAACTAGCATGTCCATACTGGACAGGTGCCTTTCACAGAGCACTGGTTATGCCATGCTGTGCCTATACATTTGTGCTCATGTATTGTCATGTTTTGTCCCTTCCTTATAGTATCTGTATTTTATTCCATCAGAACTCATAAAAATATTTACCAATACGTAATAGAGAGTCCCTGATCCCTGTAAGATATATATACTAATATGAAAAAAAAATCATTGCAACTATTCACCTTTAGATGACTAAAAATGACATTTAGAAATTAAATTATGTTTGATTTATTTCTAATGCATTTTCTCAACTTTCCATAGAAGATAAACAAATAAAAAGGCAATAGAATGATAATCTTCCTGATTGGTGTTTCTTATCAACAACTTTGTTAAAAATGAAACTTCAGATGCCTGACATCATACTGAATATTTCATAGTTAGACATGCTCTCCTCCAGAGCTCTTGGCACATTTGATCAGTTTTAGTATGTTAGTCCATAACTACCTTTCAGATAAGGACACATATAATGTCTCATTTTATTGATGGGGGATTGATAGCCAGAGAAGTAAAATAACTTCCCAAAGCCTCACATATATACATATATATATATATATATATATATATATATATACACACACACACAGATATATATATAAAATATATTTTTTTTTTACATATATCAAGTGATTAGGAACTCTAAATTCAACCACTTAAATATTATCACAGGAGCATTTTAAAATTTTTTGTCTATTTTAAAAAACTAGATTATGGACAATCAACAGTAACATCAAAGAAGATTTTTAAGTTTCCAGGTTAGTTCTCCATTTTAATTACAAAGAGGGGAAAATTAGATGATTTGGGATGGTAAGTGTATAAGAAGACACAGCATAATAGGATGGGCTTAAACTGTGGCCTTAAACTGTAGCCTTTTGTGTGTGTGTTTTGGTGTCACATGGGTCACAATTAGGATTTCCATTGGACAGTATACAATTTTCTCTGGTTCAGAAGCTCATCGAGCTTTCCTTTCACATTTATCTACTTGATCTTGTAGCTTCTTATAGTTAATGGCCTCATTTATTTTGCTAGGCTGCCTATTCTGAATTCAATTGAAAAATATTTCTATTGAATGCTTTCTTTCATTTTCATTTATCAATCTAACTGGTTTCTGATTTTTTAATTATTGTAGTATGAACTACCTTCCCATCCAAATTCATATCAAGGTTTGGAGAGATTGAAGGCCCTTTAAACCATATTTTAAAAACTAGAACCCCTTTTTGTCACTGCTTTCCCTGTGGATACATTTTTTTCTCTGAGCTAAGTATTTCACATACAAGCTACTACATGTATCCATCAGGAGACATATTTGTGAATTTAACCTAATAATCATTAACTAGTCTGAATTGGATGTGTTATGATTTAGGAAATTAGCATATTTATTTCTATTTGTGATTTGGCAAGGTATGCCAACTTTTACAAGTCACCTACTTTTATTTAAATAATATGGTAAAAACAACATTATCTCAAAGCATATTGGCATATCTTTAATAGTTGGCAAACTGCTTGGATTTTGATTATTAAAGGAAAATCCTAAAATGATAAATGCTTTGTAATAATTTATTGCACCAAATATTCTACATAATACTGTTCCAATACAGTATATTTTAAAACCTTCCATTTCTATAACTGTCAGAACTAAGCCACTAATCCTAATTTTATGTATGTATAACTTCTATGCAGTCGTAATTTTAATAGAGAAATTTATATAAACTAAGCATAATGATTTAAAACTTCAATATATAATTTGTGTTCTTTTATTTATATCGAAGTAAGAAAGCCACATTTTTAACATTTGCTATTATCTTTCTTGGTAATCTGTATTCTGTTTGTCACATTCTCAATATGGAGTAAAATCTCCTTAATTCTCTAGTTACAACTTAAAAGAACCCATTCTCTTTTATCTTCACGTTCAGAACTCACCTTACCTTTGTTAAACCGCTGAATAGTGGATATAGAGTTTTATTTCTTTTTTTCTGTTCAGGCCAGTTAATTTCCTTTTCCATAAGACAATCAAGTGTGTTCTGCTTGTTTCATCTTCTAGAGACATTGCTCCTTCTCTCTTTACCCCTCAAAAAAGAGAAAAATACTATTTCCAATGATCTTTGGTCTTTTATTTTAAGGAGTGCTAGGTTAAAAATGAACGTCTAGATTTGTAAAATATTAGTGTTATTAGGAGGGTCCTGAGCAAGAAAAGAGGATATATTGAAGAATAATGAAGTTAGTATGATTGCCAATTGAGATCCTCATACAGGCAAAGACAAAATGTAATCCAGGATGGAAAGGAAAGAAACCAAAAGAGTTAGCATAGTAGGTTAAAAAAGAGTATAGTGAGTTGTTTACCAAACTGAGCCTAAATTGGGATTCAGACTCCTAAAGAGTTCAATGAATGCATTGATATGCGTAGTGATGGTGGATGAGAGACGAGGCCACCATCACCCTGATACCAAAACCAGACAAAGATGTCACAAAAAAAGAAAATTACAGACCAATATCACTGATGAACATAGACACAAAAATCCTCAACAAAATACTAGCAAACAGAATCCAACAACACATTAAAAGGATCATACACCATGATCAAGTGGGATTTATCCCAGGAATCCAAGGATTCTTTAATATATGCAAATCAATCAATGTGTTAAACCATATTAACAAATTGAAGGATAAAAACCATATGATCATCTCAGTAAATGCAGAAAAAGCTTTTGACAAAATTCAACACTCATAATGATAAAAACTCTCCAGAAAGTGGTAATAGAGGGAACCTACCTCAACATAATAAAGACCATATATGACAAACCCACAGCAAACATCACTCTCAATGGTGAAAAACTGAAAGCATTTCCTCTAAGATCAGGAACAAGACAAGGTTGTCCACTCTTGCCACTCTTATTCAATTATAGTTTTGGAAGTCCTAGCCAAGGCAATCAGAGAAGAAAAAGAAATAAAAGGAATACAAACTGGAAAAGAAGAAGTAAAACTGTCACTGTTTGTAGATGACATGATACTATACATAGAGAATCCTAAAGATACCACCAGAAAGCTACTAGAGCTAATCAATGCATTTGGTAAAGTTGAAAGACGGAAAATTAATGCACAGAAATCTTGCATTCCTATACACTAACAACAAAAGATCAGAAAGAGAAATTAAGGAAACACTCCCATTTACCATTGCAACAAAAAGAATAAAATACCTAGGAATAAACCTACCTAAGGCGGTAAAAGACCTGTACTCAGAAAACTATAAGACCCCGATAAAAGAAATCAAAGATGACACAAACAGATATGCCATGGTCTTGGATTGGAAGAATCAGTATTGTGAAAGTGACTATATTACCCAAAGCAATCTACAGATTCAGTGCAATCCCTATCAAATTGCCAGTGGCATTTTTCACAGAACTAGAACAAAAAAATCTTAAAATATGTATGGAGACACAAAAGACCCCAAATAGCCAAAGCAATCTTGAGAGAGACTTAAGAAGGAATTTTTTGCATGTGGGTTCTTTGGGAGGGATAAGGAGATGGAAATCTGCTGATGTCTGCTCTTACACAGGCTCCAAAGACAGTGCTTAATTCCTTCAGAGTGGGACTAACACAGCTAAAGCAGCTGTTTGTATGAAAGAGTCTGTAAGATTCAGGACACAGAAATTAGGCTGGTGATTTTTCCTCCATAGTCACATGTCCCTCTCGCTCCAGTATTCTGCCTCTCTCTTCCACTTGTAAGAGTCCTTGTGATTGCATTGGGTTTGCCTGGACAATCCAGGGTAAGCTCCCTATTTTAGTGCCAGCTGATTTCCAGCCTTAATTCCATCTGCCATCTTCATTCCCCTTTGCCAGCTAACTTAACATATTCCTGGGTTCCTGGGATTAGGATGTAGACATCTTTGGAGGAGGGGGAACATTATTCTGCCTATTGCAAATTTTGACCCCTTCTTCAAGAGGACAGTGTGGTCTCAGCAATGACACACAAGCTTTGATTAGCAATCACAGGTTTTTGCATTTAGAGAATGACCTAGGGAGGAAAGAAGAGCTACTTATAACATTTATGGTACCTTTGTTAATTGAATAAAGCCCCACTTCCCAGGGGCACGTTAATTCTATCAGAAAACTGTAATATTATATTGATTTTATAAGAATAAGACAATTTATTGCTGTCTCTTAGAAAACTTCCATAGTACATATGGAACTATGTAAACCTGTTAGGTCAAAGATGCCCCAGGTGTACGCAGCGCACTCATACAGCTGTAGGTGGTGTCACTGGTAAGGAAGGGACATTTTCTCAGCGGACAGTATCAACAAGGTCAGGAGCATAGAAAGATGCCACTCATAGGTAGCTTATAGAAAACATCAATAAGATGACCAGAGTGGAAAACATAAGTATACTTTTTCTGTGCATGGGTCTGGCTCCTTGTTAGTTTTCAGAAATAAGCGAGGGAGATTTTAAAGGGCATCCCAAGAGAAGCTAACCACTGAAATTAAGTATTATCTCTGATTTTAAATTTTACAAGTTACATTAAATCTTTCTCTTTCACAGGAGAATTTAAGTCAACTTTCATGATGTGCTCCATTCACAAATCTTTTATTATGAGGTTAGTGGAAGAAAAGAAATGAGACAGTGTGTCTCTCTTCTGACCTAAGTCAAGCCCTTGGATGCTTATTTCCAATCATTCAACTTCTTCAAGTGTTTTTTTG
The DNA here is from genome assembly GCF_039906515.1 of Pseudorca crassidens. NCBI lineage: Eukaryota > Metazoa > Chordata > Mammalia > Artiodactyla > Delphinidae > Pseudorca > Pseudorca crassidens. The sequence goes on from NC_090298.1 coordinate 80,871,178, forward strand.
TCATGTTATTTTGTGTCACATTAATTATTTACACATTATATAATTAGTAGACAATTGTATACAATTAGGAAAGGTAGGCAGTTTTTGTAAACTTTTATCATGTTTTCTGCAAATCTACTTTTTTTCTTCTATGGATATTTAAACCTTTTTTATTCAGAGAATTGTAAATTTAAGAAGCACTGTGTTTTTCTCATAATTTTTGTAGGTAGGGATGTGGATGTAGTCGGCAAAATTGTGGCGAATCTGCAGTAGTCTTTAAGTACCTGGCAAACTGCCTGCTCTATGCAACATAGTCCTTTCTTTCCAGGGTCCACCCAAATAAAATGTCCAAACTTGAAATTTAAAAATGAAGAAGTTCACATGCTTTCATTTGCTTTGTCCTGCTTTTGTTACTGGAATTCCTTGGTAACCCCACAAAGGCCCTAAGGAGAAGCTGCCATGGCAATCTTAAGAATTCTACAAAAGCCTTCCTTGTAAAATTCATTAGGGCTGCGTTATCATATTGAGTTCATCTTGTTTAAAACACTGTGATTATTTCCTCTTGCCTTCATAGGATGAAAACTCAAGAATTCTGCCATCCAAAGAAATAGTTTCTCTCATAGTTAATTCATTTTGATATTTTTGACCCTTCCAAGATATAAAAGCTCAGGATCATTGACTCTCTTCATACCACTAGATGCTTTGCAGACTACAAGTCAGTCACAAATTCTAGGGACTCTGCCGACCATTATGTGCTCCATGGAAACTCACCTCACAGGGCTAATGCACTGCAGATGCACCATTGTCAGGGAGCTGCCAGAGACCACACCTTTAGAAACCAGGAGGAGACTTTGTGGGGATTCTGTTTGTGTCATTTGCAATGTTCTTATCCTGATGTTCACTGTACAGTGCAATTTAAGTTGTTGCTAAGATGCTTCATATGTTCTATTTGACTGGCTTACAGTTTCAATTTGGAAATTCCAGAGTTCAAGAAATAACCCTTGCTTGTCACACACTTTATTTTTTAAAGAAAATGAACAAGATTTCTCAATTACTCTAATGTCTGTTTTTTTCTATTTCTTTCCATCAACCTTACATTTGTTCTTCTTATGGCCTTCAGTCATATATTATTAAATTTTCACAGCAATATCCTTGTAATTCTTACATTTTTCTTGTACCTTCCATAGCATCTATCACAGTTCAAGTTACAGGGTAACAACTCAGTGCAAATAAAATTTATCTTTCATCTTTCTTTATTTCTTTCAAAAATATTTTCTACATATGATTTCAGTATGGACATAGATGTAAAGAATTACTGGGCTGAAATGATCATGCAACGCACTAATTCTTAAAGTATGAGAGACTGCAAGAATCACTTAAAAGAGGAAAGAAGGGAAAGAAAGGCAAGGGAAGATAACACATATGGAGTAACTGATACCCTTTACTAATGGCTAAAAGAACTATTATTTTATTGGATGATTCTCAAAGTGTGGCCCTAGATGTGCAGCATTGGAATCACCTGAGAACTTGTTTGAAATGTCAGTTTCTGAGTTCTCCTCCAAACCTGCTGAGTTAGAAATTCGGGGGCTGAGGACCAGCAATCTGGTTTCTGCCAAGCTCTCTTGGTTATTCTGGAGCATGCTCATGTTTGAAAACCACTGAAGTCCAAACCCCTCCCTTTGCACGTAAAAAACAGAGGTCAGAGAAGTTGTGTGGTGGTTCAAGGTCATATAGTTAGCTCATTTAAGTGTGCTTGTTTACATTTCAGGCTCTCCTTTACCACAGGACCAGAGAGCTAGTTCCAAGTTTACTTGTGATTTTGCATGCTAATTATTGGTCCTCCCTGAATTCAACATATCCATAGAATACTTAAATTTATGTACAGCAATCATTGAGCATGTACAATAAACATATACATAATACTTGGAAATTTGAATTGGCTGAATGATTTCTGAATATTCAGCTCTCAGTCTTCTATTATGCTTCATTTGACAATTTGTTTTTTAAAACCTAAAATCTTCTTACATTTATAGTTAATGTAAAATTAAAGCAGAGCTGCTCAATTTATATTTTCTTTTATTAAGACATCTTGATTTTTGTTTTGGTAGCACACTATATTTTCACAAATCCCATCCCTCTACTCTCACGTGGCAGCTCCATGAAAACTTATACTCCCTTTGCGAACATCTTTCTACAATATGGAATTTTTGTTTTTATTTATACAGTTCTGCCTACTGGTTATGTTTATATTTACTTGAACTACTTGGTAGGAGAGGGCCTACATGAATACTCTACAAATAAACATGAGAAAAATGAAGCCCTAACTATTCTTTCAGTAGAAATAGCACTTTATTGATGCTGAAAATTGCACTACAATTTACATTGCTGTGGGTGACTATATGAGCATCTTTTCCTCCTATTTTTTATACACATGAGGAGAAAAAAGAAATATTTGGTTTGTGAAATAAGGTTTCCAATAGAAGAGGTATGCTAACAATGGCTAAAACTTACCTGAAAATAATTTACAATCAAGAAATGACATATTTTCTAGCATCTTATCTTGAAAATTCCTTGAGATCATTCCATAAATGTCAACATTACCACGTGTGGTCAAGGTCATAAAGCGCTCTGCATTATGGGTAAGAGTTTGAGAAATGCGGTAGGCAAAACAGTGCTCCCCCTTCTCCAAAAATGTCTACATCCTAATCCCAGGAACTAGGAATATGTTAAGCTATCTGGCAAAGGGGACTTTAGATGGCAGATGGAATTAAGGTTGCTAATCAGCTGGCACTAAAATAAGGAGATTATGCTGGATTGTCCAGGTGAGCCCAATGCAATTACAAGTGTTCTTAAAAGTAGAAGAGAGAGGTAGAATAATGGAGTGAGAGGAATATGTGACTATGGAGGAAAAATCGGAAATGCAGTGTTGTTGGCTTTGAAGCTAGAGAAAGGGGGCCCTGAGCCAAGGAATGTGGGCAGCTTCTATAAGCCAAAGAAGGCAAGGAAGCAGATTCTCCCCTAGAGCCTTCAGAAAGTAGTACAGTCCTGACAACACAATGACGTTAGCACAGTGAGACCCATGCAGAGCTTCTAACGTAGAGAAATATAACGTAAATTTTTGTTGTTTTAAGCCACTAAAATTGTGGCAATTTGTATAGCAGCAATGGAAATTTTAATACAGGAAATAATATAGATCTAGATCGAATCTCAGCTCTACCTCTTACTAGGTACATCCTAGAGCAACTTTTTTGAACTCTGAGTTTAGTTCATTTGTCAACAAAATGCATATAGAATAAGTGCCTATAAATAACCTTGCTTTAGGAATTTAGTAAGCATATGTTTATAAACTGCTTGTCATTGGCCCTAGAATAAGTACATACCTGTTATTATGTATAAGAGCAGAATTTTCTTTGATATGTAGTTAAAAGGCAAATAGTTTCTGAAAAAAAAAAAGGGTCCACTTATTGAATCTTGAGTGTACTTCAATAGAAAGCTTTTTAAAAAGTAAACTTCTCTGCAAAATGGTTACATAAATGAACCACTGAAAATCATTAAGATAAGCCATTAAATTAGTTTTATTGAGAACCAACATCTTTTTGAGTGAGAAAGAAACTTTAGAATAAATCTAATCTGGTTAACGAAGCATGTCTTAGTTTGAATAATTCTAGCTGCTGTCACAAATAAAACATCATTTTTCATTGACTTATAATTTTTAAAAAATGTCCTCGGGTGATAGATCAACACACATGTTTGTGTTTCATTAGAGGCTTTATTCCACTTAAAGATACAAGGACACAGTATCTTCAACTTTAGCTCTCTGTTAGGGCTTTGGATTCCTCAATCCAGTGGCATTGGGGGAAAAGAGGAGGTGGAGTATGGTATTTCTACTTCTTAACCATTTTTATTCTATAAGTTACACATCTCATTTGTGATCATATTTCCTTAGAGAACAATTCATAAAGCCCCATCCAGATGTAAGAGGTGATGCAAAATACGGTCCTCAGCTTGAGCACTGTTTAGTGACAACTGTGAACTATGGAAAGAGAAGCATCCCTTTTTGGTGAGCAGTTAAGCCATGTCGAACTCCTTATTGTGGAGAAACAGAGACCTAAAAATGGGCCTGAATACATTTACCAACAGCCTAAATCTGTGTACCACATTGGTTAGATTTTCTCATCAACCAAAAGTGTATGCAACATGTTCTCCATTAGTAAACCTCCCAATTGCCATAGTCTTCAGATGTGACAATTGCTAAAATAGTAAACAAGATATATAAAATCATTTTGCTCATGCTTGCCGTTTTATAAGTGTGCAATGTATGTTAACAGAATTTCAATGTGCATCTAGTACCACTCAAATAGAGAGTATTCATCTAACCTTTATTTGGGAAAGAGATATTTAGAGCCAATAAATATGTACATGATTCTAAAAAGGATAAATGTTTTCTTTTTAATGACTTCCAAATAAATAAATAAGAGATACCTTTTAATTCAGTATTAACATCACAGTTTATGAGGTTTACCTAAAGCATAATTATTGCTGGTAATTAGGAGACACAAGGTTTCAGTTTTGTAGAAAAAAATCATTTCTTGGAAATGTAAGCAATCTGTTGTTTACTCATCATCAAACATACGTTGTTTTGGTTAATTCATAGCAAAAATAAAGGCCTGATCTAAAGTATCCTTAATTTATTTGCAAAGTTTTAAATATATTTTCCACTTATCTTAACATGACTATATTTGTGGATTTAGCTTATTTTTAGAAGATGAATAAAGGCCTTAAACAGCTACCTCTGCTGTATATTCCTCTATTTCTTTCAAGATATTTTTTTTGCTTGAAGCAAGAAGTGACATATTAAGTATTCAACAAAAGGAAGTCAGAAGAAGATAACATAATCTGTAGAAGGAGATTTAGCCTGATGATGTTTCATTAAGATTCCTCATTTACATGGGACTCTTCAAAGATGCTGTTGTATGTTTTTTTTTTAATTTGCAAAAGTAATAAATTTTAACTGCAGTCAATTATGATCACTGTCCCTTTCAAACCCTTTATCATGTATCCCCTCCTAAACACAGATATACATAAACTTTCTTTGATTCTATGCTTTTTACAATTTTTAAAATATTTTAAAAATTCTAAGTTCCTTAAAAATAATTGCATTATTTCAGGAAATACTGAAGTTGTCATGGATTAAATCAGAGGAAATTCCCAGAGACTGTAGTTGGCCTCCAACCTTCAGTAGGTGCACCTTGTTATTGTCTGCTTTTAGATAAACTACAAGTTGTTAGTACATCTACAGATCTTTATGCACTGCAATTGCAGCTTTAATAATGCACACATGTTCCTCGAGTTCTTAGATGTCTTTCCACATGGACATTCCAGTAGAGATGTTTCTGTATAGCAGATGCTTTTAAGTATTGCAGGGGTCGTAAAAGAGAAAGAGTGATATAACTTATTGAACTTAACTGGGGCTCTCATTCAGTGGAATATGTTTTCCACACTTTCCTTACAGAGATAAGGGCCTGGTCAGGGTTATTTGAAAGAAGAAGTGAGAATGAGAAGATTAAGTAGCCATTTTTACTTCTCAAGTCCATTCCACTCTGAGGAGAATATATGTGTCTACACAGTTTGTTCCTGAGCATGAATGAGATGGGTTTAATGCTGTGCCTTTAGCTGGGAGTGGGGTCAAGGGAGCATATTTTACTTTCCATGAGATAAATTCATCTTGGTAAATGAAAATTCTTCCAAAGGAAATGATTTCTGGGAGATTTTCTGGAAATCATAGATTCACTACATTCTTGTCTCCTTTAGAGTTGCTTCCTGCTGATTTGATGATTTTTTAACCTGGTAACAGGGGTCTGCACATTCTTGATCCTCAGACCTCAATCTGAGATATTCATCTCAGGATGAAGCTAGATGAAATTGGAATAAAACTGGTACAATAAGTAGCTCAAATATTCACATTACTCTCACATTTTTAATCTCATTCATCAAAAATATTTAGATAATATACTATTAAAATATCTTATGTGCAACTGTCTTTTCTTTGGATCATTAGCAATAAGAAAATGTTCTTTATGTGAATCAGAAATATTTTTATTAGCCTGGATACGAACAGAGAAGAGGTAGTTGTGTTCAGTGCTTCTAATTGTCAGTCTTTTCAATTTTAACCAATTGAATGGGTATGAAATGGTATCCCATGGAGATTTTCATTAATATTTTCCTTATGACTAATATTATTGAGCACTTTTTCATGTGGTTATTGACTATTCCTACATTTTCTGTTATAAATTGTCCCGTCTAGTCTTTTTTTATTTTTAAAATTAGTTGTTTTCTTTATTGTTTGTAAGATTTCATTATATATTCTGAATAATAATCATTTTTAGATATATGTACTGCAAAAGTGTTCCCAGTCTGGGATTTGTAACAGAGCCTTCTGATGAGTAGAAATTTTAAATTTGAAGAAGTCTAATGTATAATTATCTTTTAAATTTTATAGTTAATGCTTTTTTTTAAATCCTCTCAAGAAATATTTGCCTATTCAAGCTCCTGAAAATATTCTTCTGTGTTTTCTTCTGGAGGCTTTATTTTTAAAAATTTTAAGTTCAGTTGTATAATCCATCTTAAATTAGTTTTGATGTAAGGTGGGAGATAGGGGTTGAGATTTAACTTTTTCCACACATTTATCCAAACAATGTAGCTAATGTTTTGTTTTGCTTTTTTGTTTTTATCTAGACTCTGCATTCTGTTCAGTTTATCAAAATATCTAGCCTTATGCCAATATCACACTTTCTTGATCATATAGTTTTATAATAAATCTTTTACTCAGTTAGCTTAAATCTTCCAATTTTGTTCTTCTTCCTTCAACATTGTTGTGGCCCTTCTAGTTCCTCAGCATGCTGTGTCAGTTATTGAGTTCTTGCCTTTTAATTAAATACTAATCCTCCTCTATCCTTTTTGTGAAGCTGAAGATTTGGTTCTGTGAACTACCTTTCTCCTTTGCCAGCTATGTCCCTGTTTAGCTCTGCCAATAGGGTGCACAAGAGGGAGACTGCAAGGTGAGACGGGCTATGCATAAATTTTTTTTTTTTCCTGAAAAACTTCCTGAAAGCCTGCAGTTCCAGAAAGAGTACTCTAGAGTCTCCACGGTGGCAGCAGAGCCCAGGCTCATACCCTTTTCTTTATGTTCCCAGCTCCATTTACGTTGTGAAGTTCTCACATCCAAGCTTTATCCATATTTCTCTATGTGGCCACCTCTCAAAAATAGATGTGCCCTTATCTGTGGCATAGCCTGTCTTTAGTATTGTCCAGAGGAGAGAGTGACTTAGGCCTAGAAAGTGGGCTTGGGACAATTTGGACAGAGAACACAGAGATCACAGATGCTCAGAGTAGGGTCTACAAGGGGATCTCAGGCTCACGTCAATAGTTAACTTCATCACATGGACCCCTCACTCTAGGAAGGATTCAGCTAAAACAGAGCACAGAGCCCAGGGCCTGAAAACTCTTGCCTGCCTCTAAGGTGATTCTGTTTGTAATTCATATTAATATATTCAAAACAAGTAGTATAGATTACATATTGTGCCTGACTTTGTATAATATGCTGAGTATTCAACAGCCAAAAATAAATAACCCTATTTTTGAATAAATAGTCGGGAAGAGGCAATTGCTTCTTCTCACATTGCTCTATTGTTTGGATTTGTTCTAATGAGTATGTACAAGCTGTGTAAATATAGACTGAGAAAAAAATTTGCAATGTCTAAAACTGACAGCAGAATAATATAGGGAAAATCCAAAAACACTTGTGATTTCATGTGGAAAGTAGAAATATCACAAAAGAAGTTGGCAAGAGAGATGAGCAATTTAGAGAAGAAAATCAGAGGGCTAACAAACATAGGGAGAAAAATCTCATTCTACATTCAGACCAATGCAAATTGAAACAAAATTAGCTATCACTATTTATTACTAGATCACCAAAATTTAGAAGTCTATATAATCCACCCTAGATTATAAAAATATCTCTGAATCATAAACTTTGGATAATGCTAGAAAATTGATCACGGAATCATCAAATATTAATTTTAAGCAAATAGTTCCCAGGCTGCGTGCAACGTAAAAGAGGGCAAAACATTGGACATGTATTGTTAGGTGTTTACAGGCTTATTGAAGAAACATTTAGCAACAGTGTAATAAGGAAGGTGACCTAATGGGCTAGGGGGAAAAAATGGATGGTTTCAATTTGAGCTGTACCTTGAAGAAAGTTAAGGGAAGGGATACAAGGTCAGGTAAATGGGAACAACTAAAAGCCAAGAAAGCAGGATCAGGTGAGTCCAGAGGGAGATTAATGATTCAAATTAAATACTGGATAAATACTACAAAATATTAATACATCTGAGAATTCCATGGTAAGATTTTAGAGCACTGTGCTCCATAAGAGAATGGAGGAAAAACTCCAGATATACAATGAAGTATTACATTTACATAGGAGAACTGTGGATGTCCATTAGCTAATTACAGTCATTTATTTACCCAGAGTTTTGGAATCTTTTTATTCCTCCAACGTTCCTTTTTCTCTTCCTTTGTTCATGCCTGAAGCTTCACTGGTAGTTGGAATGAGTCTTAACAAGTCAGCAGCTGACAATACACCAAAAGATATGATGAAGGTCTATATCAGGGGACACATACACATCACACACAAGACTTCAGGAAGAAAAAATAATAATACATACCTATATTATTCAAATCTTAACAGCAGTATTTCACTTTGTCTTTCTTTGCTTATTCTTCCTCATACTTCTTTGCTTTATATGATTGTTTTATACAGCCACCATTTTACACACATACACACTTTCAAAACAAAGGTAAATGGATTAGCCACTTAAATAGTTTACCTTCTGGAAAACATAGATTCTAAAACTATTGATTACACACCTTCTATGGGAAGAGGCTTCAAAACTCATTTTACAGATATTGTTGGCTCTGGAATTTTGTTAGTTAAGTACCAGGAGTCTGGATCCATTTGGTCACATCTTAGTTTGTTGCTCAGAATAAGTATTACTTTCTATGCTTCTGGAACTTATCTGAAGCTTTAGAGTATGTGTGGATTGGTTTTATATAGAATTACCTCAGTGTTAATCATGCATGTCAAAAAGGAGGAGGGAGTTGTCTATTTGAAGACTGTCTGATTGACTGACAAGTGCATTGTTTACTTACTAGTTGTCGCTTTACAGTTTTACTAAGTTGGGATTGGCTTCCCATTTACTATATCACATATATCCACTTTTAAAACTAAGTAGCATATGTCAGAGGTGTCTAAAGGGAATGAAGGATGGGGTCGGTTATAGGAAATTATTTGAATGAATTATTAATATATCAAAGGCAAGACCATCATGAAAAGTACCCTTTTGCATTGTGTGATTAGTAACAAAGAATCAAAATGGAAAGTAATTTTAGGAAAAATATGAGCATAATCAAACTAGGCTTAGTGTCAATTAGTCAATAAATAGTGGTTTGCACTGTGTATCCAGCACTGCTTTGCTTACCAGGGTTTGTGTAGCAAACACATACTTATCCAATTATTGTCTTCACATGTTACTGGGTTTAAGCTGGAGGCAAACTTCTTCATATTAATCAGGATTTGAAGTCATATTTAACTTAAATACTTAATGTTATCTTAATTTGTTAACATTCCTGATTGACCAACGAGAAAACTCTTTCACCCAAGTATAGTTCATCTAAAATTATTTTTATCCATATGTTCAGACAATAATTTTATTTCATTCTATACCATAATAAAGTATTTTAAAAGTTCAAATATATGTGTGTTAAAGTATAGTGTGTTAAAATTACTCACATAGTAATAATGTCCTTTAGTTAGAAAAGTCAATTCACATATATTTTATTTATTTTTTTCATTGAGCTTTGACATACATCCTCCTTTCTCTTATCTCTTCCTTTTTTTTTCCACGTCTTTATTGGACTATAATTGCTATATAATGTTGTATTAGTTTCTGCTGTATAAAAATGAGAATCAGCTATATGTATACATATATCCCCATACCCCCTCCCTCTTGCATCTCCCTCCCACCCTCCCTATCCCACCCCTCTAGGTGGTCACAAAGCGCCCATCTGATCTCCCTGTGTTATCCGGCTACTTCTCACTAGCTATCTATTTTATATTTGGCAGTGTATATAAGTCCATGCCACTCTCTCACTTTGTCTCATCTTACCCTTCCCCCTCCCCGTGTCTTCAAGTCCATTCTCTACATCTGCATCTTTATCCTGTCCTGCCCCTAGATTCATCAGAACTCTTTTTTTTTTTTTTAGATTCCATAAATATGTGTTAGCATACGATATTTATTTTTCTCTTTCTGACTTACTTCAGTCTGTATGACAGTCTCTACGTCCATCCACCTCACTACAAATAACTCAATTTCGGTTTTTTTTATGGCTAATATTCCATTGTATATATATGCTGCAGTTCTTTATCCATTCATCTGTCGATGGACACTTAGGTTGGTTCCATGTCCTGGCTATTGTAAATAGAGCTGCAGTGAACACTGTGGTACATGACTCTTTTTCAATTATGGTTTTCTCAGGGTACATGCCCAGTGGTGGGATGGCTGGGTCCTATGGTAGTTCTATTTTAGTTTTTTAAGGAACCTCCATACTTTTATTCATAGTGGCTGTATCAATTTACATTCCCAGTAACAGTGCAAGAGGGGTCCCTTTTCTCCACACCCTCTCCAGCATTTATTGTTTGTAGATTTTTGGATGATGGACATTCTAACTGGTGTGAGCTGATACCTTGTTGTAGTTTTGATTTGCAATTCTCTAATGATTAGTGATATTCAGCATCCTTTCATGTATTTGTTGGCAACCTGTATATCTTCTTTGGAGAGATGTCTATTTAGGTCTTCTGCCCATTTTTGGACTGGGTTTTTGTTTTTTTTTATATAGAGCTGCATGAGCTGCTTGTAAATTTTGGAGATTAATCCTTTCTCAGTTGTGTCATTTGCAAATATTTTCTCCCATTCTGAGAGTTGTCTTTTCATCTCGTTTATGGTTTCCTTTGCTGTGCAAAAGCTTTTGCGTTTCATTAGGTTGTATTTGTTTATTTTTTTTTCTTTCCATTTCTCTAGGACGTGGGTCAAAAAGGATCTTGCTGTAATTTATGTCATAGAGTGTTCTGCCTATGCTTTCCTCTAAGAGTTTTATAGTGGCTGGCCGTACATTTAGGTCTTTAATCGATTTTGAGTTTATTTTTGTGTATAGTGTTCTAATTTCTTTCTTTTACTGGTAGCTGTCCAGTTTTCCCAGCACCACGTATTGAAGAGGCTGTCTTTTCTCCATTGTATATTCTTGCCTCCTTTAACAAATAATAAGGTGCTCATACATGCATGGGTTTATCTCTGGACTTTCTATCCTGTTCCATTGATCTATATTTCTCTTTTGTGCCATACCGTACTTCTTGATTACTGTACCTTTGTACTATAATCTGAAGTCTGGGAGCCTGATTCCTCCAGCTCTGTTTTTCTTTCTCAAGATTGCTTTGGCTATTCAGGGTCTTTGGTGTTTCCAAACAAATTGTGAAATTTTTTGTTCTACTTCTGTGAAAAATGCCATTGGTAGTTTGATAGGGATTGCATTGAATCTGTAGATTGCTTTGGGTAGTAAAGTCATTTTCACAATGTTGATCCTTCCAATCCAAGAACATTGTATATCTCTCCATCTGTTTGTAACATCTTTAATTACTTTCATCAGTGTCTTATAATTTTCTGCATATAGGTCTTTTATCTCCTTAGGTAGGTTTATTCCTAGATATTTTATTCTTTTTGTTGTGATGGTAAATGGGAGTGCTTCCTTAATTTCTCTTTCAGATTTTTCATCATTAGTGTATAGGAATGCAAGAAATTTCTGTGCATTAATTTTGTATCCTGCTACTTCAATAAATTCATTGATTAGCTCTAGTAGTTTTCTGGTAGCTTCTTTAGGATTCTCTATGTGTAGTATCATGTCATCTGCAAACAGTGACAGCTTTACTTCTTCTTTTCTGATTTGGATTCCGTTTATTTCTTTTTCTTCTCTGATTGCTGTGGCTAAAACTTCCAAAACTATGTTGAATAATAGTGGTGAGAGTGGGCAGCCTTGTCTTTTTCCTGATCTTACAGGAAATGGTTTCAGTTTTTCACCATTGAGAACGTGTTGGCTGTGGGTTTGTCATATATAGTCTTTATTATGTTGAAGTAAGTTCCCTCTATGTCTACTTTCTGGAGGGTTTTTATCATAAATGGGTGTCAACTTTTGTCGTAAGCTTTTTCTGCATCTATTGAGATGATCATATGGTTTTTATACTTCAATTTGTTAATATGGTTTAACACATTGATTGATTTGCATATATTGAAGAATCCTTGCGTTCTGGGGATAAACTCCACTTGATCATGCTGTATGCTCCTTTTAATGTGCTGTTGGATTCTGTTTGCTAGTATTTTGTTGAGGATTTTTGCATCTATGTTCATCAGTTATATTGCCCTATAGTTTTCTTTCTTTGTGACATCTTTGTCTGGTTTTGGTGTCAGAGTGATGGTGGCCTCATAGAATGAGTTTGGGAGTGTTCCTCCCTCTGCTATATTTTGGAAGAGTTTGAGAAGGATAGGTGTTATCTCTTCTCTAAATGTTGGATAAAATTCGCCTGTGAAGCCGTCTGGTCCTGGGCTTTTGTTTCTTGGAAGATTTTTAGTAACAGTCTCAATTTCAGTGCTTGTGATTGGTCTGTTTATATTTTCTATTTCTTCCTGGTTCAGTCTCAGAAGGTTGTGCTTTTTCTAATAATTTTTCCATTTCTTCCAGGTTGCCCATTTTATTGGCCTAGAGTTGCTTGTAGTAATCTGTCATGATCCTTTGTATTTCTGCATTGTCAGTTGTTACTTCTCCTTTTTCATTTCTAATTCTATTGATGTGAGTCTTCTCCCTTTTTTTCTTGATGAGTCTGGCTAATGGGTTATCCATGTTGTTTATCTTTTCAAAGAAACAGCTTTTAGTTTTATTGATCTTGCTATTGTTTCCTTCATTTCTTTTTCATTTATTTCTGATCTGATCTTTATCATTTCTTTCCTTCTCTAACTCTGGGGTTTTTTGTTCTTCATTCTCTAATTGCTTTAGGTGTAAGGTTTGGTTGTTTATTTGAGATGTTTCTTGTTTCTTGAGGTAGGATTCTATTTCTATAACCTTCCCTCTTAGAACTGCTTTTGCTGCATCCTATAGGTTATGGGTCGCTGTGTTTTCATTGTCATAGGTTTCTAGGTATTTTTTAATTTCCTCTTTGATTTCTCCTGTGATCTCTTGTTCATTTAGTAATGTATTGTTTAGCTTCCATGTGTTTGTATTTTTTCCACATTTTTTCCTGTAATTGATATCTAGTCTCATAGCGTTGTGGTCAGAAAAGACACTTGATACAATTTCAATATTCTTAAATTTACCAAGGCTTAACTTGTGACCCAAGATATTCTATCCTGGAAAATGTTCCAGGAGCACTTGAGGAGAAAGTGTATTCTGTTGCTTTTGGATGGAATGTCCTATAAATATCAATTATGTCTATCTTGTTTAATGTATCATTTAAAACTTGTGTTTCCTTATTTATTTTCATTTTGGATGATCTGTCCATCAGTGAAGGAGGGTGTTAAAGTCCCTTATTATGATTGTGTTACTGTCAATTTCCCCTCTTACCACTATTAACATTTGCCTTATCTACTGAGGTGCTCCTCTGTTGGGTGCATAAATATTTACAATTGTTATATCTTCTTCTTGGATTGATCCCTTGATCATTATGTAGTGTCATTCTTTGTCTCTTGTAACAGCCTTTGTTTTAAAGTCTATTTTGTCTGATATGAGAATTGCTACTCCAGCTTTCTTTTGATTTCCATTTGCATGGAATATCTTTTTCCATCCCCTCACTTTCAGTCTGTATGTGCCCCTAGGTCTGAAGTGGGTCTCTTGTAGACAGCATATATATGGGTCTTGTTTTTGTATCCATTCAGCCAGCCTATGTCTTTTGGTGGGAGCATTTAATTCATTTACATTTAAGTTAGTTATCAATATGTATGCTCCTATTACCATTTTCTTAATTGTTTTGCATTGTTATTGTAGGTCTTTTCCTTCTCTTGTGTTTCCTGCCTAGAGATGTTCCTTTAGCATTTGTTGTAAAGCTGTTTTGGTGGCGCTGAATTCTCTTAGCTTTTCTTGTTTGCAAAGGTTTTAATTTCTCTGTCAAATCTGAATGAGATCTTTGCTGGGTAGAGTAATCTGGGTTGTAGGTTTCTCACTTTCATCACTTTAAATATGTCCTGTCACTCCCTTCTGGCTTGCAGATTTCCTGCTGAATGTTCAGCTGTTAACCTTATGGGGATTCCCTTGTATATTATTTTTTGTTTTTTCCTTGCTACTTTTAATATTTTTTCTTTGTATTTAATTTTTGTTAGTTTGATTAATATGTGTCTTGGCATGTTTCTCCTTGGATTTATCCTGTATGGGCCTCTCTGTGCTTCCTGGACTTGATTGACTCTTTCCTTTCCCATATTAGGGACGTTTTCAACTATAATCTCTTCAAATAATTTCACAGTCCCTTTCTTTTTCTCTTCTTCTTCTGGGACCCCTCTAATTCAAATGTTGGTGTGTTTAATGTCCCAGAGGTCTCTGAGACTGTCCTCAATTCTTTTCATTCTTTTTTTGTTATTCTGCTCTGGGGTAGTTATTTCCAGGTTTTTATCTTCCAGGTCATTTATCCGTTCTTCTGCCTCAGTTATTCTGCTATTGATTCCTTCTAGAGAATTTTTAATTTCATGTATTGTCTTGTTCATCATTGTTTGTTTGCTCTTTATTTCTTCAAGTTCCTTGTTAAACATTTCTTGTATTTTCTCCTTTGTATTTCCAAGGTTTTGAGTCATCTTTACTATCATTACTTTGAATTCTTTTTCAGGTAGACTGCCTATTTCCTCTTCATTTGATCTGGTGGGTTTTGCCTTGCTACTTCATCTGCTATGTGTTTCTCTGTCTTCTCATTTTGCTAAACTTATTGTGTTTGGGGTCTCCTTTTCACAGGCTGTAGGTTTGTAGTTCCTGGTGTTGTTTTTGGTGTCTGCCCCCAGTGACTAAATGGTTCAGTGGGTTGTGAAGGCTTCCTAGTGGAGGAGATTGATGCCTGTGTTCTGGTGTATGAGGCTGGATCTTGTGTTTCTGGTGAGCAGGCCCACATTCGGTGATGTGTTTTGAGGTGTCTGTGACCTTATTAAGATTTTAGGCAGCCTCTCTGCTAATAGGTGGGGTTGTGTTCCTGTCTTGCTAGTTGCTTGGCATAGGGTGTCCAGCCCTGTAGCTTGTTGATCTTTGAGTGGAGCTGGATCTTGGCATTGAGGTGGAGATCTCTTGGAGAGCTTTCACCATCTGATATTTCTTGGGTCTGGGAGGTCTCTGGTGGACCAGTGTTCTGATCTCAGCTCTCCCACCTCAGAAGCACAGCCCTGACACCCGGCTGGAACACCAAGACCCTGTCAGCCACATGACTCAGAAGAAAAGGGAGAAAAAAAGAAAGAAGGAAAGGAAGAAAGAAAAGAAAATTATTAAAATAAAAAATAAAAAAAAATATTAAAAATAAAAAAAAATTAAATTATTAAAAAAATATATAAATAAAATACAGACAGAACCCTGGGACAAATGGTGAAAGCAAAGGTATACAGACAAAATCACCCAAAGAAGCGTACACGTACACACTCACAAAAAGAGAAAAAGGAAAAAAAAAAATATATATATATATAAAGGAAGAGAGCAATTAAATCAATCAACAAATCTACCAATGATAATAAACTCTAAATATTAAACTAAGATATACATAAAACCAGAAACAAATTAGATGTAGAAAGCAAACCCCAAGTCTATAGTTGTTCCCAAATACCACTGCCTCAATAATTTTGGGTTGATTCATTGTCTATTCAGGTATTCCAGAGATGCAGGGTACATCAAGTTGATTGTGGAGATTTAATCTGCTGCTCCTGAGGCTGCTGGGAGATATTTCCCTTTCTATTCTTTGTTCGCACAGCTCCTGGGGTTCAGCTTTGGATTTGGCCCTGTCTCTGGGTGTAGGTCACCTGAGGGCATCTGTTCTTTGCTCAGACAGAATGGGGTTAAAGTAGCAGCTAATTAGGGGGCTCTGGCTCACTCAGGCCAGTGGGAGGGAGGGGTCCTCAATGGGGGCAAGCCTGCAGAGGCAGAGGCCAGCATGAAATTGCACCAGCCAGAGGCACGCCGTGTGTTCTCCCAGGGAAGTTGTCCCTGGATTACGGGACCCTGGCAGTGGCGGGCTGCACAGTCTCCCAGGAGGGGAGGTGTGGATAGTGATCTCTGCTTGCACACATGCTTTTTGGTGGCTGCAGCAGCAGCCTTCACGTTTCATGCCCGTCTGTGGTATCTGCACTGATAGCTGCTGCTTGCACCCGTCCCTGGGGCTCGTTTAGGTGGTGCTCTGAATCCCCTCTCCTCGCACACCTCGAAACAATGGTCTCTTGCCTCTTATGCAGGACCAGACTTCCCCCCGGAGTCCCTCCTGGCTAGCTGTGGTGCACTAGCCCTCTTCATGCTGTGTTCACGCAGCCAACCCCAGTGCATTCCCTGGGATCTGACTTCCGAAGCCCGAGCCTCAGCTCCCATACCCCACCCGTCCTGGCGGGTGAGCAGAGAAGTCTCTCGGGCTGGTAAGTGCTGGTAGGCACCGATCCTCTGTGTGGGAATCTTTTTGCTTTCCCCTTTGCATCCCTATTGCTGCGCTGTCTTCCATGGCTCCAAAGCTTCCCCTGCGCCACCCCCAGTCTCCACCAGTGAAGGGGCTTCCTAGTGTGTGGAAACTTTTCCTCCTTCACAGCTCCCTCCCAGAGGTGCAGATCCTGTCCCTATTCTTTTTTCTTTCTTCTTTTGCCCTACCCAGGTACATGGGGAGTTTCTTGCCTTTTGGGAAGTCTGAGGTCTTATGCCAGCATTCAGTAGGTGTTCTATAGGAGTTTTTCCACATGTTGATGTATTTCTTATGTATTTGTGGGGAGGAAGGTGATCTCCAAGTCTTATGCCTCTGCCATCTTGAAGGTCTCCCAGTTCACATTTATTGCATTCATTTTAGTCTCTTTGATTAGATCTCAATTGAAATACTTTAGAGTTGCTCCAGGCTAGAACACTTGGAATGGAAACAATGCCTGTGCTTATGTCTTTTTCTATTGTACAACTAGAAAAATACCTAATGGGATTCTTGTTTCTTGGTACCAGTGGGCAAAACCATACTGTGGATACTGGGGATTCTTGTTGCCTAGGAGTCAGTTACTAACATCAAGTATGTAGACACTGTGATAAAACTGATACTAGCCTAGTCATTACTTTTTCTCATTTTCTTTTAAATGCTAAAATATGTATATTCTAAATTTTTCTGTACTAGTTCTTAGCCTTTTAATTCTTCTTTTACCAACAAAAAGGACCACTTGGCAAAAACTTGTAGTTAGTCCTGTCTCAGATGGTACATTCAACCCAGATCTTGGATATGAGAAATTTAAGGAACTGTAGTATAAAACTCTGGATATCAGCTTGAAATTGTTGTCACTGATGATCTGTGTCTAACCTGTGCTGTAGTGATGATAATTGTCCACCTCTCTTTTTCTATTATGTCTGACATGTCTTGGTGGTTACTGTTATGGATATTTCTTGCTTTAGTCTACTAAGTATCATTTTTCCTTCAGGTAGAAACATCCTTCTTACTTTCGAAAGAATACCTTTCCCTGTTGTTTGCAGTCTTAGTATACTACACTGACCACTTATATCCAATCCATCAGCAAATTCTTTTGGCCTAATGTTCAAGTTATGTCCAGAACTGATCCCCTCTTATTATCTCCACAGTTACCATTGCCTCTTACATACATTATTTCAAGAACCTCTCAACTGGTCTTTAGGCTTCCCTAGTTTAGCTCTCTACAATCTTTTCTCAACATAACAGTCAACATGACTTTATTAAAAAGTAAACAAAACCATATTACTCCTCTTCAAAATTCTCCATTCTTTTCCCATCCTACTCACAGTGAAAATCAAAGTCCCTGCTGGGACTTACATGGTCAGGTCCCCTGTTATTTCTTCAAGCTCATCTCTTAATATACCACCCCACCATCACTCCACACCAGTCACACTGAGAGTTTGCACTTTGTTTCTTCTGCCTAAAACACTTCACCTAGATATATTCATGAATTGCTCCCTTTCTTTCTTCAAGTATTTATACAAATATTTAAACACTGCTCCATACAGAGTAGGCAATCATTAAATATTTGTTGATTGTCTGAATGACTGTCAATCAGTTTCTCTGCCCTCCTCTGACAAGGGGTAGTCACATGTCCTAAGAATACATTTATCAATCTCTCATATCCCTTCCTCTCACTCTTTCTCTTTTTCTCTTTCTCTTTCTTCCTAAGGAAATTGATTATGGAGTGTAGTAGATAAGGTGAAAAAGAGGTAAAGCTCATTCTTATTGATAGAAATTCTCTCTCAGTTACTTGCAGATTAGAGTCCTAACCATGATCCCTAGTCCTTTCTAGCAGATGGCAGATTTTTTAATTGTTACTTACTTGCCTTCAGTATCACCTCCTCTCTAATCCTGGGTACTCATCCACCTGTGTGAACAACTCCAATATTAGAATCCCTTCTTTCACATCCCATTGCTGACTGCTTCCTGGGCTCCTTAAACTGTAAAGACTGTAGGACACCAGTAGCAGAGACAAACACACTACATAAAGATGCTGTTCACATTTGGACAAACATTTTAGCTTCAGTTGCATCATACAGACAATATAAGTCCTGATAGACTATAAGGAGTACAAATATGAAAAATGTCAAAGACTTGGTTAGAAAGTATGTCAAGTTCTTCTGTTATAAATGTACATAGATTTTTTTAACCAAATGTATTTTTCTGATTGATATTCTTTCTAGTATAAATTGTAATGCAAAGCAGTTATATTTATAAGATGGTTTACCCTTTTCCCTCCTCAAGACCCCACATTAGAGAATGTGAACTGTTTTTTGAGTTCACCATTTTAGATAGCCCATAAAAGTCTATAAGTAATCTACAAAACCTCTATCAAGTGAATACTGGCTACAAGAGATACATATGATCTTGCAACTCAGAAAAGGAAAATGGCACATATTCACCAGTTCATTAATTTAACAAATATCTATTAAGCCTTTACTATATACCAGGTACTCTTACAGATGCTGAGATACAATGATGACTAAGACAGAAATAGTCCATGCTAACATATTGCTTGTTAAACATTTGGCTCCACTTTGGCAATGTGGAAGTATTTCTAATTTGCAAATCTTCAGCATTTTCAATGTATGTGTTTTGAGTGAATATAACTACAACTTTTTTTTTGGAGGCTAGTTCAACAGTGTGTGTGAAATTTTCTTATCATTCATTCATTTTCATAAGTATCATTATCCCCTGTAATTTCTGATAAAGGCTGGAAAATTCTTATCACAATTGTATTTGTGCTTTTGGAAGTTCACTGAACATAAAGGAACCACAACAACTGAAACTAAAAACCAAGATTACAGAATTGGCCCCACCACTTGCTTGCTCTATTACTGTCAGTAACTTGTCTCATCTGCCTTTCAACATATTTCTTGCATAGAAAGTCATATTAAAGGGTTTTGATGATTTTTTAATTTTTGAGAATCCATCAAAGAATCATTTTATTTTATATTTGGATGGATTGGGGCAGGTTTTGTTTCATTTCTTTGTATGTTTTATTTCTAGTTTAGATAATTAGGTAGTAATTAGTAATATTTGACATCCTCTTCAGTGTCATCCTCTTTCATTAGTCTACAAAATAAGGCTTTATTTTAATTTTTTTCAATTTCAAAACTTCTTTGAAAGGTATATTTCTTTTTTTATTTTGTGTGGTTTATTTGGATTGATTTTTGGAGCTAACTTGTGTTTTTATGTTTTTCAATTTAGTCCCATCTATAGCCTTCATATATTTTCCATTCCTAATTCTAGCCCATTTTATTACATAATCGAAATATCTCATATCTCACTGAATGTTGAATAGTGTCTGCTTGCAAATCTCACAAATTTAACACAAAAGGTGTTTGGCTTACAGAAGATACACTGTGAAAAATCAGTGATATCATGAAAGATTAAATATTTATAAAGCATGTTGGCATTATGGGCATATAATTGGGGGAATTGTGCTCTTTTTATTTTGCATGAGTGCCTTTAGAAATTTTAAAAAACTGAGCTGAAATAATTTAAAGATCAGAATCCTCAGAGCACAGGGCATCTATCTCCATCCATAGTTGTACGGACTCCATGGAAATACACATCAGAGAATTTTTCTTGACAGTTTGGGCAGTGTGGACTTGCTCCAACTGACACTAGAAAGGCATCCCAAAGGGATCATGTACAGGACTTACAAGGGTACAAGTGTCCATCATCTGTCAGCCATCTTGTCTCATCTCTGACTTGCGTTCCTTTCGTTCTGTCTTTGGGACTCAGACACCACATCACTCATGGCATCTGACAGAAACCACAAGCAGATTGAGAAAATAAAAATAAATTTTTATAGCTGAACTTTCATATCGTGCTGTGTTCTTTGAATACCATAATTTCTGTTAGATGCCTATTTAGTAAGTCCCAGATGTGCTGGCTGATATTCAAAAGGTAGTTACCATCCAATGCTTGATAAACAATATGGGTAAGTGATATTTCATTCACTATTTCTCAAATTGAGTTGCTTTCCTTTACCAGTCTGCTGTGGTAATCAACCCCTGTGACTTTATGAGCAACTTTTTCTAAGGCATATCTCTTTTAGACAAAGAGTATTTATCTCATCACTACACGATAGATAATGACCCATAACCGCTTAGACATAAAATTCCATTGTCGATTTTTGCCTGGGTATGTTTACATTTTATTTTAATTTCGTCTATACTGTTGGTTCATGGAAGATCCTTTGCATCCTGTTTCATATTGCAATGGGCATGAGTATAATTTAAGGTTTGCAATGTAAAAGCAGGATGTGTAGAACCACAAAAATCTTAATAATTTTGATTTCTCTTTCCCCAACATTGTGTAACACTTTATTGCACAGTGCTGTCTATAAAATAGCACAAAACAGGGATTTAGTTCCCTTAATATATTTTTCTTTTATAAAGAATGTTTCTGAGACTATTTTTCCCTTTTTATACTGTTCATCAGGACATATTCTAAGCTTTCTTGCTTGTTTGCTATTGTATATAGATTGCCATGGTTTTCTCAGTGTATGATTTACAGCTAGTAAGTATTTTCCTATCAGGTTGTTGAAGTCTTTTAGTTAGTCACTCATTACTATTTACTTCTATAAATTAATATATATCTTAATTCTCTGTTTGGCATCTAATCTTTTTATAAACTACCAAACTTTTACTTTATTGTGACACTTGGAATTAGGTCTATATCTAGCAGGAAATTTATTTCATAATCCCTAAATACCCCACTGCTCTTATGAACCCAAGTGGTATTATCAATATTTTAGTGAACTATGTGAATCAACTTAGTCAACCAACAAATCTGAGCACCATGTGACCCACAGATAAGTATAAGTAGGTTTCCTTGCCTTCAGTATTCTTACAGTCTATTGAAGGTGACAAGGCATGAATAAAAGGAGTCAACAAAAGAATCAACAGAGGACAAATTATAGATTGATTAAAGGGAGATGGAAACAAATACCAGAAGTCACAGAGAACAGATCTCTGTGGAGAGAAGTCAGAAGTGAAAATAGAGGTGGAATGCCAAGATTGAAGATAGATGCAACTGAACCTTAAAGAATGGGTTCGTTTATATTGGCAGTTTGAGGAGCTAGAACATGAATAGTTTGATCCTTAGGGGTGGAAGCTTGGAAGGCTATGCAAAAAAGCATAGAAGCAGGAAAGCAAATGAAATTTGTGGAAAAAAATGTCATTATACCATTTTGCTCAGTAGTGACAGTTTGTGTATACAATAGGAGGTAAAACCAGATGAAAAGTTTGTGTTCTGAAACTGAGAGTATTTTATACCAGGTAAAGAGGACTATGATAAAATATTATTTCAGAAAAACTAGTAGGTAGGATGCAAGTGAATTCTAAAAGCTAGTAGGTAGGATGCAAGTTAGAAGCAGGAAGAGAAGAGATTACATCATTTTAGTGTTCCAGGGGATACACAGGAGCCCACCACAGTGTTAGCTGTAAGAATAGAAAGAAAGGAATGGCTGAGAAAGAAGTTACATAGAAACTAAAGATCAGGTAATTAAGGTAAGCCTGAAATGGGTTTTGTCAGGGAAATTATGAATTCAGTTTTCAAAATGCCAAATTTGAGATGAAAATGGAGTGTCTCAGAATATCTCTTGTATCTAATTATTTTAGATATAGGATTGGAATCCAAGAAGATTAAAAGCCAGGGACAAAGGTTTTAGAGTTGACCTTTGTGGTGTGTATGCAATATTGAGAGCAAAGCTCACTTAGTAATTACCAGTGAAGTTCCTGCAGTGCTAAATCTTTCATGAATGTTCGTATTGAGGAAAATTGATTTTCCCTGGCCAAAAGCTAGATTCCAAAGGCTTTCCTGGATTCCAGCTGCTGGGGGAAATACATGGCATAGTTCACAAATTCATAATCATCAGTGCAAAATCTGCTGACATGGGAATAGCAGTAGGATTTTATGAGTTCCCATTTGAAATGATACATTCCTATGTGACAGGGATGTGTTTTCTTTTTTGGAGCACTTATCTCAATATCACATATGATTCATGTACTTTATGTTTTTCCATTGATTATTAAAAAGTATTTTCCATAAGTACCTCATTACTCACACATGACACGTGATCAAGACAAATCTTTCAGTCTCTCATTTCCTGCTAAATATCCCATTATTACATACTTACTCAGTCCTTAGAACAGAAGTAGGTGTACATACTATTACTTAGAGCGCTTTTAAAATAGTAAAGAACAAGTCAACCTATAATCGGATATATCTCATTTAGATTTAAGATTTATAAACTCTAAAATGCTGAAGGGAACTATGGTTATTTTATATTCTTTTGTCTTATAAATTGTAATATGTATTAAGATTATTAATATTAAATATCAGTGATAACTGGATATATCCAGAACTGTACAAAAGCTTTATCTTGCTCAAGGAGCTGAATCAGATTGAAACTATTTTATAGCCTATTGTGGACCAGGGAGGCCCTTTTTGTCTATCATCATCTTTAAAGTTGAGAGCCTCATTTCTTTTTTTTTTTTTTACATCTTTATTAGAGTATAATTGCTTTACAATGGTGTGTTAGTTTCTGCTTTGCAACAAAATGACTCAGTTATATATATACATATGTTCCCATATCTCTTCCCTCTTGCGTCTCCCTCCCTCCCACCCTCTCTATCCCACCCCTCCAGGCGATCACAGAGCACCGAGCTGATCTCCCTGTGCTATGAGGCTGCTTCCCACTAGCTATCTGTTTTACATTTGGTAGTGTATATATGTCCATGCCACTCTCTCACTTTGTCCCAGCTTACCCTTCCCCCACCCCATGTCCTCAAGTCCATTCTCTACGTCTGCATCTTTACTCCTGTACTGCCCCTAGGTTCATCAGAACTATTTTTTTTGTTTTAGATTCCATAGATATGTGTTAGCATACGATATTTATTTTTCTCTTTCTGACTTACTTCACTCTGTATGACAGTCTCTATGTCCATCCACCTCACTACAAATAACTCAGTTTTATTTCTTTATATGGCTGAGTAATATTCCATTGTATATATGTGTCACATCTTCTTTATCCATTCATCTGTCAATGGACACTATGTTGCTTCCATGTCCTGGAGAGAGCCTCACTTCTTGAGGCCTTGAGGATCCTAGGGTGGCTGGACTCAGCCAGACTGTTAGAGTGATGGATGAAATATGAATGCAAAACTTTTTTTCTTTCCAACAGAGAGAAGTAGAGTCTATTTTTCTCTCCTTTTGAAACTGGTCTTGCCTTGTAACCTGATTTGGCCAATAAAGTGTGGTGAGGTGACCTTGTACAACTGCTGAGGTTGCCGCTTAAAAGATTAGCTGCTCTGCCTTTGCCACCTGACATGTTCTCTCTTAGATGACAGCCACATGGAACATGTCTGACTACTTTGACACCACCATGCTGTGAAGAGGCCATTCATCTGCATGATCCTGCACAAGTCACTTAGCATGCTAACTCAGAAGTGAGGAGAATATGTCCTCTACCTACTTGATATTCTGAAGATTAACTAACTAGTGAACATGCATATATATATATATTAGTACATATTTCTGAGCATATATTTTTATGAGTATATATGTAAAAATAAAACTCTGCAAACATAGTATGGTTCTTTTAGTATACAGAAAATGGTACTTCATTTACTTTTATCAAACATTTTCATATTGGGAATAGAAACTAAGAGAATGAATAACAATAAAAAATACTATGGGGGGGGGAAGTTAAGTGTATTGCCCCAAAATGATGACTATATGTTGTGTGTTGCATGTGTATGTGTATACCTCATCTGTTGTGTAAAAATCTGTACAAATCCTTTACATTAAAGACCTTGATAAAATTCTAAATCAAACCAATAGTCTTTAAGATTCTCTCTGGAAACTTTATCTTCCTTCTTATATTTTCTTTTTGCTTCCTTCCATATTTCAAATACCTGGGTCAGTACAACTGTATTCTAGGCCATTCTGTCAGCATACATGTCACTTCAGGTTTATATTGATACATGTGTAACACTCTTTCTCAGGAATCTTATTACTCCATTTTTTAGGTTACCAGCTTAAAGAGTAATGTTTAAATTTTAAAAATTGGAAACAGTCTAGTGTTATAATTGAAGCATAAATGAAAATGATCAGCCACTACCTGCCGTTTATTACCTCATTACTAAGTTCTAATGACAAATTTTTACAGCAGTGAGTCTACCAAGGGGTCTTCGACACCTCAGAAATAGTGGTTAGGATGCTTTTGAGGGCAGCACAATCCTGACTCACATGTTAGTGCTCTGTGCAGCCTCATCTGTCCTCTCAGTGGAGCTGGGGTGTGGTCATGGGAAGGCAGCCTAGGAGGATACAGGATGCTTTGGGATTGGGTAGTTGTTCTGGCTCCATTCACTCAGTTGTATAAAAAGGAATGTCATTCCTTTCCCAACGTTTACCATTACAAAATTTGAAACATTCTCTCCATGAAAAAACAGGTCGGGACAAATAGGGCACTTTGAGGCATTGCAGTGGCAGTTTTGACACAGATCACATGCTAAGAACTTGACCACCAAGGCTGATTGGAATGATGCCTACTGGATTGGGATCACCAGTGATGGTTTTGTTCCTCTCTCTGCTGATCTTCCAGACAATTTACACAATTAGGGAGGGATGGTATTACCTGAATTAAAAAATTATCCAGATAAGAATTAAAATTTAGGGGAAAAATAGACACTGGAAAATGTTTGCCTTTTGGACAGGATCCTAGAAGTTTCTGACTTAAAATTCACATTTTTAAGTTTTCATATATACCCCAGAGTTATTTTCTTTGGCCAGTTTGTGACCTTGAGAACACACGGGTATAATGTATTTTAGAATGCTATGCTATGTAGTCTACAATGACAGAAATTTGCACGGCCAAATTTGCAAAGTGAGTTAATCTCTGGCCAAGACTATGCTGGCATATGTGCCATCAATTCTATATTAACATTACGGCTGATCATTAAACAACGCAAGTTTGAACTGCACGCGTCCGATTATAGGTGGGTTTTTTCAATAGTAAATACTACAGTACTACACGATCCCATGTTGGTTGAATTTGAGGATGTGAAACTGTGAATATGGAGGAACCACGATTGTATATATGGCCCCTAACTGTAGATTTTTGACTTTGCAGAGGGTCAGCGCCCCTGACTGACATGTTCAAGAGTCAACTGTATTTGTAAATGATAGAATACAAATTGAGTTTGAGAAAAAGAAAGGCTTTATTTTGAGAATTCAAGGAAGCAAAAGCCAAAAATGTAGCCAGGACTTAACAACTAGAATAGGAAATAGAAATACACTAAGAATTTAAGAAGTTCTCATTTCTGGTTCTCAGTGTTTATCTCCTTTATTCTTCTTTTGTAATCTTTTTGTAATCTTTTTTGTTTTGTTGGTTTGTTTTCAATCAGCAAATTTGTCCAAGTACTGGAGGCAAATTGTACTTCAGTGCCCAAATTTCAAAATCCCCCCCATTTTTCTGCACATATTAAGTTATAATCTCTTAGAAACCAGTCGCCTAATACGAATTTCAAATCCTGGGAAATAGATTCTGCTTGTCTTGGGTTAGGTCACCATTTCTTGTGTAGGTATTTACGTCTGTGGGCGTGGGACCATTGTATTGACAACACCACTGTAGGTCCAACCCTGTGAATTGGAGGGGAGAAGCATGGATTTGATAGAAAAAAATGGCATTATCGGCTTGGGCTGGGCAGTAAACCTAAAGGTGTCTCCTACTGGTCACTATTGGTAGCGACCTAGAAATTATCTTGATTTGTCCTGTATCAGGATCAGCTTTTGACTATCATTATTCTAATAATACTTCCAAGGCTTCTTCCTTTATCATTAAGGTTTCACTCAGAGAGGAGTGACCTATTTGATTTCTAGCTGAGAAAGCAAGTAATTAAATAATACCCTTGGGCTCATTCTATTTCCTGCCTTATTATGAAATAAGAAAGAAAGGTCTCCTGAAGGAGAATTAAAGAAAATGCTGATATATAGCAAATGATAGTTTAGTTTTGCTTACAAGGACAATTCTCTTTCTCAAAATAAGTGAATATACTGTACTGGAGAACTCTGAGAGGGAAAAAAATCTACCTAAGCATTAGAAATGCTGTAATGTAAGGTGTTTTTTGTTGTTGTTGTTGTGTATTCCAAGACAAAAAGTAGAATTATTAGGTAAACTTCCATTGTTCTTGCATCATTGTCATCATCAGCAGCAGCAGCATTTGTGACTTCAACAAAAGCAAAGCTTATAAACTAAATATATACTAGATTCTTGGACTTATTTCAAAAATTAAGACTTTTTAAAAGAGACTCATTTTAAACTTCTAACAAGGATATACTAGCATTAAAACAGAAAACATGTAAACTAACAAAATAAAAGTGAAAGATT
Source organism: Pseudorca crassidens (assembly GCF_039906515.1). Taxonomy (NCBI): domain Eukaryota; kingdom Metazoa; phylum Chordata; class Mammalia; order Artiodactyla; family Delphinidae; genus Pseudorca; species Pseudorca crassidens. The sequence goes on from NC_090298.1 coordinate 80,898,378, forward strand.
TAAATATACTATAAGGTGAAAATTCAAAGTTTATGATATTCTTACTATACACCAAATGAAAACTATATTTTAATTTTTAAATTTCATTCCTTCTCATATTCCCTTACCTTTTATTGATATATATACTTGAAGGAGATGTACAAAATTAAAGAGGATATTAGCAGAGAAATAAAGCAGGAGATATATTTATTATTAAAAAGAAAATAAAACCACCATAAAATTGAAAGCCATCTTAAGAAAAGACCCAATAAGCATAACAATTTCTGTTTGTACAAAGTATCAAACACATGAATATTGTGAAGATATGTTGATTCAGTTAGTTTTATTTACAAGTACTTCAAGGCAATGAAAAAAAAATTTTTTTAAATACAAGCATGCAAAAATACCCCAAAGAAACCAAGAGTAGGTACTTGGAAACATTTGGAAAGTTAAAGCATTAAAGTTAAAATTGAGGGTAACCCCAGTTGTACTGATCATCTTATCAAATATACTGGCAGGTGGTTAATTAATTTTAGAAAATGACTCAATTTATATATTTGATAAGGTAATTTACAAATTACCTACCTCAGTGAAGTCAGTGAAACAGATAACTTCCAATTAAAAATATTAAATCATTAAAAAAATCTCTTTTATAAACAAATGGTAGCTTGCAATTTAGTTTTTATTAGGACATTACCATAGCTATCATGTGAATCACAAAATAAATGATGAATAATACAAACAATACATTAGTTCATTATATTTACTAAGTACCTAATACTTAAAAATCAAGCGATAGATCCTGGAAAGTAATCAAAGATATAAAAAGCATGTATGAAACACTATAAAATATTAAAATAGTAAATGTATGCAGTACACAAGATTAGAAAAGACTAGCAATTACGTGCTCATGTACCTTACTTAACCAAAAGTTCTGGTCCAAAGCACAGGCTCACGTGCTAATTGAGAAGAAGCACTTGGGAGTCTGAAAGCTGTGTGCTTGTTTTTGGCTTTCTTCAGCTGGTCCTACGTTGGAAGTAGGAGCAAAAATTAGGTAAGCTGTTGGTTAGTGATTAAGTACTAACTGTTTTGCACCAATCGCTTCACTGTTTGTGGTTTGGCTTCCTGGATTGGTTTCTCCAAATTGTGGGTCAGTTCTATTTTTTATATGGTCCAGGTGTTATCCCTTTGTATATTCAGTCTCTCATTACTTAGGCAAGGCATATCTATATCTATATTATCTATATCTATGGTAGTTATAAATATCCAAAATAACTTTAACATTATAGATAAGACTAGTTATTTGTTGTTTAGATGGCTGGATTTTTCAGAGATGGACATCTGGTTTATGGGGAGGGAAATAAAATTAATATTAAAATCACATTTAGTTCAATATAGTTGAGATTGAATATATTCAGGTCACTAGGACTTACATGAAAAGAGAGAATAAACATGTAGAGAAATTGATAGAATCATGAAATGGTTTGCATTCTTTTGACCAAAGAAGTGAGGCAAGGCAATAAGAGAATAGAAATTTAATTACTACAATATTGGAGCTAAGAAATAAGTAAAAGTTTAACATGCTATGTACCCTTGCCTTCCTCCTCACTTCATGATCATGACAGGTAAATAAAGTAACCAGAATATATAGTCAGAATCACTTTTCATCTCTCTAACTCTGTGAAAGGTCTATAGAAAATTTTGAGAAATTGTTAGGATAAAGACAAATTGGCCTTAATAAATAATTTATTTGAATTAAATGAAATTAATTTGAGTAAAGAATGTAAGACTTACTTTAAGTCTTTATGCCTATGAGCATTTCTGCACTGTGAGAATCTATTCTTTCTCCCACAAATTCTGGTCCAGTTACTATAGATATGATTGCACATATTCATTGTCTTTCCTGTTTTATTTATTGGCAAGTCTTCCTAAAATAAAATCCTTGAACTGAGAAATAGAGGAGGCTCATTCTCTTTGTTCAATATGTAACTTGGCCTGTGTCTGGAAAATTTAAATAGCCAACTACTTAGATTGCCCTCTATCTTTACTGTCACTCAGGTTTCAGTACAGGTAGGCCATAATAGTAGAACACAAGTTTACTGTCAAGTGTTTCTTAAATCTATATAGTATTAAGTATTCCTCTGATGATTCAATACTGAATATTCTACAGGAGTTAAGTACTTCTCTGTGGAAGCCCTACTATCATGACACGTAAGACCTGATTCCTGTACTTGTGCATGTGCTTATTACAGAAAAGTAGACATGTGCACACATAACTCGCATAAAGTATTAAAAGTATGTAATATCATAGAGGTACCATAAAGTCATACAAGTTTTCATAGTAGATAGCATGTGTTTTTGCTTGAAGTAAAGAGTTCATGGATCAAAAATGGCTTTATGGAGGGGGTAGGATTGAACTGGAAGTTGAGGATAGAATAAATTTATATTTGGGAAATAGACAAACGGGCTGTGGAAGATTTTTTTTTTTAATAAAGGAAAACAGGTGATCAAAACATAGAAGCTAGAAACTTGTTTGGCAAGAATTTAGATTTTTCTGGGGTACGGTGAAAATAAACCTGGAAAGATAAAGAATGAAACATGAATGCCCTAGCAAAGACTTCTGATGGCCTCTAAACTATTGAAGTGACCTGAGCTTTACAAAACTTTCTTGTGTCTGAACCAATTCACATGATGCCCATCTTCTACATGTCTAAAGTTTGACTTGGGGGAATGATAAAGTAAGTGCACAGAAAACATGCAATGGGTAGGCTAGCACACATGTTCTAAGAAACGCACACTTCACTGATTAAATCCATGCTTTTACTGTAGCAAAACTATTGGAAACTATTACTTCCCTACTTTAGATTTTACTTGACATTAACAAATTCTATTTTCTACAGTGTAATTTTATAACTTTAATTGATTTAATACTGCTTTGAAAATTAGCATTGTTTCATAGTATAACTGGCAAAAACACAAAAAGTTTCATATCCTTGATGACCAGAATCCGTGCACTGTCTCATCCCTAAAAGACAAACAATGGGAAGTACTTCCAGCTGTCATGAAATAATTATGTTTCTGCAGGTACTGTTGTCAAGGTAAGGTTGTCTAGAATTATTTTGTTAGGTTCTCATTCTTAGTGAGTCAGTTTAATAACCATCATTACGGAAGCAAATTGTAATTACAAATAATGATTGTTTGGGAAATAGAAATTGAGCAGAATCAGCTAATGGCCAGTTTCTATTCAACTTGCAGTTTGCATTTCTCATTTTATGACAAAATATTACTGGAAAGAGAATGAAAAGCAAACACTGCATTTCTATAATTTTATATTTTAAATAAAAAGTAAAACTTGTAGACCTCCTAAATTTTTTTTTTAACTAGTAGCTGTCCAAAAGCAAGGATGTATACTATACAGTAAGGTAAGAGAATTACCACATGAGGTCTGGAGTCTATGACAAGGGACAAGAATTTTTGAAGCTTTGACATATAAGACTGTCTAGATTATTTTTGCTTAACATTTCATGTTACAACCATAATTAATTGAGGAAAATAACTAAGATTTTGACTAACAATACCAGCTTCTTGCCTTTCATTAGTTTCAAATGACTGGACCTCCCTTCATAACCCCTTGTCCATCTGTCTTTATATTTTGAAGCCATCATGCCAAGTCTCCATACTTCATATGTTATGGCTGATATTTCTGTCTGGAAAATACTGAATCTTTGTCTATCTTGCAGGAGAACTTTATTTACCATTGGTCATGTGTCAATATGGAAAGAGTACAGATGAGGGTGTCAACAATTCTAGTGTAAATCAGTGGTCCCACGTGAAACATCTTTCACAGTAGACATGCGGACAGAGTCACCCCACCTCAGGCTTTCCTCCTGCTGTATCTCTATCTCTGATTAAGCTTTCTAATCCCCACTATTCATTCTCCTAATACCACCTGCTCTGGAAGTTCTGAGATAAAAATGAGCTTATTTGATTAATGTTCATTTTCTCCTAATTTAGGAAGATAGGGAAACTTCCCTTGCTCATACCCAATAAATTATTCTCCTTTTTGTTTTTGTATTACACCCAACAAACTATACTTTGCAACTCAATTACCTCCAGATTTAAACACATATAATCTTTTTTTTTCAGCGAGAACGAATCCCATGATATGTTTTTCCAATCTGTGTGTTTTAATTGTATTGTAGTAAAGTATACATAATATAAAATTTACCATTTCAATCATTTTTCAGCATAGCAAACAATATTTTTAAGGGATACTTGTGACAGGAACTTAGGGGAGGGTGAATCATCTTATAATTCCCTGTATCTCATAGTCAGCAGTTTCCAAAAGAAGAATCTTTGCAATTAAGTGGGTCGGTTTTTCAGCACTCTTTTTTCTTTCTGTACATTTTTTTCTTACTATCACCCAAATCTTACGGCCTGTATAGGTAGGTGTGACTATTCCACAGTCCCCATGTATTTCTTCCTTTCCATATTTGCTTACGGTTCTGAGTTCCTCTAAAGTTGTAAATATAGGTTTTCTTTGGGTCTATTTTAGCTAATGGAGTTTCTGCCTCCTAAACCCCATTTGTGAATGTAATGTTTCACAAGCAGATGGAGAATGATTTACTTCAAATTTTGACAACACTCTATTGGTATCCACAGGAAATGTTGGTAAAGCCATAAAGATTAATTAGGCAGGTAACATGATCAATGTTTATGTTAACCTTTATGTTCAGACTTAATATATATTTTAATTCTGGCACTTACTAGCTGTGTGACAATTGACATGTTACTTTTTTCTCTGCCTCAATTTCCACATCTCCAAAATGAGCATAATTATGACTGATCTCATTTTATAGAAAAGATCATTAATCTCCACTAGTTCCTTAATTCTGTCTACCAATCACACTACATTTCTCTGGCTCATTCAATTTTCCACTCTTCTAGATGACTGTTTCATTCTTTTATTTCTTTTGTCAAAAATACAGCACCTTTCCCCTCATCTACATTATCAACCATCAACCTTGCTTCCTACTTTGCTAAGAAAGAAAAAACAATGAAAAAATATCAACACCCTCCCACTATCACATATAGCCTCACTAACTTGTGTCTGTGCTCTTGTACTTTGCCTTCTTGCCTCAGAGTAAGTATGACTTCTCTGCTCTTTACAGAGGCCAGCTGCTTTTGTGCACCAGATCCATCCCCTCCCTTCCTACTTAAGGACATCATTTCAGATTTTTCCCTTCTGTTTGGCATAATTAGGTATTTATTTCTCCCCAATCCACTGGAACTTTCACATCAATAAATACACAGGCTCTATTTCTTCTACCGTAATAAAATCCTCTCCTGAACCATTGTCTCTCTCCAGCTACTACCCTGTTTCTTTCCTTCTCTTTCCTTCTTAAAAGAGTTTTCTATATTTGCTCTCTCCATAAATCATCTCCTGTTTACTGAGCCACTCTATCAAAATTATTCTCTCAAAGTCAGCAATAACCTTTGCATTAAGAAAACCATTAGTAAATTTCTTCTTCTTAAAATATTCACTAGCATTCTTAATTCTCTGGTTTTCTCCCTACTCCATTGGCTTCCTTTGATGAGTATTCTGTTCATTCGTCTCTATCTGTCTATACACCAAACATTGGCTGAGGTACAATCCTTGGACATTTCCCCTTTTCTATATATATACAATCCCTTTTGCACTCATCCAGTTTCATGGTTCATTAAGCATCATCTATTTACTAACACCTTCCAAATTTACATCTTCAGCCTTGATCTACCCCTGAAATCCAGGCTTATGTCTGCAGCTGCTTACTTGATATTACACTTGGCTGTTTAATCTCAAACTCAACAGATCAAAAAATAAACTTCCGATAGTCTCACTGTAGTCTTTGCATTTCAATAAATTTTCATTCCCTCTTTCCAGATGCTCAAGCTAAATTCTTCAGCTCCTTTCCTTCCCTCACATCTGATATTCAAAAGCTCATCAAAATCTTACTGTCTTTGCTTTCCATCCAGTAAGTGACCAAGTCTCAACACCCCCATAATCCCTACAGTTATAAAGCCACTGGTCCAAGCCATCATCAGCCCTCAGATGAGTTATCACAATAGCTTCCTATCTTATCTCCCTGCTTCCCTCTCTTTTCAATAATTCTCATCATGGAGCTGAAGTGTTTCTCAGTAGATATATGTCACTCTTCTGCTGAAATTAATTCAAATAATTTTTATCTCACTCATAGTAAAAACCAAAGTCCTTACAAATAGCCAAAATCTTTTGGTATCTGAAACCTCATCTCCATCCTCTCTTTATGAGCTAAAACTTCCCAGTACTTCCTCCTTTAGGCCATACTGTCTTTCTTGCTGCTTCCAAACATGCCAGGCAAGCCTCCACCAAGAGATTTGCCCTTGTCCTTCCTTCTATCTGGGATGCTCTTCTCCAGATGTTTGCATTGCTCAATCTCTCGTATACTTTACATTTTTATTAAAATACCATCTTCTAAGGGAGACCTGCTCTGACTATCCAATCTAAATTAGTGCCTTCTCCCAACCACACACTTTCCATTCCCTTTCCTTGCTTTTAAAAAATAACATCTATCTCCACATAACATTTTGCATTTGAATAATTTGTTATGTTTATTTTCTGCTGCTCCCCTCTCCCTATCAACACCAGAATATAAGATCCACGAGGGTGGGAACTTTATGCTTTTTTAAAAAAGTGCTATATTGTCAGAATTTAAAAGTGACTAGAACACAGTAGTTATACATAGGTATTAATTAATTCAAATAATATCTATCTCAAGGGGTTGTTGAAAAACTCAGAGGAGATAATGTACACAATCTCTGAGCACATTCCGTATATACTAGAACGTCAGTAACTGCTTTCTATTATCAAGGAGAGTCTTTGAAACCTCAGAGAGATAATCAAGCTTTAGAATATGAAGGTAGGCATCTCAGTCCAGTGAGAGAAGAAGGTATATTAATCTCCATCATCAGTATCTGAGGGACATTTGATTGCGAGAGTCAATAGAAGACTGTTTACCTTTTTGCTTTCCTAAACAGAAAGTAATTTTAATTAAATTTAAAAAGATAGCAGCTGTCACTTGGATTGCAGATTTAGATAGCTATTTTTTTCCTAGAATAATTACCCTCCTGTTTTTCCATTACATTAAACATTATGGTATAGAAGTATATCTCATTTCATTTTGGTTTTATAAACAGTAAATATAAATTTCATAATACAAGTTTAATGTTATTAAATTTATTTCCAGTCTTTATTATACAATTTTAGTGATTATGATGAGGAATCTTTGCAGTCAAAAATACTCTGCAATTAATGAGATGCTTAGCTGTCAGTTTAAAGGAAGTAATATTGTCTAATTTTCACTCAAATAGCCCTTATAAAGATTATTTGCAGCAGTTATTTATCAGTTTATATATATATATAGTTTTATGAATGAGAAGTAAAACTTTATTTCTCTGTTTTCGAGATAAATACTCCATATCTTTGTATCAATTAGTGGTGACAAAAATTGAAATGTGATGTATAACAACTTACCCTTAACGAGGCTAGAGTGATGGGATAAGGAAAAATAATAACTCTTTGAATGCTCTCTAATTATGTCTCTAGCAAATTTAAATGTTCATGTACAAATTATATTTTGCTTCTAAGAATGTTTTGCTTAGCAATTTTTTGAGGTACTGCCACAATCAAAAAAGAAATAAACACTTAAACTCTTACAACTATATTTTTTAATATTTTATTTTCTTTTTAAATTATTTTGATGGAACTATGGGTTGGCTCTTGTAAGCATCTTCAGGTTAGAAACATATGCTCCAGTCCTTGCAGCATCTAATCTGAGATCTGGTACATTCCAAATGCTCATAAAATTTATTTGATATGATTTGTTGAAGTTTATCAAAAACTTTTTATAATATGGTCAAATATATTTCCTTTACACTATAGCATATTATATTCTCTTTATTCTTCCCATTCTTTTAATCCAAAAATATAAAGACTTAAAATTATTTTAGAATGAATAAATATTTGCAGAAAAGGAACATTTAATTATTTGATTAATATTACCTTTTTAAAAATGTTTACAAATTTTAAAAAGATGTGAGGCTTATTTATTTTCTGTTAATTGTGTTGTAAAATATAAAATGGAAACACAGCCAGACATGCTTTAACTCTTAGTGGAATCCAAAGACATTTTGAGAAAAACAACTTTTAGTGGAAAATAAAACATATCATCTTTTAAACCTGGAAATGTAAAAAAGAACAAATAAATATTTTTACTATATATTAGATTCAGAAAGAAAAGTTTTAGAGACTTGAACACTGAAACATGCAATCTCTAAAGTTAATGAGTAAGAGCTATGGGGGAAAATATTCTCTTATTTGCTGTATCTTCATTGTATTTATAGCATTTTTTTCATTGTATTGCTATGATATCCCAGCGAGAAATTGGCTAAAATATCATTTCCAAGAGTCTCTTTCTGATGTCTTTTTTTTTTTTTTTTAATGGGTACTTTTTTTTTATTAACAATGTTGTGTTAGTTTCAGGTTTACAGCAAAATGATTCAGTTATACATATACATGTATCTATTCTTTTGCAAATTCTTTTCCCATTTAGGTTATTATAGAATATTGAGCCGAGTTCCCTGTGCTATGCAGTACATCCTTGTTGGCTATCTCTTAAATATAGCAATGTGTACATGTCAATCCCAAACTCCCAATATATCCCTCCCCACAACCCTTCCCCTAGGTAACCGTTAAGTTCGTGCTCTAAGTCTGTGAGTCGGTTTGTTTTGTAAATAAATTCACTGGTATCATTTTTTTAATATTCCACATATAAGTAATATCATATGATATTTGTCTTTGTCTGACTTATTTCACTTAGGATGATAATCCCCAGGTGCATTCATGTTGTTGCAAATGGCATTGTTTCATTATTTTTAATGGCTAAGTAATATTCCATTGTATATATGTACCACATTCTCTTACCCATTCACCTGTAGATGGACATTTCACTTGCTTCCATGTCTTGGATATTGTAAACAGTGCTGCAATGAACACTGGGGTGCATGTATCCTTTGGGAACATGTTTTACTCCAGATATATGTCCAGGGGTGGGATTGCAGGATCATATTGCAACTCTATTGTTTTTTTTTTTTTTTTTTTTTTTTTTTTTTACCGTTTACCCTTCCCCCTCCCCATAGCCTCAAGTCCATTCTCTAGTAAGTCTGTGTCTTTATTCCTGTTTCACCCCTAGGTTTTTCATGACATTTTTTTTTCTTAGATTCCATATATATGTGTTAGCATACGGTATTTGTCTCTCTCGTTCTGACTTACTTCACTCTGTATGACAGACTCTAGGTCTATCCACCTCATTACAAATAGCTCAATTTCGTCTCTTTTTATGGCTGAGTAATATTCCATTGTATATATGTGCCACATCTTCTTTATCCATTCATCCGATGATGGACACTTAGGTTGTTTCCATCTCTGGGCTATTGTAAATAGAGCTGCAATGAACATTTTGGTACATGACTCTTTTTGAATTATGGTTTCCTCAGGGTATATGCCCAGTAGTGGGATTGCTGGGTCATATGGTAGTTCTATTTGTAGCTTTTTAAGGAACCTCCATACTGTTCTCCACAGTGGCTGTATCAATTTACATTCCCACCAACAGTGTAAGAGGGTTCCCTTTTCTCCACACCCTCTCCAGCATTTATTGTTTCTAGATTTTTTGATGATGGCCATTCTGACTGGTGTGAGATGATATCTCATTGTAGTTTTGATTTGCATTTCTCTCATGATTAGTGATGTTGAGCATTCTTTCATGTGTTTGTTGGCACTCTGTATATCTTCTTTGGAGAAATGTCTATGTAGGTCTTCTGCCCATTTTTGGATTGGGTTGTTTGTTTTTTTGTTATTAAGCTGCATGAGCTGCTTATAAATTTTGGAGATCAATCCTTTGTCAGTTGCTTCATTTGCAAATATTTTCTCCCATTCTGAGGGTTGTCTTTTGGTCTTCTTTATGGTTTCCTTTGCTGCGCAAAAGCTTTTAAGTTTCATTAGGTCCCATTTGTTTACTCTTGTTTTTATTTCCATTTCTCTAGGAGGTGGGTCAAAAAGGACCTTGCTGTGATTTATGTCATAGAGTGTTCTGCCTATGTTTTCCTCTAAGAGTTTGATAGTTTCTGGCCTTACATTTAGGTCTTTAATCCATTTTGAGCTTATTTTTGTGTATGGTGTTAGGGAGTGATCTAATTTCATACTTTTACATGTAACTGTCCAGTTTTCCCAGCACCACTTATTGAATAGGCTGTCTTTTCTCCACTGTACATTTCTGCCTCCTTTGTCAAAGATAAGGTGACCATATGTGTGTGGGTTTATCTCTGGGCTTTCTATCCTGTTCCATTGATCTATCTTTCTGTTTTTGTGCCAGTACCATACCGTCTTGATAACTGTAGTTTTGTAGTATAGTCTGAAGTCTGGGAGCCTGATTCCTCCAGTTCCTTCTTTCGTTCTCAAGATTGCTTTGGCTATTCGGGGTCTTTTGTGTTTCCATACAAATTGTGAAATTTTTTGTTCTAGTTCTGTGAAAAATGCCAGTGGTAGTTTGATAGGGATTGCATTGAATCTATAGATTGCTTTCGGTAGTAGAGTCATTTTCACAATGTTGATTCTTCCAATCCAAGAACATGGTATATCTCTCCATCTATTTGTATCATCTTTAATTTCTTTCATCAGTGTCTTATAATTTTCTGCATACAGATCTTTTGTCTCCTTAGGTAGGTTTATTCCTAGATATTTTATTCTTTTTGTTGCAGTGGTAAATGGGAGTGTTTTCTTGATTTCACTTTCAGATTTTTCATCATTAGTATATAGGAATGCCAGAGATTTCTGTGCATTAATTTTGTATCCTGCCACTTTACCAAATTCATTGATTAGCTCTAGTAGTTTTCTGGTAGCATCTTTAGGGTTCTCTATGTATAGGATCATGTCATCTGCAAACAGTGACAGCTTTACTTCTTCTTTTCCGATTTGGATTCCTTTTATTTCCTTTTCTCCTCTGATTGCTGTGGCTAAAACTTCCAAAACTATGTTGAATAAGAGTGGTGAGAGTGGGCAACCTTGTCTTGTTCCTGATCTTAGTGGAAATGCTTTCAGTTTTTCACCATTGAGGATGATGTTTGCTGTGGGCTTGTCATATATGGCCTTTATTATGTTGAGGAAAGTTCCCTCTATGTCTACTTTCTGCAGGGTTTTTATCATAAATGGGTGTTGAATTTTGTCAGAAGCTTTCTCTGCATCTATTGAGATGATCATATGGTTTTTCTCCTTCAGTTTGTTAATATGGTTTATCACATTGATAGATTTGCGTATATTGAAGAATCCTTGCATTCCTGGAATAAACCCCACTTGATCATGGTGTATGATCCTTTTAATGTGCTGTTGGATTCTGTTTGCTAGTATTTTGTTGAGGATTTTTGCATCTATGTTCATCAGTGATATTGGCCTGTAGTTTTCTTTCTTTGTGACATCCTTGTCTGGTTTTGGTATCAAGGTGATGGTGGCCTCGTAGAAGGAGTTTGGGAGTGTTCCTCCCTCTGCTATATTTTGGAAGAGTTTGAGAAGGATAGGTGTTAGCTCTTCTCTAAATGTTTGATAGAATTCGCCTGTGAAGCCATCTGGTCCTGGGCTTTTGTTTGTTGGAAGATTTTTAATCACAGTTTCAATTTCAGTGCTTGTGATTGGTCTGTTCATATTTTCTATTTCTTCCTGATTCAGTCTTGGCAGGTTGTGCATTTCTAAGAATTTGTCCATTTCTTCCAGATTGTCCATTTTTTTGGCATAGAGTTGCTTGTAGTAATCTCTCATGATCTCTTTTATTTCTGCAGTGTCAGTTGTTACCTCTCCTTTTTCATTTCTAATTCTATTGATTTGAGTCTTCTCCCTTTTTTTCTTGATGAGTCTGGCTAGTGGTTTATCTATTTTGTTTATCTTCTCAAAGTACCAGCTTTTAGTTTTATTGATCTTTGCTATTGTTTCCTTCATTTCTTTTTCATTTATTTCTGATCTGATTTTTATGATTTCTTTCCTTCTGCTAGCTTTGGGGTTTTTTTGTTCTTCTTTCTCTAATTGCTTGAGGTGCAAGGTTAGGTTGTTTATTCGAGATGTTTCCTGCTTCTTAAGGTGGGCTTGTATTGCTACAAACTTCCCCCTTAGAACTGCTTTTGCTGCATCCCACAGGTTTTGGGTCGTTGTGTCTCCATTGTCATTTGTCTCTAGGTATTTTTTGATTTCCTCTTTGATTTCTTCAGTGATCACTTCATTATTAAGTAGTGTATTGTTTAGCCTCCATGTGTTTGTATTTTTTACAGATCTTTTACTGTAATTGATATCTAGTCTCATGGCGTTGTGGTCAGAAAAGATACTTGATACAATTTCAATTTTCTTAAATTTACCAAGGCTTGATTTGTGACCCAAGATATGATCTATCCTGGAGAATGTTCCATGAGCACTTGAGAAAAATGTGTATTCTGTTGTTTTTGGATGGAATGTCCTATAAATATCAATTAACTCCATCTCATTTAATGTATCATTTAAAGCTTGTGTTTCCTTATTTATTTTCATTTTGGATGATCTGTCCATTGGTGAAAGTGGGGTGTTAAAGTCCCCTACTATGAATGTGTTACTGTCGATTTCCCCTTTTATGGTTGTCAGTATTTGCCTTATGTATTGAGGTGCACCTATGTTGGGTGCATAAATATTTACAATTGTTATATCTTCCTCTTGGATCGATCCCTTGATCATTATGTAGTGTCCTTCTTTGTCTCTTCTAATAGTCTTTGTTTTAAAGTCTATTTTGTCTGATATGAGAATTGCTGCTCCAGCTTTCTTTTGGTTTCCATTTGCATGAAATACCTTTTTCCATCCCCTTACTTTCAGTCTGTATGTGTCTCTAGGTCTGAAGTGGGTCTCTTGTAGACAGCAAATATATGGGTCTTGTTTTTGTATCCATTCAGCCAATCTGTGTCTTTTGGTGGGAGCATTTAGTCCATTTACATTTAAGGTAATTATCGATATGTGTGTTCCTATTCCCATTTTCTTAATTGTTTTGGGTTCGTTATTGTAGGTCCTTTCCTTCTTTTGTGTTTCTTGCCTAGAGAAGTTCCTTTAGCAGTTGTTGTAGAGCTGGTTTGGTGGTGCTGAACTCTCTCAACTTTTGCTTGTCTGTAAAGGTTTTAATTTCTCCATCAAATCTGAATGAGATCCTTGCTGGGTAGAGTAATCTTGGTTGCAGGTTTTTCTCCTTCAACACTTTCAATATGTCCTGCCACTCCCTTCTGGCTTGCAGAGTTTCTGCTGAAAGATCAGCTGTTAACCTTATGGGGATTCCCTTGTGTGTTATTTGTTGTTTTTCCCTTGCTGCTTTTAATATGTTTTCTTTGTATTTAATTTTTGACAGTTTGATTAATATGTGTCTTGGCATATTTCTCCTTGGATTTATCCTGTATGGGACTCTCTGTGCTTCCTGGACTTGATTAACTATTTCCTTTCCCATATTAGGGAAGTTTTCAACTATAATCTCTTCAAATATTTTCTCAGTCCCTTTCTTTTTCTCTTCTTCTTCTGGAACCCCTATAATTCGAATGTTGGTGCGTTTAATGTTGTCCCAGAGGTCTCTGAGACTGTCCTCAGTTCTCTTCATTCTTTTTTCTTTATTCTGCTCTGCAGTAGTTATTTCCACTATTTTATCTTCCAGGTCACTTATCCGTTCTTCTGCCTCAGTTATTCTGCTATTGATCCCATCTAGAGTACTTTTAATTTCATTTATTGTGCTGTTCATCATTGCTTGTTTCATCTTTAGTTCTTCTAGGTCCTTGTTAACTGATTCTTGCAATTTGTCCATTCTATTGTCCATTCTATCTCCAAGATTTCGGATCAACCTTACTATCATTATTCTGAATTCTTTTTCAGGTAGACTGCCTATTTCCTCTTCATTTGTTAGGTCTGGTGGGTTTTTATCTTGCTCCTTCATCTGCTGTGTGTTTTTCTGTCTTTTCATTTTGCTTATCTTACTGTGTTTGGGGTCTCCTTTTTTTTTTTTGCAGGCTGAAGGTTCGTAGTTCCTGTTGTTTTTTGTGTCTGTCCCCAGTGGCTAAGGTTGGTTCAGTGGGTTGTGTAGGCTTCCTGGTGGAGGGTACTAGTGCCTGTGTTCTGGTGGATGAGGCTGGATCTTGTCTTTCTGGTGGGCAGGTCCACGTCTGGTGGTGTGTTTTGGGGCGTCTGTAGACTTATTATGATTTTGGGCAGCCTCTCTGCTAATGGGTGGGGTTGTGTTCCTGTCTTGCTAGTTGTTTGGCATAGGATGTCCAGCACTGTAGCTTGCTGGTCGTTGAGTGAAGCTGGGTGCTGGCGTTGAGATGGAGATCTCTCGGAGATTTTTGCTGTTTGATATTATGTGGAGCTGGGAGGCCTCTTGTGGACCAGTGTCCTGAAGTTGGCTCTCCCACCTCAGAGGCACAGCACTGAGTCCTGGCTGCAGCACCAAGAGCCTTTCATCCACAGGGCTCCTTAATTTGGGATGATTCGTTGTCTATTCAGGTATTCCACAGATGCAGGGTATATCAAGTTGATTGTAGAGCTTTAATCCGCTGCTTCTGAGGCTGCTGGGAGAGATTTCCCTTTCTCTTCTTTGTTCTCACAGGTCCCAGGGGCTCAGCTTTGGATTTGGCCCCGCCTGTGCGTGTAGGTCGCCGGAGGGCGTCTGTTCTTTGCTCAGACAGGACGGGGTTAAAGGAGCCGCTGATTCGGAGGCTCTGGCTCACCCAGGCCGGGGGGTAGGGAGGGTCACGGACTGCGGGGCGGGCCTGCAGCGGCAGAGGCCGGCGTGACGCTGCAGCCTGAGGTGCGCCGTGCGCTCTCCCGGGGGAGCCGTCCCTGGATCCCGGGACCCTGGCAGTGGCGGGCTGCACAGGCTCCCCGGAAGGGCGTGTGGCTAGTGACCTGTGTTGGCACACAGGCCTCCTGGCGGCGGCAGCAGCAGCCTTAGCGTCCCATGTCCGTCTCTGGGCTCCGCACTCTTAGCCGCGGCTCGCGCCCGTCCCTGGAGCTCTCTCAAGCAGCGTTCTTAATCCCCTCTCCTCGTGCACCAGGAAACAAAGAGGGACGTAAAAGTCTCTTGCCTCTTCGGCAGGTCCAGACCCCTCCCCGGACTCTCTCCCGGCCAGCCGCGGCGCACCAACGCCCTGCAGGCTGTGTTCACGCCGCTAACCCCAGTCCTCTCCAGGCGCTCCGACAAAAGCCGGAGCCTCAGCTCCCAGTCCCGCCCGCCCCGGCGGGCGAGCAGACAAGCCTCTCGGCTGGTGAGTGCCGGTCGGCCCGATCCTCTGCGCTGGAATCTGTCCGCTTTGCCCTCCGCACCCCTGTTGCTGTGCTCTCCTCCGCGGCTCCCAAGCTCCCCCACTCCGCCTCCCGAAGTCTCCACCCGCGAAGGGGCTTCCTAGTGTGTGGACACTTTTCCTCCTTCACAGCTCTCTTCCGCTGGTGCAGGACCCGTCCCTATCCTTTTGTCTCTGTTTAGTTTTTTCTTTTGCCCTAACCAGGTACGTGGGGGGTTCCTTGCCTTTTGGGAGGTCTGAGGTCTTCTGCCAGCGTTCAGTAGGTGCTCCGTAGGAGTTGTTCCACGCGTAGATGTATTTCTGGTGTATCTGCTAGTGTTGGAGGGTCTCCTGCAGAGGCCGGTGGTGGCTATGGCTTACCGTGGTGACAAGGACACTGGCAAAAGAAGAAGTGCTGGGAAACACTCCTTGGCATGAGCTCTCCAGGAGTCTGCCATTTGCCCCACCAAAGAGCCGGTTCTCTGATGTCTTTTTGTTAAGACATAATTATATTTCCCAAATAGGTGATAACTTTTTCAAGGTCATGTTGACACTTTTGTGTGTGTGGCAAAGGAGGGGCACAGTGACTCGCTGATACATCTTGACTGTAATATTAAAATGAGTGGAGTCATGCGTATGAAATGTACAGTTTGGGGAATATAGTCAATAACTATGTAATATCTTTGTATGGTGAGAGGTTGTAACTAGACTTCTTATGGTGATCATTTTGAACTGTATAGAAACATTCAGTCACAATGTTGTATACTAAGAACTAACATACTGTTGTAGGTCGATTATACTTCAAAAACAAACAAAGAAATTCATAGAAAAAGAGATCAGATTTGAGGTTACCAAAGGTGGGGACTGGGGGAGGGGGAATTGGATAAAGGTAGGCAAAAGTACACACTTTTCATTATAAGATTAAAAAGTACTAGGGATATAATGTACAACATGATAAACATAATGAGCACTGCTCTATGTTGTACATGAAAGTTGTCAAGAGAGTCAATCCTAAAAATTCTCATCAGAAGGAAAGCAATTTTTTTTCTCTGTCTTTTATTTTGTGTCTACATGGGATGATGGGTGTTCACTAAATTTATTGTGGAAATCATTTCATGATTATATAAGTCAAATCTTTATGCTGCTCACCTTAAACTTAGACAGTGCTGTATGTCAATTACATCTCAAGAAAACTGGAAGAGGGAGTTCCCTGGGGGCCTCGTGGTTAGGATTCCGGGCTTTCACTTGCCATGGCTGGGTTCAATCCCTGGTCGTGCAAGCTGTGCAGTGCAGGCACAAAAACAAACAAACAAAAAAACTGGAAGAAAAAAAAGAGTAGGTACAGTAGCTCCATTAGAAAATTTAACAAAATTACACATTTTGCAAAGAAAATAAAATTATCAAAATTAATACAAAATTGTAAACAAATATAAATATAATTTTAACCATCTTACCAAGAAATCTATCCAGCACTCAAAAATCTGTGCACAAAGAAAGCACCAGCCACAAAGTTTTACACTGAATTTTACCAGACTTTCAAGGAAATGAGATGCCATATCTAATACCATTTTTTTTCTGACAATAATAGATAGGGAAAACCTCTCACATTTTTTGTCATGTTATAGCAATATCCAAAACTATCTGCCCAAAATGTTCATGTCTTTATTAAAACATAAGTATATTTAATTCATCAATGTATAAATAAAATAGTATATTGTGACCAAGTAAGTTTTAAACCAAAAGATCATGGATGATCAAATATTAAGAAAACTGTTCATATACATTTGAATATTAATAGAGTAATATTTTGTCTATGTTATAAACATTTAATACATGCAAATAGAAGGGATTTTTTTGGTAACTAACCAAAATGTTCACCTAAAACTCTAGTAATTTTGTTATTTGTTGAAACATTAAAACCATTTTCATTCTGATTAAAAAACTGGGATTGAGAATGCTATCAGAGCTTCTATTCAGTATTTTATTAGTGGTTCTAGTCAACACAATAAAAGAAGAAAACAATAGGATATAAAGATTAGAAAGCCAGAAAATAATTTACAGAAGAAAGAATTGTATATCAATAAAACTATTGTCTCCATAGAAACTTATTATAATGAAATTCTAAAAGTGTACACATGCTGAAAGGTCACTCTACAAAAATTATCAATGTTCTTTTACACCAGCAAACAATATAGGAATAAACAGATACACAAAAA
Source organism: Pseudorca crassidens (assembly GCF_039906515.1). NCBI lineage: Eukaryota > Metazoa > Chordata > Mammalia > Artiodactyla > Delphinidae > Pseudorca > Pseudorca crassidens. The sequence goes on from NC_090298.1 coordinate 80,915,963, forward strand.
AAGTTTATTACACCTAGTAAAATTTTAGATTTGTATATTTCAGCCATTCTACATTCAGGTATATACTTGAAAAACCTAGAGACATATTCACCAATATATGAGGATTTGGATAAGCCTATTTATTTATTATAGACTAATAAATGTGTTGTGAAATTATAAAATATGGATGAGAAAGAAATTCACCAATTGAAAAAATTGTGGCTACTTCTGGGGTGGAAGAAGAATAGAATTAGGGAATTTTTAAAAGAGGAGACAGAAGAGTTAAACAATATGATCAATGAGATAGATTTATAGATACATATTAGATTTACAGAGTGATAATAGAGGATACGTCACCTTTTCAAATCAGTATCAACATTTAAAACTGATTATGAGAGAGGAAACATTAGTAATTTTCATGAAATAGATATTCTTGATCACAAAGCAGTAAAACGGAAAGCATAAGTAAAATAAAAGTTCCTTCCACAAGAAAATTAAAAAAAAAAACCTTTTATTAAAAAATGACTTGGGTGAGAAGAGAAATACAAATCTAAAAATCCCCAGATAGTTATAATATTCATTCTTTTCAACCTATAAGAGACAGAGTTGTTTTGAAGCATAGGCAATAATAAAAAGCTCTGTAAGCTATTTTAAAAGACTAAAAGTCTTATTACCAAACTGGATAATAAAACTACCACAAGTCAATGTCACTTCCACATATAAATGTAAATGTCCTAAATAAAACATTAAAAATGTAAACTGTGCTATAGAAAAATGAATTAGGGCCATAACTTTTTAGCCAAAGGAATAGAAATTTGATTTGATAATCTAAAATATATTAATTTAATTAACTGCATTAATGGATAATAGAAGAAAAATCTCATGACCAATTTAAGAGATATTCCCCCCAAACCCTTAATAAAATGTAACACCTATAGCCATTTCTGTTACTGTTTAAAAATGTACAAGACATCCAAGCCAATTTGATAAATAGAATAAAATTATGTTTTAAGTAATCTATTGAGAGAGAAGACAAAATTTTTATTTTCAGAAATTATTACCAAAACCTCAAATCTCTTAGGTCAGTGTGCTCATTCTTCTAGAACTATCTTCTTATAATACTCTCTTAGCTATGAAATATACATAAACATTACACATGCATGTAAACACGTGTGTATGTATAGGTACACTTATGCCCGTAAATATATGCTGTGTATCAATTTGTGTATCAATATTTTAGTAACTTTCTAGCACACAAAAAAAGCTATTTCAGACACATCTTTTATTCTCCAAACTCCAGCTGTGGAATCAGCATGTTTTAATTTGTCTGTTTTACTGTATAAAATAGTAATATGGGTCCAAAGGTGAAAATTGTGCCGAAAGGAAATCAGAATGTCATCTCCACACTTCTATCTTTTCAACCCTCTTCTACATACTCTCCATAGGTAATCAATATCATTAGTATTTGGTTTGTCTTCTCTCTTTTTGCTTTTGAAAACAAAGAGCAAATACATTTATTTTTTGCCAAACTTTTTATTAAGTGAAAAAAGGGACTCATTATATTCTTTTGTACTTTGCTTCTTTTACTTAAAAATATATCCTTGAAATCGCTCCATATGTCATAAAATTCATCACCATTTTTTACAGCTATATAATACTTCATTACACAGGTTCGTTGTGCTATCTTTATTCAATCGCTTTCCGATATGTGGGCATTGTGTTTCATTTTTTCCTTTTTATGTTTTTAATTACATATAATATTGCATGGATAATAATGCACATATGTATTTTCAAGTTGTTGATGTTTCTTCAGCCTAAATTCATAGAGGTGAATCTGCTGTGTCAAAAGTTAAATGCTAATGTCCTATTGTTAGAAATTGCCAAACTCCTCTCTAGTTTGAAATGTGTATGAGCATCCATTATCCACAAATTCACACTCAGAATGTACTTTCATACAGTCTAATTTTTAGCAATCTGGGAGGTAGAAGGTGAAAAATTGAATCACAAGTGTAGTTTAAATTGCATTTCTCTAACTATGAATTATAACTCTACTGCTGAATTATAGTACTAGCTTTTGTTGTTTTTTTTTCTTTTTTCTTTTCTTAATCTTTATTGGAGTATAATTGCTTTACAATGGTGTGTTAGTTTCTGCTTTATAACAAAGTGAATCAGTTATACATATACATATGTTCCCATACCTCTTCCCTCTTGCATCTACCTCCCTCCCACACTCCCTATTGAACCCCTCTAGGTGGTCACAAAGCACCAAGCTGATCTCCCTGTGCTATGCGGCTGCTTCCCACTAGCTATCTATTTTAAGTTTGGTAGTATATATATGTCCATGCCACTTTCTCACATTGTCACAGCTTACCCTTCCCTCTCCCCATATCCTCAAGTCCATTCTCTAGTAAGTCTGTGTCTTTATTCCTGTCTTACCACTAGGTTCTTCATGACATTTTTTTTCTTAAATTCCATATATATGTGTTAGCATATGGTATTTGTCTTTCTCTTTCTGACTTACTTCACTCTATATGACAGACTCTAGGTCCATCCACCTCATTACAAATAGCTCAATTTCGTTTCTTTTTATGGCTGAGTAATATTCCATTGTATATATGTGCCACATCTTCTTTATCCATTCATCTGATGATGGACACTTAGGTTGCTTCCATCTCCAGGCTATTGTAAATAGAGCTGCAATGAACATTTGGGTACATGACTCTTTTGGAATTATGGTTTTCTCAGGGAATATGCCCAGTAGTGGTATTGCTGAGTCATATAGCAGTTCTATTTGTAGTTTTTTAAGGATATTGAAGAATCCTTGCATTCCTGGAATAAACCCCACTTGATCATGGTGTATGATCCTTTTAATGTGCTGTTGGATTCTGTTTGCTAGTATTTTGTTGAGGATTTTTGCATCTATATTCATCAGTGATATTGGCCTGTAGTTTTCTGTCTTTGTGACATCCTTGTCTGGTTTTGGTATCAGGGTGATGGTGGCCTCATAGAATGAGTTTGGGAGTGTTCCTCCCTCTGCTATATTTTGGAAGAGTTTGAGAAGGATAGGTGTTAGCTCTTCTCTAAATGTTTGATAGAATTCGCCTGTGAAACCATCTGGTCCTGGGCTTTTGTTTGTTGGAAGATTTTAAATCAGAGTTTCTATTTCAGTGCTTGTGATTGGTCTGTTCATATTTTCTATTTCTTCCTGATTCAGTCTTGGAAGGTTGTGCATTTCTAAGAACTTGTTCATTTCTTCCAGGTTGTCCATTTTATCAGCATAGAGTTGCCTGTAGTAATCTCTCATGATCTTTTGTATTTCTGCAGTGTCAGTTGTTACTTCTCCTTTTCCTTTCTAATTCTGTTGATTTGAGTCTTCTCCCTTTTTTTCTTGATGAGTCTGGCTAATGGTTTATCAATTTTATTTATCTTCTCAAAGATCCAGCTTTTAGTTTTATTGATCTTTGCTATCATTTCCTTCATATCTTTTTCATTTATTTCTGATCTGATTTTTATGATTTCTTTCCTTCTGCTAACTTTGAGGGTTTTTTGTTCTTCTTTCTCTAATTGCTTTAGGTGTAAGGTTAGGTTGTTTAATCGAGATGTTTCCTGTTTCTTAAGGTAGGATTGTATTGCGATAAACTTCCCTCTTAGAACTGCTTTTGCTGCATCCCATAGGTTTTGGCTCGTCGTGTCTCCACTGTCATTTGTTATTAGGTATTTTTTGATTTCCTCTTTGATTTCTTCAGTGATCACTTCGTTATTAAGTAGTGTATTGTTTAGCCTCCATGTATTTGTATTTTTTACAGATCTTTCCCTGTAATTGATATCTAGTCTCATATAGTTGTGGTCAGAAAAGATACTTGATACAATTTCAATTTTCTTAAATTTACCAAGGCTTGTTTTGTGACCCAAGATATCTATCCTGGAGAATGTTCCATGAGCACTTGAGAAAAATATGTATTCTGTTGTTTTTGGATGGAATGTCCTATAAATATCAATTAAGTCCATCTTGTTTAATGTATCATTTAAAGCTTGTGTTTCCTTATTTATTTTCATTTTGCATGATCTGTCCATTGGTGAAAGTGGGGTGTTAAAGTCCCCTACTATGAATGTGGTCCTGTCGATTTCCCCTTTTATGGCTGTTAGTATTTGCCTTATGTATTGAGGTGCTCCTATGTTGGGTGCATAAATATTTACAATTGTTATATCTTCTTCTTGGATCAATCCCTTGATCATTATGTGGTGTCCTTCTTTGTCTCTTCTAATAGTCTTTATTTTAAAGTCCATTTTATCTGATATGAGAATTGCTACTCCAGCTTTCTTTTGGTTTCCATTTGCATGGAATATCTTTTTCCATCCCCTTACTTTCAGTCTTTATGTGTCTCTAGGTCTGAAGTGGGTCTCTTGTAGACAGCATATATATGGGCCTTGTTTTTGTTTCCATTCAGCCAGTCTGTGTATTTTGGTGGGAGCAGGTAATTATTGATATGTATGTTCCTATTCCCATTTTCTTAATATTTTTGGGTTTGTTATTGCAGGTCTTTTCCTTCTCTTGTGTTTCTTGCCTAGAGAAGATCCTTTAGTATTTGCTGTAAAGCTGGTTTGGTGGTGCTGAACTCTCTCAGCTTTTGCTTGTCTGTAAAGGTTTTAATTTCTCCATCAAATCTGAAGGAGATCCTTGCTGGGTAGAGTAATCTTGGTTGTAGGTTTTTCTCCTTCATCACTTTAAATATGTCCTGCCAGTCCCTTCTGTCTTGCAGAGTTTCTGCTGAAAGATCAGCTGTTAACCTTATGGGGATTCCCTTGTGTGTTATTTGTTGTTTTTCCCTTGCTGCTTTTAATATGTTTTCTTTGTATTTACTTTTTGACAGTTTGATTAATATGTGTCTTTGTGTGTTTCTCCTTGGATTTATCCTGTATGGGACTCTCTGTGCTTCCTGGACTTGATTAACTATTTCCTTTCCCATATTAGGGAAGTTTTCAACTATAATCTCTTCAAATATTTTCTCAGTCCCTTTCTTTTTCTCTTCTTCTTCTGGAACCCCTATAATTTGAATGTTGGTGCATTTAATGTTGTCCCAGAGGTCTCTGAGACTGTCCTCAGTTCTTTTCATTCTTTTTTCTTTATTCTGCTCTGCAGTAGTTATTTCCACTATTATCTTCAAGGTCACTTATCCGTTCTTCTGCCTCAGTTATTCTGCTATTGATCCCTTCTAGAGTATTTTTAATTTCATTTATTGTGTTGTTCATCATTGTTTGTTTCATCTTTAGTTCTTCTAGGTCCTTGTTAAATGTTTCTTGCATTTTCTCTATTCTGTTTCCAAGATTTTGTATCATCTTTCCTATCATTATTCTGAATTCTTTTTCAGGTAGACTGCCTATTTCCTCTTCATTTGTTAGGTCTGGTGAGTTTTCATCTTGCTCCTTCATCTGCTGTGTGTTTTTCTGTTTTCTCATTTTGCTTATCTTACTGTGTTTGGGGTCTCCTATTTGCAGGCTGCAGGTTCATAGTTCCCGTTGTTTTTGGTGTCTGTCCCCAGTGGCTAATGTTGGTTCAGTGTGTTGTGTAGGCTTCCTGGTGGAGGGGACTAGTGCCTGTGTTCTGGTGGATGAGGCTGGATCTTGTCTTTCTGGTGGGCAGGTCCACGTCTGGTGGTGTCTTTTGGGGTGTCTGTGGATTTATTATGATTTTAGGCAGCCTCTCTGCTAATGGGTGGGGTTGTGTTCCTGTCTTGCTAGTTGTTTGGCATAGGATGTCCAGCATTGTAGCTTGCTGGTCATTGAGTGAAGCTGGGTGTTTGTGTTGAGATGGAGATCTCTGGGAGATTTTCTCCATTTGATATTATGTGGAGCTCTCTTGTGGACCAGTGTCCTGAAGTTGGCTCTCCCACCTCAGAGGCACAGCACTGACTGCTGGCTGCAGCACCAAGAGCCTTTCATCCACATGGCTCAGAATAAAAGGGAGAAAAAGTAGAAGGAAAGAAAGAAAGAAAGAAAGAGAGAAAGAGAGAAAGAGAGAAAGGGAGGAAGGGAGGAAGGGAGGAAGGGGATAAAAGAAAAGAAAATAAAGTAAGGTAAAATAAAATAAAGTTATTAAAATAAAAAAATAGGGCTTCCCTGGTGGCACAGTGGTTGAAGGTCCGCCTGCCGATGCAGGGGACGCAGGTTCGTGCCCTGGTCCGGGAGGATCCCGTGTGCTACGGAGTGGCTGGGACCGAGAGCCATGGCCACTGGGCCTGCACGTCTGGTGCCTGTGCTCTGCAGTGGGAGAGGCCACAGCAGTGAGAGGCCCGCGTACCGCAAAATAAAATAATAATAATAATTAAGAAATAAATTATTTTTGAAAAGTAAAAAAAAAAAACAACGGACAGATAGAACCCTAGGACAAATGGTGAAAGTAAAGCTATACAGACAAAAGCTCAGACAGAAGCATACACATACACACTCACAAAAAGAGGAAAAGGGGAAATAATAATAAATCTTGCTCTCAAAGTCCACCTCCTCAATTTGGGATGATTCGTTGTCTATTCATGTATTCCACAGATGCAGGGTACATCAAGTTGATTGTGGAGATTTAATCCGCTGCGTCTGGGGCTGCTGGGAGAGATTTCCCTTTCTCTTCTTTGTTCACACAGCTCCCGGGGTTCAGCTTTGGATTTGGCCCCGCCTCTGCATGTAGGTCGCCGGAGGGCGTCTTTTCTTTGCTCAGACAGGACTGGGTTAAAGGAGCCGCTGATTCGGGGGCTCCGGCTCACTCAGGCCGGGGGAAGGGAGGGTTACGGAGTGTGGGGCGAGCCTGCGGCGGCAGAGGCCAGCATGACATTGCACCAGCCTGAGGCGCGCTGTGCGTTCTCCCGGGGAAGTTGTCCCTGGATCCCAGGAACCTGGCAGTGGCGGGCTGCACAGGCTCCCCATAAGGGAGGTGTGGATAGTGACCTGTGCTCGCACACAGGCTTCTTGGTGGCGGCAGCAGCAGCCTTAGCATCTCATGCCTGTCTGTGGGGTCCGCGCTGTTAGCCGCAGCTCGCGCCCATCTCTGGAGCTCCTTTAAGCAGCACTCTTAATCCCCTCTCCTCACGCACCAGGAAACAAAGAGGGAAGAAAAAGTCTCTTGCCTCTTCGGCAGGTCCAGACTTTTTCCTGGACTCCCTCCCGGCTAACCGTGGTGCACTAACCCCTTCAGGCTGTATTCACGCCGCCAACCCCAGTCCTCTCCCTGCGCTCCAGCCATAGCCCGAGCCTCAGCTCCCGGCTCCGCCCAACCCGGAGGGTGTGCAGACAAGCCTCTCCGGCTGGTGAGTGCTGGTCGGCACCAATCCTCTGGGCGTAAATCTCTTTGCTTTGCCCTCGGCACCCCGGTTATTGTGCTCTCCTCCACAGCTGCGAAGCTTCACCCTTCCGCCACCCGCAGTCTCCACCCGTGAAGGGGCTTCCTATTGTGTGGAAACCTTTCCTCCTTCACAGCTCCCCCGCACTGGTGCGGGTCCCATCCCTATTCTTTTGTCTCTGTTTATTCTTTTATCTTTTGCCTACCCAGGTACGTGGGGAGTTTCTTGCCTTTTGGGAGGTCTGAGGTCTTCTGCCAGCGTTCAGTAGGTGTTCTGTAGGAGTTGTTCCACGTGTAGATGTATTTCTGGTGTACCTGTGGGGAGGAAGGTGATCTCCACATCTTACTCTTCCGCCATCTTCCCCCTCTCCTTGTTTTGTTTTTCTTTTACAAATACCTTTTGGAGTCAGCCTGAAAGATGAACTCCAATGATTTCGCCTTTTGTTATTTTGTCCTTATATAGTGCCCTTCCACATTGAAACAGGGCTTACCCTTGTGACCAAAAGAATACTAGATATTGGGCTGTGTTGTAGTTCTGAAAATAAGCCATAAAAGGCGTGCTAGCTTCTATCTTGAATCCCTGCTCTGTTCACTCTGGGAGAATCCAACTACCTTGCTAGGAGAACACTCAAATTGTCTTGTGGAGAACCCTATATCAAGACCAACTGAGGTCTCTCATCAATAATTAATACTAAATTCCAAGCCCATGGGAGTGAGTCACCCAGAATGAAATCATTCAGCCTTCAGATAACTGCAGCCCTGGCTGATATCTGAATGTAACCTCATGAAAGATTCAAGTCAGAAATGCCCAGCCACTTTCTCTTAGTGTTGGTTCTGTGTAGAGGGTTTCCCCAGTTTCTGTTTGTCTGAAAATGTCTTTCATTGATCAATATCCTGAAGGCTATTTCCCACTGGAAATAAAATACTGTGTTGGTAGTTATTTCAGCACTTAGAAGATGCGAGTCCATTATTTCTCTTGTGAATACAACTCATATTTTGTTGCTCCTTTCAATGTGAATTATAGTTTTTTGTTACTTTTAAGACTTTTGACTTTTTTCTTAACAGTTTCATCGTGATGCTAAGTGTGGTTTTCTCAGCTCTATCCTGTTGGGTTTTGTAGAACTTCTAAAATCGTGTAAATGGATGTATTTTGTCCACCTTTTTCAGTTTTTTGTTTTGTTTTGGTTTTTTGCGGTACGCGGGCCTCTCACTGTTGTGGCCTCTCCCCTTGTGGAGCACGGGCTCTGGACGCACAAGCTCAGCGCCTATGGCTCACGGGCCTAGCCGCTCTGCGGCATGTGGGATCTTCCCAGACCGGGGCACGAACCCGTGTCCCCTGCATCGACAGGTGGACTCTCACCCACTGCACCACCAGTGAAGCCCCACTTTTTTCAGTTTTATAAACTTTTTTTTATCCATTATCTCTTCTAATAGAGGCTTTGCCACATTCTCTCTTTCATTTTCTTCTGGATCAAACATTAGATATTTTCATCTATGACCACTATACCTCTTATTCTGTTTTATGTATTTTCAAACTATTTTTTGTCTCTCTGATTCAGTCTGCATTTTTTCTACTGACCTGTCATTCTGTTCAAATATTACCTCTTCATTTGTGTCTAATTTGCTCTTATTTCCATCTGTTGAATACATAATTTCAGCTATTATACTTCTCAGTTTTAGAAGTGCCACTTATTCTTTTTATAAATTTCATTTCTGAAATTTTGCTTCTTCTCATTTATGTTTCTGAATTTGCTATAAATAGTTAAAACAATTTTTGATAACACTGATATCTGGATCACCTAGGAGTCTCTTTCTATTTTTTTGGTGTTTCTCTTGGTCTTGTTCTTTTGATATAACTCTAATGTTGCATTGAATGCAGACATTGTGTATGAAGCTCTGAATAATGTCATCTTCCTGGCAAAAGTGTATGTTTTGGTTCTGGACATGATTAGAGAAAGGGTAGATGATCTGAATCAGTCTTGGATTGAGGTGATTCTAAGCTGTTTTGTATTTTATTTTGATTGGTTGATTTCCAGACTGTCTCCCTTTAGGATCTGTACTAAAACCCTACTGTTTTGTCTAGGGATCATCCTCCTTTTGTGCATAACAATCTTGACAACAAGCTGCCAAAAGCCATGTTTAGTTTCTGAGACTCTTAGCCACTATTTTTTGTTTCATTGTCGGCCTTTTTCGCTGCTGCATTCAAATAACAAAAATACGTTGAAAGGAAAAATGTAGTGATTTGCATTTTTTTTCCTGAGATCTAATTAATTCCTAAATGCCTATATTTATCTCTTCAGCTATGACTGCATAAACCCTGTTATATTTCTCACCCTCTTAGTTATAGCTTTCTACTCAGCTCTTCAGCCTCTTTAGCTGCGCCACCTATGATATGACAAATATCTCTTGGAAAAAGTAGCAAAAATTTGAAGTTCATTTCATTTCCTTTCCTCCTTATCACTGGGATATCAATACCTAATTCCATTTAAATTTTATCAAGATGTTCCCTTACATAGCATAAGGGTTGGTCCTGTCCTATAAGGCAGTCATATGTAGCTAGAAGTGGAAATTTTCTTGCTGTCTTGTTTTTAAGGGTCATAGTATTAAATTCTACTTATAATTTTCTTCTTGATACCGTGAATATGTATATTAGCTTGTTTTGTGGGTTTTTCCTAACTTTTTATAGTTATATTTAAAGACTAGTGAGAGAGATCTTGACATCTGTCTTTTTTTCTGTACTGTTTACCAATAATTCATTACCAAAATTTTACCTTTCACATAATTTTGGATCAGTGTCTTCCTCGATTCCTTTTCATTATAAACCCAGTTAGTCATTTTCTTCTACCTGTTAAGGCACATTGAAAAGTTTTTTGTTGTTGTTTTACTTGTACTTGGATATTTAATTGTTGTTGTGTTGTTTTTATACTGTTAATATTTTTTTAGGGATTATAATTGTCCTAAATGCAATGAGATAGACAATCACTAATAGAATAGGAAAAAATTATAATAGTGTACATTTTAATCCACTAACTAGTGATACTGTTGGGTATTGATACTTATACATCTTTACTTATAAAGATGACCCATTGAGCTAGAATCAGCACCACGTGTGTGTCAGGAGCTCTATTCATGATTCTTATTGACTTTATAACCTTGCCCACATTGCTCTAATATTTCTGAAACTCAATTTATATCCATTTTTGAATTTATTTTAGAGACAGACATAGGATTTTTTAAATAGTAATTACAGAGTTGAAAATTTGAATTGTGCATTAGAACAAAACAGTTTTTTATGCCATTATCTTTATACGTAATTATCTTTCTAAATATATATTCTGAAAAATATGTAAGAATGTAAAGAATGTCAGAAAAAACTGCAAATTTGCCAACCTAAAAAAGACAAAATAACTGTAATTTATCTACATGATGATTTTCCCAGCCTTTTTTGTATACTGAATTTTTTTGGATTCTATAAGCATCACTACCACAGCTCTTCTTTTATAATTACACAGTATTTAAGCTTTTGCTTATATTCAGTATTTCCAGAGCAGAAAATTTTATTTGTTCATGTGCCTGCTCATTCAGTCTTATTCAACTAGAAGAGAAGCAACTTCCTCTCTGTTCTGCTCTAATGGGCACACTTTGGCAAGTGTTTTTCAACAAGCTTCACCTTATTTCTCAAGGAATCAAGTGTTCTCTACACAGGCAAAAGCTAGTAAATCAGCTGTAGTGTTAATCAGTAAAAGTAATCAGCCTCTGAAGCAAAACCTGTCAATTACAATGTGTAACAACTAGCTCTTGGATGGACTTTAAAACACAATTTAAAGAGTGAACACAGAGTTGTTCTGCTACACTATTTTTTCCACTTTATTCCAAGCAACATTAGAATTTTAGATGAGACTAGAAACAGATTCTTTGAGTCTGTGCACTGATGAGTCTGAAAAGGATGTAAAAAAGAATGAAAGAAGCAATGGAAATAGGTGTGAAAAAATTTTCTCTGCAATGTGATATAGCAAATGAAAATAAGCTCTGCTGTGTAATTCCAAATATGACTTTGTATGTGAAATAAAATTTATTTTTGTGGTTTATGCCATTCAAAGTTTTTCTCTAACATCCAGGTCAGTTTCTTTTGTGTAATTTCTCATCCTGTAATCAACTTCAGATTTAATGACATAATTCTATTTTTTAAAATTATTTGTTTGAATTTTCTGCACTTTATGCTTTGATGACATAGGTTTTCAAATTAATTGATTATACAAGGTACTTAATGTAGTAGAAAACCTAGAACATAAAAGCAATTTCACAATTAAAGCACTAAAGTAATTGAACAATTAATTATTAAATTAAAGAAATTAAATAAATTGTTAAAGAAATTTTTAAATAAGGTTGAAACAGGTATGTTTTGGGGGTGGTTAGAGGGGAAGAAATGAAAATCAAGAATAAAATCTACACTGATCTCATGTAATGAAGAATGAAGAAAAGTTTAGATGGGACATACATTATTTTTACCACTTTAAAAAAAAAACTTTTATCATTTAAAAATGCAATTATTGGGCTTACCTGGTGGTGCAGTGGTTGAGAGTCCGCCTGCCGATGCAGGGGACACGGGCTCGTGCCCCGGTCCGGGAAGATCCCGCATGCCACGGAGCGGCTAGGCCCGTGTGCCATGGCCGCTGAGCCTGCGCGTCCGGAGCCTGTGCTGCACAACAGGAGAGGCCACAACAGTGAGAGGCCCTCGTACCGCAAAAAAATAAATAAATTTTTAAAAATGCAATTATTTTAACCAATTTGTGATAAAATAATCTCCCCAATTCTATTAAATATAAAAATGTTAATGCAAAGTGATTTATAAACTTTAAAGTCTATGATAAGTACTTATTTTATCAGAAATTTCTAGTAATAATCACTTATTAAAATAGCATTAAGTAATATGCAAAGACTTCTAAATATTAGATCTCTAAATATTGCTAAACCACCATGGAATAATAAAAAAATAATAACTGTGACAAAAACAGTTAACAACACCATCATTTACTATATATAACTAGTATATATATATTTTGTTGTTGTTGTTGTTGTTGTTTTGGGGGATACGCGAGCCTCTCACTGTTGTGGCCTTTCCCATTGAAGAGCACGGGCTCCGGACGCGCAGGATCAGTGGCCATGGCTCACGGGCCCAGCTGCTCCGCGGCATGTGGGATCTTCCTGGACCGGGGCATGAACCCGTGTCCCCTGCATCGTCAGGTGGACTCTCAACCACTGCGTCACCAGGGAAGCCCTAGTACATATTTTTTGACATATGGTTTATAGTTTATATGCAAGTCTATAAATGGCCCTTTTATATATGAAAAACAAAACATGAAAACTTTATATTAGGGTATATTGGCAATGTTCCCACTCTGAGCTTCACCTTATATGTCTATAACCCATAGGAAGCTGCAAAATATGTTTCAGGTTAAAGTACTCATATGAGTAACAGTCAGTCGGGGGAATAGGGCGATATAAAGTATGAAGAACTTTTGCTGTGGCAATCCCCTCACATTATGAGCTGCTGAAACAGCAGGTGGCGAGAGGCACTGGGAGTAGCAAAATACTAGTGTTGATCTGTGTGGCTGGTTCAAGCACGTGACAGCCCACAGAGTCCGCCTTGCCTGCTGGGACTTTATTACCTGCCTCATTATGGACTTAGCCAGAGTTAAGCTGCTAACCTATATTACCTCTAACTGGCAAGGAAAATGGAGTGTCAGAGGCAAAATCATGTATGTGACCTGTCACATTAAGACTTGATGATGGATAAAGTTCAGGAGTTGTTCTGTCGAAGTAGTTTTTCAGTTACAAATAATATCCCTCCAGCAAGGATTTAGTTCAGCAAGGATTTAATTAAGTTATTTATTTTTGTAATCAAATGATATATGTAAAATTTGATGATCTATGTGTATAGATTTTCATGTTCAGTGTTTAGCAATTGATATCCATCATTTATACCAGCTTCCAAAAGAGGTTCATTTTCCTGATATTTTTCAACCATACATCACAGGCTCTAGGCTCTTAGAAAAATGGTCTGTAAACATCTCCTTCCAAAGAGACTAAAGTTCATCAAGAAAGTGTTTACAGATCAGACTGCCAAGTGTTTGTTTAATGATCTTATGCTTCTTTAAAATAAAACACTTATTTAAAGTATAATTTTAAAGTATGTTCACTTACTCCTTAATATGATATAAAGCTTTTTTTGAAATAAGGGTAATGGAGTTTAATTCTCCATCTCTGCTGAAGTGATTGTAAACTTTCACTTCATATCACTTCAGCATTTTCTGGCAATCCCCAAGGGTTAAGAAATGGGTCCAGATAATAGTCTAATCATAATCATTTTTCTTACTAAAATTCTTTCTTTTCACACATTTAACCATTTAGAATAGCCATAAATCATTCATGTTAGTGTGTGGTTTTTAAAACCCTGAAACAGGCAGAGTCCTTTAGCAGTTTCCACTGTATCAGTCTACTCTGTGCCACTTGGAATTTAGGAATCAGCAGCTACTTTCAACATCAATTCAACAGCCCACATCCAAGGTCACAGGGTGATAAGCTTAATTATAAGACTTAAACTTCTATCATGAGACCAATAATTTTGTCTTGATTGTTAAACTCTGCAAAAATAACCTGTCTGTTCTATCTCAGCAAATGTGTTAGTTATTTACTGTTTCAGCTTGCATAACTGACTGACGAACCCTAGGGACTTCTTCAAAGTCTATAACACAAGTGTTAATAACCATGCTTTAAACCTCTAACAGGAGTGTAAAATGCCTGTAAATGATGGTAAATCTCAGTGTGTGCAATTTATAGTATCAAAGCACAGTCTTCTAAGGCTGAATCCTATCTGTCATGTATTTAAAAATCAAAGCTCTCAAAACTCGTGTGTGAAATGAAACTTTACAAAAGGTCTAAATTATGCAAATCCCCTTGGAACTTGTGAAAATAATTTACAACTTTAAATTTTACCCCTTATTTTTTCATCAGCAATTAAAGCAACTTAAGTGAAACTTAGTGAAATTTGCTATCACTTTCATATCAAATCTGTTAGAAATCTCTTCCCAAATTTCTTGAAGTTGAATAGCCTGATATCCACATCCTATATCCACAATATTATTTAATTTCTACATCCTTCATCCTTTCATATATATCTGGAGTAACTTGAACATGAATATCAAATAAAAAGGAAGATACTCTAGAATAGAAAAGTAGTTAGAATGTCCATTTTATGTGTTTTATAATCATTTTTTGATTCAAGCGATATAAGTAAAATGAAAATAAACAATAAAATTAACTTGAACAAGTATTAGAAATCTAAATTAAAATTCCTCCTAAATAATTTTGTTTTCATATATTAACTATGTTAATTAAATAGATTAGAATTAGTACATTCAGAATATGATGATTGATTCAAGTTAGTAAATTAAACATTGTGGTAGACAACCTTCTCCTCTGCTTCTAGGTGATGAAAACACTTAGCAAGCCAAATTTCATGAGGCATCTCTGAAAAATGGCAAGTGGATTGGATAATATTAAAGAAGTTAACCAAATTATAAAATGTATAGGGCAGTATACTGAAAAAACTATGACTGGTTTCACAGAAATTCCAAAACTAGAATAGGTATTTCCCAGAAAGAGGAAGGTAACTGTTTCCTAGAGATGCCATAACAAATTAACCTAAGCTTTAGGGCTTAAACTACAGAAATTTATTCTTTCATAGTTCTGGATGCTGAAAGTCCAAAATCAAGGATTGTCAGGGCTGTACTCCCTATAAAGGGGAGAATCCACATTTTGCCTCTTCAAGCTTCTGGTGGCTGTCAGCATTCCTTAGCTGTAGTCACATTATTCTAATCTCTGCCTTTGTCTTTATGTTGCCTTCTTCTCAGCGTTTGTGTCTTTTTTTCTTCTGTCTGTGTCTTTCTTCTATTAGAGTACTTGTCATTGGATTTAGTGTCTACTTGGATAATTCAGAATGATACCCTCATCTCAAAATCTTCAAATTAATCAGATCTTTAAACACCTTTTTTTCCGGATAATATAATATTCATAGATTCCAGGGATTAGGACTTGGATATATTTGAGGGGGGTGGGGGACGACCAGTATTCAGTTCAGTACTGTAACTAACAGCTACGTTTTGTAATCTTGCTTTAGAATTACTAACAAAAAATAATCATAAACACTTTCTCACTGTTCAACTCCTCCCAGAACAAGGATTTAATAAAAGGACATTTATTCTTTTAGTTATAAGTAATTATTTTAGAATTGTGGTTAGAAGACCAAGAAAATGTGCCTAGGTTTGGTTATATCCAGTACAGCAGGCATGAGGAAATCAAGATTCTAAATTATCAAATACTAAAGTCTACTCTTCAGCAATAAATTCACATTCATTGGAGGTAAGATCAAATGTATCATCTTCAGCTGTGTGTCCACATTGACATACACTACCAACAGTAGCAATCATTAAAGGAAAACTATACAGTAAATCAATAAATATCTACAAACAGGTTAAAAGATATGAAATACACACTCATTTGAGAATCACCAAAAGTTAAGAATAGTGAACAGCATGAGAGAACAATAATATAACAATCTTAACCAATAAATCATCTCATATCCAAGAATAAAGATTTAATAGAGAAAACAGAATTTTAAAAAGTTAGAATAGGGCTTCCCTGGTGGCGCAGTGGTTGAGAGTCTGCCTGCCGATGCAGGGGACACGGGTTTGTGCCCCGGTCCAGGAAGATCCCACATGCCGTGGAACGGCTGGGCCCGTGAGCCATGGCTGCTGAGCCTGCACGTCCAGAGCCTGTGCTCCGCGATGGGAGAGGCCACAACAGTGAGAGGCCCGCGTACTGCCAAAAGAAAAAAAAAAAGTTAGAATAAACATTATTAATGACCTCAGCAAAATGTGAGACTAAACCTCTACCACTAATAATTATAAAACTTAGGTTAAAAAATTAAACATAAATAATTGACTCTTTGAAGGCATCAGAAAACATCAAAGACAGCCAGAACTCAAGGGGCTGAGATCTCAGAGAAGAGGTAAGGAGGCTGAAGAAGCCCCAGATTCACCACTGTTAATACTCCTCAGAGAATTTGATCACTTGCTGACTTCTGGAAAATATTTAAAAAGAAAGCAGTAACCAAGAGCCTCCTAAGTTCTCCACAGGCAAGGGAGAAAATAATTACATACAGTTAAGCACAACGAAGCTGCCAGGAATTGAGACATTAAAATCCTGATAAAAAAAAAGAGAAGAAACATAAAAACATACATGCATCTAATATTTTATATGCAATATGCTCATAAGGCATTGAACAACCCCTAATGGGCAAGTACAGGACGCAAGAAATAGACAAACAAAGCAAAAAGCAGCTGTTCTATGGCTGAAAAGTTAATCGGACAATTCTGCAATATTGAGGTACTTTAAACATACTCCACTTGTTCTGTTTCTCTGAAGAACCCTGACTGACAGTCATCTCTTGTTAGCCTGGTGTTGACGGAAGGATGTAATTTATTTTTCTGATTTAGTCTTAGTCTTAGACAAGCACCAAATCCCTGAGTCTCAGCTGTTTATTCTTTTTAGGGTCCCTGCCCCTCCCTGGATATATTTCTGGGCCTACCTTACATTTCTTTCCCTTCTCCAGGGACAGTTTCTTTTTTATTTTCTGTTCTTTTCCTTCAGGTGCAGTGTGTTCACCTCAGTGTCCAACGGCGACAGTGTTGTTCTTACCTCCACATATCAAGACTTTGATTCCTTAGGGGAGAGAGTGGAGAAGGGACCAAGTGGAATTGCATGCCCTTCATACCACAGCCACTGGTCTTCTTTTCTAGGTCTGAGACATTAAAAGGATATTTTCTTTTAACTTCATCCAGTAATATCTGTGACACCCACTGGGGTTCAAGGAGAAAGTTGTGAAAAGGATATGGACTCCCCCAGTTTCTGTGGTCCCCATGGGCTTCACGCATCCTCCCCAGCATGCTCTTGATGACCACCACATCACACACCAGGCTAAATAAATTTTTCCTGGTATCCAAGTGCCTCATAAGCTATTGCCTGTGTTCAGTCTCTCCCTGGAGGCATCTCCTTAGATTTGGGATTAGTTTGTTACCCTGCAACCTCAGTGCTTAGGTAAATTCAAGAAAGTTCTGAACTTGTAGCTTCTCTGGCTTTTTTTCCTTTATAAGCTTGGAAGCAACACTCATTTTAGGTGGCTCGTCCCTGAATAGAAGCCAGATGTCAACAATGGACTTTTTTTAAAATTTTTAATTTGTTTATTTATTTATTTTTGGCTGTGTTGGGTCTTCTTTTCTGTGCGAGGGCTTTCTCTAGTTGCAGCAAGCGGGGGCCACTCTTCATCGTGGTGCACGGGCCTCTCACTATCGCGGCCTCTCGTTGCGGAGCACAGGTTCCAGACGCGCAGGCTCAGTAGTTGTGGCCCACGGGCCTAGTTGCTCCGCGGCATGTGGGATCTTACCAGGCCAGGGCTCGAACCCGTGTCCCCTGCACTGGCAGGCAGATTCTCAACCACTGTGCCACCAGGGAAGCCCAACAATAGACTTTTAATTAAAATGCTTGGACAACTTGGTTGTCATTTGTAACTAGAAAAAGAATAATCCATATCTTACATCTTGCGCAAAGAAAAAAAAATCCAGTTAGATTAGGGATACAAATGTAAAAAAAATTAAAACATACAAGTATTACTAAGAAACATGGGTGAAATTCTCTTAAATCCTGGTGTAGGAAAAGGCTTTCTAACTATAACTCAAATACAGAGGCAATAAATGAAAAGATTAATGAATTTAAACATGTAAAAATTATTTAAAGCTTTTGTATTGGGACAATCAACATAAAATAATCAACAAAACCGTCAAAATGGGAAGAAACGTTTGCAATATATAAAACAAAGAACTAATATTTCTAGTACAGAAAAACTTAAAATTGATGCATTAAGGAGCAAAACTCTGACTGAAAATGAGAGAAAAATATATGAACAGGCAATACAACAAAAAGATACATAATGGATTTTGAAAATGTGACAACATTTTCAAACTCATATTTGAAGAAATACAATCAAAGAACAATGAGATACTATTTCTTACTAGTGAAACTGGAAAAAACCATAAATATGAAAAAAAGAGTCTGTTGGTGAGGCTGTGCTATCAGGCATTCTCATCATTGCTGGTGGAAATACAAACGGGTATACTCCTTCTGGAAGGAATTTGACAATACCTAACAAAACTGTACGTGAACTTAACTTTGACCCAGAAATCCTACATTTAGGAATCTACCCTGAAGATGAATCTCTTACATGATAAGAATACATTTGAACAAGGTTATCTCTGTAGCATTATTTATAATTGCCAACATTGGAAATAACATAATGCCTAAATAGAAAAGAAGCCAAATAAACTACGGTAGTTTATGGTAGTTAAAGCTTTCAATCTAGGGACTGTCACATGCCCAAACTAATAATTCATACTATGTGAAATGTCCTCACTTGAGGAATGGCTCTTGGCAATAGTTTTATTTACATCTCAATCAACATCATAAGCCTTATAATTAAAATCATAAGTGATATAAGTGTGTTACATTTAGTGAAAACTGTGACTTGTTGCTATAGTGATGGGGGTGAGAGTGGGCTTTTTGGAAACAGTCTGGACTTTTGCATGAAAAGGATGTAAAGATTTAGTGACGTCTTTTAAAAATACCACCTTTTAGGGACTTTCCTGGTGGCGCAGTGGTTAAGAATCTGCCTGCCAGTGCTGGGGACATGGGTTCAAGTCCTGGTCTGGGAAGATCCCACATGCTGCGGAGCAGCTAAGCCCATGTGCCACGACTACTGACCCTGTGCTCTAGAGCCTGTGAGCCACAACTACTGAAACCCACACACCTAGAGCCCATGCTCCACAACAAGAGAAGCCACTGCAATGAGAAGCCCTCACACCGCATAGAGTAGCCCCCACTTGCCACAACTAGAGAAAGCCTGCATGCAGCAACGAAGACCCAATGCAGCCAAAAATATAAAATAAATTTATAAAAAAATTTAAAAATAAAAATATCACCTTTTATATTTTGAAAATAGTCCTTACAAACACCTGGATGGGTAATATGAATCCTGTGAGATTTGCAGTCCTGCTGCCTAGAGATGGCACCTGAATTTTGATTCCTAAATGACTGTTTAGCCATGGGTTTCCTAGGACATTCCTTTTCTAATGTCAGTTATAAGGAAGTAGAATCTGGTCTCTGTTACTGTGTCATTTCTGCTTTAAGTGAAACTTCCCTGAGCTAGAAAGCAAGTAAGATTTTTCTTTTTAATTTTATTGAAGTATAGTTGATTTAAAATGTGTTAATTTCTGCTGTACAGCTAAGCGATTCAGTTATATATATATTCTTTTCCATTATGGTTTATCACAGAATATTGAATATGGTATGCTGTGTTATACAATATGACCTTGTTGTTTATCCATTCTATATGCAATAGTTTGCATCTGGTAATCCAAATATCCAATCCATCTCTCCCCCACTCATACTCCCCCTTGGCAACCACAAGTCTGTTCGCTATGTCTGGAAGTCTGTTTCTGTTTCGTAGACATGTTCATTTGTGTCGTATGTTAGATTCCACACATAAGTGATATCATATGGTAAATGCCTTTCTCTTTCTGACTTACTTAGTATGATAATCTCTAGGTCCATCCATTTGCTGCAAATAGCATTATTTCATTCTTTTTTATGGCTGAGTAATATTCATACACACACACACACACACACACACACACACACACACACACACCACATCTTTATCCATCTGTCAATGGACATTTAGATTGTTTCCATGTCTTGGCTATTGTAAATAGTGTTTCTATGAACATAGGGGTGCATGTATCTTTTTGAATTATAGTTTTGTCCAGGTATATGCCCAGGAGTGGGATTGCTGGATCATATGGTAGTTCTATTTTTAGTTTTTTGAGGAACACCCATACTGTTTTCCATAGTGGCTGTACTAATTTACATTCCCACCAACAGTGTAAGAGGGTTCCCCTTTCTCCATACCCTCTCCAGCATTTACTATTTGTAGACATTTTAATGATAAACATTCTGACTGGTGTGAGGTGATATGTCATTTTAGTTTTGATTTGCATTTCTCTAATAATTGACGATGATGAGATCTTTTCATTTGCCTATTGGCCATTTGTATGTCTTCTTTGGAGATGTGTCAATTTAGGTCTTCTGCCCACTTTTTGCTTGGGTTGTTTTTGTTGTTGTTGTTATTGAACCGCATGAGCTCTTTGTATATTTTGGAAATTAAGCCCATGTCAGTCACATCATTTGCAAATATTTTCTCCCAGTCCATCAGTTGTCTTTTCATTTTATTTATGGTTTCCTTTGCTGTACAAAAGCTTGTAAGTTTAATTAGGTCCCATTTGTTTATTTATTTTTTTTATCCCTATTGCCTTGGGAGACTGACCTAAGAAAACATATGGTATGATTTAGGTCATATAATGTTTTGCCTATGATCTCTTCTAGGAGTTTTATGGTATCATGTCTTATATTTGTCTTTAAGCCATTTTGAGTTTATTTTTGTGTATGGTGTGAGGAAGTGTTCTAACTTCATTGATTTACATGTGGCTCTCCAGCTTTCCCAATACCACTGAAGAGATTGTCTTTTCTCTATTGTATATTCTTGCTTCTTTCATTGAAGATTAATTGACCATAGGTGTGTAGGTTTTTTTCTTTTTATTCTGTTCCATTGATCCATATGTCTGTTTTTGTGCAAATACCATGCTGTTTTGATTACTGTAGCTTTGTAATATTGTCTGAAATCTGGGAGGGTTATGCCTCCTACTTTGTTCTTTTTCCTCAGGATTGCTTTGGCAATTCTGGGTCTTTTATGGTTCCATATAAATTTTAGGATTATTTGTTCTAGTTCTGTGAAAAATGTCATGGGTAATTTGATAGAGATCACATTAAATCTGTAGATTTCTGTGGGTAGTATGGCCATTTTAACAATATTAATTCTTCCAATCCAAGAGCATGGGGTATCCTTCCATTTCTTTGAATCATCTTCAATTTCCTTTATTAATGTTTTGTAGTTCTCAGCATATAAGTCTTTCACCTCCTTGGTGAGGTTTATTCCTAAGTATATTCTTTTTTTGATGAAATTTTAAGGGGGATTGTTTGTTTACATTCCCTTTCTGATATTTCATTGTTGGTGTAAAGAAATGCAACCAATTTCTCTATGTTAATCTTGTATCCTGCTACCTTGCTGAATTCATTTATCAGTTCTGGTAGTTTTTGTGTGGAATCTTTAGGGTTTTCTATATAGAGTATGATGTTATCTTTATATAATGATAATTTTATTTCTTCCCTACTAATTTTAATAACTTTTATTTCTTTTTCTTGTCTGATCGCTGTGGCTAGGACTTCCAATACTATATTGAATAGAAGTGGTGAGAGTGGGCATCCTTGTCTTGTTCCAGATTTTAGTGGGAAGGCTTTTAGCTTTTCACCAGTGAGTAGTATATTGGCTGTGGGTTTATCCTAAATAGCTTTTATTATGTTGAGATGTGTTCCCTCTATACCCGTTTTGGTAAGATTTTTAATCATGAATGGATGTTGAATTTTGTCAAATGCTTTTTCTGCATCTATTGAGATAATCATGTGGTTTTTGTCTTTTCTTTTGTTGATGTGGTATATCACATTGATTGATTTGCGTATGTTGAACCATCCTGTGATCCTGGGATGAATCCAGCTTGGTTATGGTGTATGATCTTTTTTATGTGTTTTTGGATTTGGTTTGCTAAGATTTTGTTGAGAATTTTTGCATCTATATTCATCAAAGATATTGGCCTGTAATTTTTCTTTTGGGTAGTGTCTTTGGTTTTGGTATCAGTGTGATGGTGGCTTTGGGAGTGTTCCCTCCTCTTCAATCTTTTGGAAGAGTTTGAGAAGGATTGGTATTAGTTCTTCTTTGTATGTTTGGTGGAATTCACCTGTGAAGCCATCTGGTCCTGGACTTTTGTTTGTAGGGAGTTTTTGTTTCATTTTAAATTAGAGATTCTGTTTCATGTCTAGTGATTGGTCTGTTCAAGTTATCTGTTTCTTCTTGATTCCCTTTTGGTGGGCTGTATGCTTCTACAGAGTTGTCCATTTCTTCTAGGTTGTCAAATATGTTGGCATATAATTGTTCATAGTATTCTCTTATAGATTTTATTTGTATTTCTGCAGTATCAGTTGTGATTTCTCCTCTTTAATTTCTTATTTTGTTTGTTTGGGTTCTCTCTCTTTTCTTCTTGGTGAGCCTGGCCAGAGCTTTGTCTATTTTGTTTACCCTTTCAAAGAACAAACTCTTGGTTTTATTGATTAATATTGTTTTTTAAACTCTTTATTTCCTCTTTGATATTTATTATCTCCTTTTTTCTACTGACTTTAGGTTTTGTTTGTTATTCTTTTTCTGAGTCTTTTAGGTGTTGGGTTAGGTTGTTTATTTGAGATTTTTCTTGTTTCTTAAAGAAGGCCTTTATCACTGTGAATTTCCCTCTAAGAACTGTTTTTGCTGTATCCCATAGATTTTGTATGGTTTTCTTTTCGTTGTCATTTGCCTCAAGGTATTTTTTAATTGCTTCTTTGAATTCATCGTTGACCCACTGGATTTTTAGTACCATGTTGTTTAGTCTCCATGAAATTTTTTTTCTTATTTCTTTTTATGTGTTTGATTTTTAGTTTTATGCCATTGTGATCAGAAGAGATACTTGAAATAATTTCTATACTCTTAAATTTGTTGAGGTTTGTTTTGTGCCCTAGTATATGGTCAATCCTAGAGAATATTCCATATGCATTTGAAAAGAATGTGTATTTTGCTTTTTTTTGGATATAATGTCCTGAAAATATCAATTAAGTCTAACTATTCTATTGTATCATTTAGGATCTCTATTGCCTTATTTTCTGTCTAGAAGATCTGTCCGTTGATGTGAGTAGGGTGTTAAAGTCTCCTACTCTTATTGTATTCCTGTCAATTTCTCCCTTTATGTCTGTTAGTATTGTTTTATTTATTTGGGTGTTCCTATACTGGGTGCATATATGTTGATAAGTATAATATCCTCTTCTTGTATTGATCCTTTTATCATTATATAGTGTCCTTCTTTATTTTTCTTTATAGCCTTTGTTTGAAAGTCTATTTGGCTGACATGAGTATTGCAAACCCCACTTTGTCATTTCCATTTGCATGAAATATCTTTTTCCATCCCCTGACTTTCAGTCTACATATGTGCTTTGCCCTAAAGTAGGTCTCTTGTAGGCAGCATATTGTAGGCTCTTGTTTTTTATCCAATATACCACTCTGTGTCTTTTGATTGGGGCATTTAGTCCATTGACATTTAAGATAATTACTGATAGATACGTGCTTATTGCCATTTTAAACCATTGATTTTATATTTTTCTTTGTCCCTTTTTCTTTTTGCTTTTCCTTTTGTGGTTTGATTATTTTCTTTTGTATTATGCTTGTGTTCTTTTCAGTTTTTGTGCATCTATTCTGTTTTTTTGATTTGTGGTTACCCTGTTTCTCAAGTATGTTAACTCCTTCCTATATCTACTTGCTTTAGACTGGTAGTCATATAGGCTCAAATACATTCTGGAAAAAAAAAATCTACATTTTCTTACTTCCCCCCCCCCACACATTTTATGATTTTGATGTCCTCTTTTACATCTTCATGTTCAGCCTTTTGCTGTTCATTGTGGTTATTACCACTTTCACAGATTTTTTTTTTTAATCTGTGTACTGGCTTATTTAAGTGATTTACTTTCCAGCTGTGATTTTCTCTTGCTTATAGATTCTTACTTCTTTTCTATTTAGAGAAGACTTTTCAGTATTTCCTTTAGGATAGGTTTAGTATTGCTGTATTCTTTTAGTTTTTGCTTGTCTGAGAAATTCTGTATCTCTCCTTTTATTCTAAATGATAATCTTGCTGGGTAGAGTATCCTAGGTTGCAGATTTTTCCCTTTCAGGACTTTGAATGTATTTTGGCACTCCCTTCTGGCCTGCAACATTTGTGTAGAGAAATCAGTTGATAGACTTATGGGGGTTCCCTTGTGATTAACTCTTTGTTTTTCTCTTGCTGCCTTTAGAATCCTCTCTTTAACTTTTGCCATTTTAAGATAATATGTCTTGGTGTAGGTCTGTTTGGGTTCATCTTGTTTGGGACTTTCTGTGCTTCCTGTACCTGGATATTTGTTTCTTTCTTTAGGTTTGGGAAATTTCCAGCCTTAATTTATTCAAATACATTTTCAATCCCCTTTCCTCTTTCTTCTCCTTTTGGGATCCCTATTATGCATAGATTGGCATGCTTTCTACTATCCTATAGGTCTCTTACACTATTTTTTTTTTCAGTTTGGCTTTCTGTCTGCTCTTCTGATTGGATGATTTCCATTATTTTATCTTCTTCCAGATCGCTTATTCATTCTTCTGCATTATTCATTCTGCTATCCTTTGCCTTTAGCTCAGCTTTTGTCTCAGTGAATGAGTTCTCTAATTTTTCTTGGTTCCTTTTTACAGTGATCTGTATTTCTATCTCTATCTTTCTTAATTCCTTCAGTATTTTTATTATCTCCTTTTTGAACTCTCTGTCTATTAGACTGAAGAGGTCTGTTTCATTGTTTGTTCCTTCAGGGGAATTCTCTTAATTTTTAATTAGGAGTGGTTCCTCTGCTTCTTCATTTTACTTATATTTCTCTTGCTTTATGAGTTTAGGACAAACTGTTATCTACTCTGGTCTTGGAGGACTATTTTTATGTGGGAGTATCCCTGTGTAGCCTGCGTAGGTTTAATATTTTTGGTGTGAGGGCTTTTTTATAGTATGGATGCCTGCTGCTTCTTTTCTCAGCATATGTTGGCCATTATCCCCTTGATAGGAGGTGTGACTGGTTTTGTGGTGACCAGAGCCTGCACTGGATATTGAGCGGGGCGTCCCCTTTGCTGTGGTTGTCACTGCCCTGTTCAAGACAGGGTCTGCTCCATAGTTGTTGGAGTAGAAGCCCCCAGATCCTTTTCTGAGCTGTGTTTCTGAGCTGCAGTGCAAGGTAGTTGGAATTAGAATGCTCCCACTGGGAGAGCAGCCACTGAATATTCATCCACCAGAGCTGTTCACTGGTGAGTGTGCTCTGTTGTGTCACCTTTCAGCCATTGTGCAGGCTCACAAAGTACACTGTTGTTGGCCCCTCCCCTCAGGCCTGCTTCAACTGTGGAGTGCTGGTAATTGGCCCTGGAATCTCTCAGGCATTGTTTTCACAAGGCCCCTAGTGAAGATCCACTCAGTCATGTCCAAAGACTGTAGTAGTCACATACCTGGACCCACTGTGGGACCTATGGAGGAAGCTCAGGCCCTGGCCCATCCCAGCCCACATGTGCACACACCCACAAAACCCACAGCTGCCAAGGCCAAGCCTGTCCCAGCCACAAGAACACCCGTTGTCTGCTTGGATGTCCTGCAGGTGCTGAATTTACAAAGCTGGTGGTGGAGGTATAAGTCTGTGGCTCGTGCAACCATGGGGAGAGATTTCAGCCCTGATTCCTAAGTCATGTGGACCCCGGGGCTCAGCTATGATTTCAGCCCCACATCTGTGAGTGGGCAACTCACTGGCACCTGCTCTCAGAGCCCACTGAGGCCATGCCTACTGAGGTGGCATCTGGGGCACAGGAGCCTGCTAAGGTGATGCCTGGGGCATGGGAGCCCACTGAGGTGGGAGCCTGCTGAGGTGGCAGCTAAGGCATGCAAGCCTGCCAAAGCAGAAGCCCACCGAGGTGGTGGCTGGAGAGCAGGAGCCCACTGAGGCAGTGGCTGGGGTGTGCGTTCCCAGAGCCCACAGGGCAATGGCATGGACCATCTGTGCAGGTCTCTCTCTGTTCTGCCTGCCACAAACCAGTTGTTCGACTCTCCTCTGAGCCTCTGAAGCTCCTTTCTGTCCCGGCTGATCTCCCTGCCAGTGAAGGGGCTTCTGAGGGTGCAGGAACCTTTGCTTTTTTACAGCTGCCTCCCAGGGGTGCAGGTCCAGTTCCACTTCCTCTTTTTTTTTTTTTTCTACTCAGTTACATGGAGATCTTTCTTGTCCTTTCAGGTGTTTGAGGTCTTATGCTAGTGTTCAGTAGGTATTCTATGAGAATTGTTCCATTTGCAGATGGATTTTTGATGTATTTTTGTGGGAGGAGGTAAGTTTTACGTCCTTCTACTCTGCCATCTTGATTCCTCCTCAGGTAAGTTTTCTGTAATCTGAGATGGCAAGAGAAAATATAATACAAGGTAGAAAATATAATACAAGGTATAAATAATAAAATATACATATTTTTAAAACTATCTAATATAAAAAGAATATATTCTAACATTTTAATCATGTACAATCCCAAAATAGGAGGTATGAGTGATTAAGATTTTTTTTTCTTTTTGATGAAACATATATAGAATTAAAAAGAAATTCATGTCCTCACCAACTGTAACTTTAAAATATTGACATTTTACCATATTTGCTTTATAATTTTCCTTTTGGAAACCAAATATTAGTAATGCAGAGGAACTTTCTCATTGTTCCCCTCCTTAAACACATCAATTTGTCTTCTAAAGAAGAAATCACTCTGCTGAATTTTACCTGTATCTCCAGTTTATGTAGTCATAGTTTTACTACTTTTATATCTATCCATCAGCAGCATATAGCAGGAGCTCTATTAACTGGTCACCAGTTTAGCAGATGGTTTTCCTCACCTCTGTAAAATATTTGATTTCCATAGGATATTGAATTTTCATAGATCATAATGTACTCTCTGATAATGGGTTGTAGGATTATTAAGACTCTGAAGATTTTATCCTGAATCTATTTATGCCATATGTACTTCATTTAATGTATGTAATTTAATTAGGTATTATGCAATGCAGGAAATACAAATAAATAATTTTTCTACAGCTAAGTTTGGAATTGAAAAATCCTCCCCCCCAAAAAAAACAACCCTCAAACATTAGCATGAGAAAGACAACTGCATAAATTTAGGGGAACATATGTAATTCTAGAAGAATTTTATATCTGAATTGATGTGGCAATATTTTCAAATTCTTGCTCTAAAGAAAGAAAACAAACATTGTCTATAATGCTAAGTCTGAAAGCAAACTATTTATAAATGAATAAACATTTATATATTTTGAAAGAAAAATGTAAAAATACATATAATTTTTTAATGATGCTCTTTTTTTCAATTAAGCAACAAACTATGGGTAAAAGTTAATTCAAAAAAGAATGAACATAATCTACATAATTTTATTGATTTGTTATAGTGATTCATAATATAGATATATTTTAAGCATTTTTGTGATTATTATACTTTTAGCATCTATTCTTATTACAGTATACCAATTAATTGAATTTTATCAAATACATACATTATTCTTCCTATGCTGTATATTAGTCGTTTGTTTCCTTATGGAAGAATATTTAGTCTATTTATCTTTGCACTAACGTGCAAAAGTTTCTCAGGAGCTGCTATTCTTGTCCTGACTTGGACATTAATTAATTTGCTTTTAAAATTTCTAAATTAGGTATCATATTTGCTGAAGTTTTTGACAGTTTTTTTTATAGGAAGATTAAGATATTCCCTTCCATTTCTAGTTTCCTAAAAATTTCTCTCATGAGTGAATGATGAACTTTTTCTAGGTTTCTTTTCTGATTGAATAAAAATTTTTTTTGTAAACATTTTTTTTCCAAAGATTGAAGCATTCTTGCATTTCTGAACAAACCTCCACTTGGAGTGGATTATTTGTGTTCCAAGTGGCTAGGATTTGGGGGGGCTATTATTTTGTTTTTATTTTAAAATCAATAGTATTAAATGAGCCCTATATTTTTTCTTATATTGGAAGCTAGTAGTTTATGACAGTCATATCAGCCTCAGAAAATGACTTGGGTGCCTTTATATCTATTTCTATTTTGTCTTACTGAAACTGAGTCCCCCTAAAATCGAGTTGCCTTACTCAGTTTACAATTAATCTCTCTGTCTAAAACTTTATTCCCTTTCTTGTCCCATCTCAGTTCTCCTTAGGAGTAAGAAGTATCAAAGAAAAGGGGGGGCTTGAAGTCAAGCAGGACCCTGTGGGGCCTTCCCAGGTACAAAGGCCCCTCTATGGCCCCCGTTTCTTGTTTGTGGAAAAAAAGGCTTAACCTCCTAGGCCTTTCCCAAGTTCCAAAGAGCAGACTCAAGCAGTTAATGATTAGGACAATAGAGTCATAAGACTCCTATTTCCTCCGGAAGGGATATAGATAACAATCTGAAGTATATCTTTGAATTGCTCTGTAGAAATTAAGACCCCCCACACCAGGTTTTGAATGGTGACTACAGGCTGACTACAAGCACTAGACCCCAGACTGGTTGGAACCAGAACATTGAGATTCCTGAAACATCACCCTGTTACCTAACCACCATCCAGTCAGAAGAAGGTCCATGAGCTGATCATGCATCCTACAACCCTCTCTTCTCACACAGTCTTTATTTTATTTTTAAAAAAATTTTATTGGAGTGTAGTTGATTTACAATGTTGTGTTAGTTTCAGGTGTACAGCAAAGTGAATCAGTTATACATATACATATATCCACTCTTTTTTAGATTCTTTTCCCCTATAGGCCATTAGAGTTTATTGAGTAGAGTTCCCTGAGCTATACAGTACTAATGGAGTCTTTAAAAACCCTTACCTGAGAGCCATTGGGGAGCTAGAGTCTTACAAACATGAGCTGCCTGTTCTCCTTGCTTTGCCCCTGCAAATAAACACTTACTTTGCTGCAAACACCCACTTGTCCGAGTTTGGCTTACTGCACTGTGGGCATACAAGTCCTTTCTTAGTAACATTATCAGGGATACTTATTTTTATAAGTATTTAGTAAATTCAGCTTTTCAATGTCTGAGTCAACTTTTTGTTGGTGTTTGTCAAAGCTTTTGGACTATTTGTTCATTCTCTTTTCTGTCAGTCAGGTACAGTCAGGTTTTCTTATCTTTAATAAATTAATAACTTTTGTTATGTCTGTCTCATCTCAGTTTTCAAAAAGCTATTGGCAAAAAATTGTGCAAGTATTCCTCTTTTTTGGTAATTTATATTGTATCTCTAATTTCCATTTCATTCCTAACATATCTGGACACCTCCTCAATTTTATTCATTTCACTTGTAAGTTTACCTATTTTATTAACATTTTCAGAGAAGGAGTTTAGATTCTGTTAACTTTTTCTTTTTTACTTACTTAACTGTCCTATTTTCTAGATTGTTTTTAATGATTAACATATATTTTCAGCCTTTCAACTATTTCTGTTATATGTATTTACATAGCAAGATTACATTCTACAGTGTTAGCAATATTCTTCAATTTGACTTGCAATACTTTTATTATTTCAAAATAGTTATATATTATCTACTTTTGGGCAGCAACCATTCTTGATACTTGGGATATTTCAATATTAAACAACAAAAACAGTCCCTGTCCCTTTGGAGCTTACCTATTGGCAGGTGGTGGGGGTGGGGGGGAGAAAAGGAGGACATAAATAAGAAAATTGCATGATTATGTTGGAAAATGATAAGTACCACGGAAAATATAAAATCCAGATCAGGTTAAGAGAGATTGGTAGGGAAGTGGTGGCACAATGCAATGTCAAATAGGAAAGTTAGCATATGCCTCAATGAAAAGGAGAAATATGAGCAAAGACTTAAGAAGGCAAAAGAGTTAGCCAAGGGATATGTGACTTACATGTATTGATAATAACTGGCTGATGTGAAGTACAGATTAAAGGGATACAGAGAAGAATCAGAGATGCTCTGAGAGATAATGGTGGCTATGAACAGCTGGTAGGAATAACAGTATTGGGCATACCTTGTATAAATGTTTAAAGTAGAGAAGATATGATATGCTAACATATTGGATATGATACACAATTATGACTTCAAAATATTTGGCCAGATAAATGGAGCAGTGATTTTCTATCAGTGGCAAAGAAGTGAGCTGTAAGCTGACCAAGAAAATATTTTGAATTCTTTTTTTTTATGAATGAGAAAAGTTTTACACCTCTAACTTGAAACATGGAGTAGGTAGACCATATTTGTTTAGAGTTCAGGATACATATGAGCTGGAGAAACAAATTTGGAATTTATCAACACAGAAATGGTATTAAAACCACTAGAATGGGTAGAATCATCAAAGAAAAAGTACAGATGAAAAAGAATACCAATGAAAGAGCCCTAAAGAATTTCAACAGTGGAGGTTTAGGCAAAAGAGAAGAAACTACCAAAAAAAGACTTGGAAAGATAAAAGGAAAACCAAGAGAGTCTGGTGTTCTGGAAATAAAATGAAGAAAGTGCATAAGGGAAGGAGTGATCAATTTTGTCAATAGTCATAACAAGTTTGAAAGGTGAGATGTGGAAATGTGAAAAATGACCATTGGATTAAGCAATGAGAGATCATTGTTGACTTTACAAGGACTTATTTTTTGGAGTAGTACCCTGGTACAAGCTAGAACCTAGGCCCATCAGATTGAAGGGCAGGGGAAATCATAGATTAAAGAGCTAAAAATGATTAAACTATTGTGGGCACTAGGGCGGTAGAGTGAGTGAGCTAGCAGAGAGAAGCTGGTGATAACAAAGTAGGATACATACAATTGAAATTATTGAAAAATTACAATAATTGATAATTGTAAATGGCTGAAGTAGGAACATAGACAAGACAATTGGAGGAGCATAATTCAAGGAACTGAATGGCTAGAGTGTTGGAAGGGTAATTTTTACATATATTGAAACTTCCAAGAATTATGAATGGAATAATACTGGAAAGAGTGACAGCAAGACAGTAGCTTAAATCATTAGAAAATTAAGGATGCTGTCCTGGTGTTAGGCCGATGATGTCAATAATGAAATGTGGTTGATACAGTCTGTTGACCTCAGATTCAAAGCTAGGGATTTTAGAAAAAAATGGTTGTATTACTTACACTTTCTGCAAAACTAATTCAAAATTTAGAGGTGTAATAATATAACAAATACTATTTCAGAGTTTTTGTTGTTGAGGAATTTAGAAGCAGCTTTGCTGCATGCTTCAGCCTTGGGATCTCTCTTATGATGTGGCTATTTTGATATGTCAGCTGTGATTGGGATCATCAGAGTTTCTTTACTGAGCCTGGAAGATTTACTTCAAAAATTGCTCATTCATATTGTTGGCAATTCACTGCTAGTGGTTGGAAGGAGGTTGCAGTTACTGAAAATATGGATTTCTCCACAGGACTGACAAAAGGTCCTCAAGACATGGCAGCCAGATTCAGAGCAAGTGATTCACGAAGAAGAAAGACAGAAGCTTCTATGTCTTTTATGACCTAGCCTTGAAGTCGCACTCTCATTTCCCACAACAACCTATTGTTTATTCAGAGCAGCCCTACTCTGCATGGGAGAGGACTACAGGGAAGTGTCAATAGGAGGAGGTAAGGATTATGGGGGATGTCCTTGAAGATGGCTACCAAAACAGTGGAGCTATGTTCTAAACGTGCCTTTAGAAATAAAAGAATTCCTAGTTAACGTACAACAATAGTCATATAAAGACTCTGGGAAAAAGAAAAATAAAACCACCAGTGAGAAAAATAAAGCCACTATTGAGAGACCCTACAAGGGAATTCATGCACTAATTCATGTATCCAGGTGACAGCTGGATTGCAATTTGAGCAAAACAAATGAAAGTACTATGCAGATAATATGTCAATAGTAAAGGGAATAATATGTATAACTTCTATGCATAATAGTGAATTTTAGAGGATAGAGTAAAAGAATTTAAGGAGTTAAGGTAAGACTGCAAAAGGAGAAATAATAGGGATATAAAGAGCTTTACTGGATTAAGGTATGGAAATAATAGGAAGGTAATCTGGCAGTTCAGGGAGTTTTTTGGTGACTGACATAAACAGACATAAGGAGATTAGTCTCAATGGATTCATTGTACATAAGTGGTAGCAAGGTTTGAGTAGTGTGGGCTATAACAAGGTGAGTTTCTGGAATTTTCTCTACTTGCCTATGTAGGTAGAAGTCCAAGGGAGAGGGAAGTCTTAGTCACAGTGCTCAGGCCTCTCCTAGAAAACAGGGTTAGAAGTTTGTGGAACAGGTGGGCTTAATCCCAGTGGTTTTAATAGGAGGGTTGTTGTTGCTCCCCTTGGAGAGAGGTTGCTCCAGCTCTGAGTGTGTATGCTCTCCTTTGATACCTGTCAGTGACCAAGTGACCTGTGGGGGAGCTGGTGGGTGTTCCACCAACGTGTGGGCCTCTTTCTCAACCTTGAAGATAGGGTTGGAGGGCTCTGAGGAAGAAACATGGTCTTATTTCCATTTTTGTGTATTTCCAATTATTTTGTAAACTCTATTGTGATTTCATTTTGAGTGGAAGAGCTTTTTAGAAGTGTTTATTTTAAAGTTCCAGAAATGTAAAGGGATGGTGAAGGGCTTTCTTTTATTATTGTTTATAAATAAGATGATTTTTATGGTGGTGATTACTACTTTTAATAAATTTGCTATTTTGTGTCCTGAAACATGATCAAATTTTAGAAAGCGTTCATGTGTTTGGTGGTGGTCATGGGTTATTACTAACACATAGAGGTTGATTTATCTATCAATATAAATATTGATATACATATATACATTTATTTCATATATTATACATATTTCATATATCCATATTATATGACATAATATGCAATATTGTAATTATGAAATATTAATATATATATATTCTGTATATAAGCTACTCATTAATCAGTGTTCATAATTTTCTACTGGCTGATTCATTCTGAAAAAAGTAAAATATATTAAATATACTTTTATTAGTTGAATTCTAACAATTCATGCTTTATATATTTTTGGCATACTGTAAAAGGTTTATAGAAGTGCATGCTTTTTATACCTTGGTGAATTATTCTTTATATTTTAGATACTGTCCTTTTTTTCTGTTTATACAATTCTGTTTAAAATCTCATAATATTACTTTATCACCTTTATTTTACAGAATTGTCTCGTAATTTGTTTTGGCCATTTCTTAATTTTCTGCCTTTCTGAATCATTATTATTTAGGTGAGAATTTTTGAAAGAGTATGTAGCTGTGATTTTTAAAATTCAGTTTAAGAGTCTGTTTAAATAAGTGATTTTTAAAACTTTACACTAATTTTTATCAGTATTTTTATTGATATGTTTATTCAATATTTTTATTGAAGTATTTTTCATGTATGTTGTGTCTTCTATCAACTATGTTTTTCTTTTACTTTTCTCCTTTTCTGCCTCACATTAGATCAATGATACCCAAGCAAGGCTATTTTTGGTTGTCACAGTGGTCAGCTGGCATCAAGTGGGTAAGTCTAAGAATGCTACTAAACATCCTACAATTGCGTTAGGACAACTCCACACAGCACAGCAATAGTTGGACCAAAATGTCCATATTAAGAATGTCTGTTCCAAACTACATGTTCTTTATTCTATTCATTTTTATTTTGTAAAGTTAGAGTCAACTTTTTATTTATATTATATTAGTTGTTACCTTAAAACAATTTTCAGAAAAGGTTAAATTAATAGGTATCTTTCTTCTGTGGTGCCAGTAAAGGCATTTAGAAAGATTTAAATTGATCCAGCTACTTCTATCATTTTTTACATTGTTTTAAAATTTTAGTTCTATCAGATTTTTAATCAGCCCATACTGAGTTTTTGTCAGCATTTACACAAAGTAGTTATATATATTTAGCCATATGTTTTACCATTTTCTTTACTTCTTATATCCCTTACCTTTTTCTGGGTCTTCATTCCTTCTTGCTGAGGTACATCCATTAGTAGCTCTTTCAGTGAAGGCAGATGAATGGCAAATTCTCTGCCTTTTATTGTCTAAAATGTTTTTATTTCATGTACATTCTTTAATAGTATGGTTGGTATAAAATTATATTCATAGTAATTTCCTTCAGCACTTGGAAGAGCTTATTTCAGTATCTTCTAAGACCTATTGTTGCTCTCTGTGATCAGTTATTTGTTATTCCTTGATAGGTAATCTGTTGTTTATCTCCAACAGCATCATCTTTTTTACTCGCTAAGTCAGTAATTTTGATACTATGTATATTAGTATGGATTAGCTTTTATTTATCATGTTTGAGACACATTATAGTTTGATTGTTTGGTTGAATGACATGTATCTTAGGTCAGTTCAGGAAAATTACTGATATTGTCTTATTAATGAATGTTTCCCTTAAATTATCTCTAACTTTCTGAAGTCTTTATTAGAAGTTTAATAGACCTTTTTTTATCTTCTATATTTCAAATTCCATTCCACATTTTCTATCCTTTCTTTGCAGAATTATAACATATATACTTGGGTAAATGTTTGAGTTCAGTTTTCATTTCATTTGTCTAGTTTGAACTTTTAATACTTCATTAATTATATTTCTTATTTCAAAGACTATGATTTTTGGAATTATAGATACTGGAGTTTCTGTGTTTAGCTTCATCAGATATACCTATTTTAATTTTTATAATGTTCTCTTTGTCCCTTATGTATTTTCTTCATTCTTTTATCACTTTTCACCTCATGGTCATAAGACAGATGCTTAATATCCAGCCTCACATACATGTTGTATCTTTTCTAAAAGTTTTCTTGAAATTCCTAGTTCATTGTGGCCCCAAGACCAATGTGAGGAAAAAGGAGCTGTGGTTAATGTCAGCAAGCTTCATGAAAAAAAGAGGTCCAAGAGAACAATGCAACAGTTTAGAAAAGTGGATGTATGAGTTGTAATGGGTGGACGATGGCAGCCATAGAGGTGCTCTGCTCAGATCTCTTTTGGACCCTGTTATGGGGAGCATAACTGACTATCAGCTTCCATCTGCTGCTGCCCCATTTGTTCTATCACAGCATTCAGACAAAGGTCTGCTTCCCCAGAGCTGTTCCCAAAGACTGAGTCTGGTATGGAGAAGGAGATCCATCTGATTTATGTCTATTTCAGGACTCCATCAAAGGGCAGTCCATTGACCAGTTTGAATCTTTCTCAGAACTGGGCTGTGAACCAATACTCTTCCTACTCAGTCCTTCCTTTGAGAGTGGTTAGAGTTGTATCATGGTCTGAAGGCTCTCCATGCCTACTTCTGGTTCCATGGTTGCCACCTGCTTTTATCTTGGAGCTAGGGAAGGCATGTTCACTGGTTTCTCAAACTAGCTGCTCGCCATCATATTCCTGCCATTAAACTTTTACAGATTAAGGTCTACTTTTTTATCGGATATATTACCTAGATAATAGACATATTATAAACATATAATGAGGTATATAACTTTATCAGTTCTTTAGTAAGTTTAGGGAACATAGTGGATATGTGTATTCTAGAAAATTACTTCTAAGCACAGCTGTAAGCAAAGAAACTAGGTTCAGGAAAGTTGACAGTATAATTGCAACAATACCACCATAATTAATGGGCTGACTTCATATACAAAACATTTTTTAGGCAACTTCCACAGAGTTGATAGAGGAGTCATAATATATTTCTCTTTTATTTTAGGAATAAAAGCTTGCTTAGTGTTAATACTTGAGTTATTAGTAGTTAACATTATCAACATCAGAGTAAACTTTTCTTGCATTTAACAAACTTAGATAATTCTCAAAGGAAGGTATGTGTTAATATTTTAATACAAGAAATATTGGTATCCATGAGCAAATGAAGTGTAACATCCTCTTTTTTTAGCCAGTTATGTACTAGATATTCATTTAATATCTATATATTTTGTAGAGAGAAAGAGAACAGGTATATTCACTTAGAAAATTTACAACGTGGCACACAATTCTGAAAGAAAAGGAAATGAAATTGTAATAAATGGAGTTGTTTTGACTGAGAGACATAACAAAGTGGGACTTTCTAACTAACAGAAAGCAGTTAAAGCTGCTCTTGGAGAACTGTAACTTAAATAATTTACTGGCACTTAAAAGACAATATTTTGTGTAGACACTGAATTTGGAAAAGCTATGGGGATAATACATCTTTTCTATCTCAAATATTATTTCATTGTTGATATTGTCTTTCCTGCAATATCAAGTTTTCATATTATTTTTTTCCTCAGTGACCTTGCCCAAAATGTGGAAAATAATGAACCCCATTTTCCTGTCTTGGCGAGATGTCAGTGCAAGAAATGTCCTCATTGTTACTTGAGAGCTGTATCCTCCTTAAAAACAAAAACAAATGTTGCATTAGCTAGATGTGAAAAAATGAAAACCATGAGTTTTTTAGTCTGCATAATATTTTAGACTGCAGCAAGATAGGCTAGATTCTTTTTCCATCCAGTGGGATTTTGAGAGATGGAATTCTTGTGAGATCGAATGCCTAATGGTCTATGAAGCTAAGGCAGGATAGCAAAAGACTTAATGTTTATTTATCCACATTTATTTTTACAATTACATGTAGATGTTATCCCCGAACTTTCATGCTGTTAAATATATTTATCATATGATATGCACTAATTACATTAGTCTTTGATTACCAAATTGTTCATAACACAATCATAAGCTAATGTATTTTTTTGCAACAGTTTTGGGGAGTCCTTGCTTTTTCCAGTGTACTAGATGCATTGTTGAGTACCAAATTTTGAAATGAAAGTAAGTAGGTGCTTGATACTTCATATTTTTGTCTTCATAACCAAAGCAACTTGGCCTTACCTCTCTGGTGTGGTTCTGGAAGAGGCTTTTTGAACTTTCCTGGGAATAAGAAATTCCTTTCTTCTTACAGTCTCCACTAAAAATAGACCACCGCTCTACTCACCCCACCCCCCAGTACTTTGGACAGAAAAGAAGAGGATCAGGAGAATTCCTGGGTAACACCATTAAACGTTCCATCATTTCTTTTTTCTTTACCACCCACCAATAAAATAGGCCACAAAAGCCATTTTGATGGGTGTCACTAAAGGCAAATTTATAGTGAAGCTTAAACTTTAGGGCCTCTCCTTTGCAAGCACCCCTTCTAAGGCTCTGGATGGGGCCCTACAAATGTGTTCACACTGACAAATGTTTTTGACAATTTGCAATAATATTTTTCTGTTCTCATTCTTTAAGATAGTCTCTCAGATTAAATAGGCATTAAGCCCCACAAAAGTTTTATATGCCTCTAGCAAATGTCTTGTGCTCATGAGCACAGGAAGAATGGATCCAAAATAACCATAAAACTTGAGTTTAGTGGAACTTTATGGTTCAGCTACTTCAATTCCTTTCTACTAAGGATGAAGGAATTAAG
The DNA here is from genome assembly GCF_039906515.1 of Pseudorca crassidens. NCBI lineage: Eukaryota > Metazoa > Chordata > Mammalia > Artiodactyla > Delphinidae > Pseudorca > Pseudorca crassidens. The sequence continues at coordinate 80,953,562 of NC_090298.1, forward strand.
GTCCAGAGAAGTTCAGTTACATGCCTGAAGTCACAGTCTGTTACTATTATTATTTTTTAAAATATACTACTCTACACCTTAAGAAGGAGCAATAGAAAGAGGAATAATGGGGTATCATGTTTTACTGATGCAGTAAAGGAGTAAACACTTTGGAGTTGGGTAGATGAACATATAATCTTCACACTTGCTGGATGAGAGATCCTCACTTTTTTTTTTTTTCCAATCTATTAAATGCAATGACATTTGCTTGAAAGGACAGTTGTGAGGCAGTACATGGGAACTTTCTGAGAAAATGATGGTTGGGCTGCAGGGATATTGAATAATATCCTCCGAACTGAGAAGGAACTCTGAGACTAAAAAACAAAGCAGGCAACTCCCTAAAGTGCAATTATGAAGTTTATTTTGGGTAATTTACATACAGGCAGGATTGGTGGATGATGATCCAGAGGCTTTGGCAGCTGCACTACACACTGCCTAAAGGGGTACAGGGGAATTTAAAGGGGCCAAAGCTAAAGATAGAATCTGACTACTAGGGGAGAAGCGCCAATGGGAACTGGGGTTTTTTCCTCCCCCTGGGGTCTCATGACCATTATTTCTCACAGACGATTAACCATCTGCTTTAGAAAAAGGCATTCTTCCAGTTTTCATACCAGATGAAAGCAAGGGTGAACATTTATAGGGGACTTAGCTGGCTTGGGCACATTCCTTGTGAGTAGGCTAAAGCTCAGTCAAAGCAGAAAGGAGAAGGGGTGGGAATGTGAGCCTAAGATGGAGCTGACAAGATGGAGTCAGTGTGGTTCAGCCACACAGTGATAAACTGTTCAACTGGCAGCTTGGCTGTAATGTTCTGTAAAATCTTTGCAAACCAACTTTCAATCTTAAAATTACCTCATAAAAACAAATTAAAGACAAACAAATGTAGGGATAATAACTAATCATTAGCAGCATTAGGGGGCTCCCACAAAGAATATTTCCTTGTTTGATCTAAGTCATTACACCCGATGAAAGAAAGATTCTTCTACTAAATCAGGAGTATTTTGAACACATAGGAAATGCCTTTCTCTGTATATATAAATATAATTTTTCCCCCATTGGTATACCTAATGGGATTATGTTACTTTTTGATCCATAAGTTACCACAATGAATGTTAATATTCTCTCTCTTTCTCTTTATAAATATAAAATATATAATATATAATATACATGTTATATATATATAATTAAAACTATCATAACATAGAAGAGCCTTTAAGCAAACCCAGACTTCAAAGTTTCAAGCTAAAGCAACATACTTATATTTCAAGTGATAAGTAAATTAAAAGTTTCTTACCACGCTTGATGCTTCCTTAATGCCTGAGGAGAAAGGAAAATAGAAGGGGAAAAATGCTAGCAGAGATTTATAAGGTAGAAAAGGAATAATAAAATGAGAAACAAGTTTTTGGATCTCTACACTAACTGAAGTTAATGTTTGTTCTTTAAATTAGATGAGACCATAAAATCTATTAGGGATTTGGGGAGAAAATAATGATGAAAGGTACTATGAGTAATATTTAGGGATTTAACTGGGCATCTGTATCCTACATGAAGAATATTATCTGAAAGGTATGTCAAAAGCTATATCTTCAAAGGTTTGTTGCAAGATAAGATGAAATGTAATAAAAGGAAAATCTAATGGACCAAATTAAGAAATTGCTGTTAATATCAGATGTCACTCCTAGCATAATGCTTTTAAAAATCCATCTTCTCTCTTCAAGTAAGAGGCTGAGTGAATGTCTTAGAATTTTTTTTTTCCTGTGATTAGACTAACAGTATCTCATAGTGGGCTTAGAAATTACTCACAACTCTGACCATGACTTTTCACTTCACACAAAATTCTTTTCTCAACCAAGTTACTTTTGAAATTGATAATTCATCCTCAGATTCGCCCCATGGTCATGAATCAAGTTAAGTTGAAATCTTGTTACAAAATGCTGTAAACTTATTGTTGAATGAAAAACCTCTCACTGTAAACAAAATATGGCATGACTTAAAAAAAAAAACTAGAAATACTGGGGAAAAAATTTCTGAGTAAAAGGGTAGAGAGATGACTGAACCTCCTTTAATAAAATCCTACCAAAACAAATAAGAATAAGGGGGAAAGACACTAGCAGAAATCCAAAACATATCACTGTATCTTAACAGGAATCTAGAAAGAAGAGTAGGTCTAATGGTAACAAATTAATTCAGTTTTTTTTTCACTGAGAAAGTGTTTATTTCTCCTTTCACTCTGAAGGATATTTTCACTGAATATAGACTCCTACATTGACATGTTTTTTCTTTCAGCACATTAAAGATGTCACTCTCTTTTTTTTTTTGCGGTACGCGGGCCTCCCACTGTTGTGGCCTCTCCCGTTGCGGAGCACAGGCTCCAGACGCGCAGGCCCAGCGGCCATGGCTCATGGGCCCAGCTGCTCCATGGCATGTGGGATCCTCCTGGACTGGAGCATGAACCTGTGTCCCCTGCATCGGCAGGCGGACTCTCAACCACTGCACCACCAGGGAAGCCCTCTCTTGTCTTCTTCTTTGCACAATTTCTGATGGAAAGGACTGTTCTATTCTTATCCTTCTCCTGTAAGTAATATTTTTTTGCTCTTGCTGCTTTCAAGATTTTTTCTTTGTCATTGGTTTTCAACAGTTTGAATACAATATGCATAGGTTTGTTTTTTCTTGGTATTTATCCTGCTCAGTGTTCTCTGAGTTTCTTGGATTTGTAGTTTAGTGTCTTTGACTAACTTTACAACATTCTCAGCCTTCCTTTTTTCTGTACTGTTTTCTTTTTATTCTGCTTCTGAGGTTCTAATACACATATATTGACTCTAATATTCTCACTTGCTCTGGGATGGTCTCTAGTTGTGTTTGTTTCATTGTTTTCTTTTTTGATCTTTGCATTTCAGTTTTAATAATTCCTACTGATATATTTCCATTTTGACTTATTCTTTCCTCTGCTTATTGGCTCTATTGAGGCAGTCAGAGATATTTTCCATTTCTGTCATCACTTTTTAAAAAATTTCTAGCATTTACATTTTATTCATTCTCGTAGTTCCTATCACCCATGTGATCTTTCTATGATACGTCCTAGCTTATAGGAAGTGAAAATGACTGCTAGAGAGAGGAAGATGAAACCCTGGTAGTTAATATCCTTCAGTGGCCTTGAAAAGATAGTAAGCCATATTCTTGGTATCAGAGGAAGGAAAAAAACTGTATTTCCAAAGAACAGTGATTACTTGACCTGCCTAGTGGTTCTCTGGAAGGCTCTACCCAGATGGCTTATTTTTATTTGACCTCACTTGAACTTGCTCAGTGCTAAGAGCAATACCCAAGAGGTATTTGTCTGACATCATGACTGGCTAAGGAGATTTATAAGAGTTGGGGCAGACACTAGGTTAACCAAAAATCCTAAAAGGGAAAGCTGAAGAAAAAGATGTCCATAGGTGCTTTGAAAACTCTGACATATTCCTGGGAAGCAACATGCATTCATAGTCACACATGTTTTGAGAAAAACATGAGAAGGTCTTAAATTCCCATCTCTGATGAATCTTGAGGCTCTGCACAAGCAGAATATAGAGGCTAAGTCACAGTTTACAATTCCTGGTTGAGTGTTGAACGTGTGTCCCAACACTCACATAGAGCCTCTCACCACAGTTGGGAGACTAATTCCAGAAATTTAAGGAAATCGTTATTTAGTCATTTTCTGACCACTAAGCAAAACCAGTATAGAGTTTTGTGGCCCTACATCACAAAGAAACAGACTTTAAAAATTAGTTCAGAAATGTCAGTAACCCAATAAGAACAACACAAGCAAGTAGCAACAACAAAAAACTCTGGGAGAAGGAGTATCTGATTATATTGTTCATTTTTCATCAAAACATTATGATAAACTCACACACAAAAAATGGAAGTATGACCCCCACAAAGGAAAAAAAAACTGATAGAATTTGTTGGTTTTTTGACAAATTTGAGAAAGCCCAGATGTAGGAGATTCTAGACTTAGACTTTAAATTAGCTATTTTAAATATGTGCAAAGAGCTAAAGTAGACTATGTCTAAATAACTAAAGGAACATATAAGAATGCTGTCTCAACAAATATAGAATATCAACAGAGATAGAAATAATAAAAAGAGATTGAATAAAAATCCTGTGGTTGAAAATTAAAATGACAAATTCAGTAAAAGGATCAACAGCATATTTGTGCAGGCAGAGAATGAATTGGTAAACTTGAGAAAAGATCAATTTAGATTATCCCATCTGACGAACAGGAAAAAAATGAAAAACAGTGAATGGTGCCTCATAGACCTGTGGGACACCAACAAATTTACCAATATCAAGTGTACCAAGTAACAGAGCTGAAGGCAGAGACATTTTAACAATAATATTTGGAGACTTCAATACCATAGTTTCAATAATAAATAGAACAACTAGACAGAAGATATCAAGAAAATGTCAATAGAAGACTTGAACAACTTTATAAGCCAACTAGAAATAACAGACACTCCACCCAAAAAGAGAGTATACGTTCCTCTCATGTGCTTATGGAATATTTTCTAGGACAGACTACAGTTGCTCCTTGAATGTATGGGTTTGAACTGTGCAGGTCCACGTTTATGCAGATTTTTTCAATAGTAAATATTACACAGTACTACACAATGTGTGATTGGTTGAATCCACAGATGTGGAACTGCAACTATGGAGGAAACATAGATACAGAGAACAGTAGACACAAAGGACGATAAGTTATACTTGGATTTTTGACACAGGAATTGGTTAGGATTGGTGCCCCTAGCCCCCCACATTGTTCACAAGTCAACTGTATATGTTTGTTCAAAAAACAAGCCTCAATAAACTTTAAAGGATTGAAATCATATAAAGTATGTTCTCCAGCCATGTAAAATGAAATTACAAATCAATAACAGAAGGAAATTTAAGACATTCACAAATATGTGGTAATTAAATAACACACTCCTGATTAACCAGAGTCCGGGATTAAATCACAAAGCAATTACAAACTACTTTGTAATGTCAATAATAATTGCATACAATGAAAGAAGTGCTCACATGAAAATTTATAGCTGTTAATTGCCTACAATAAAACAGAAGAAAGATCTCAAATCAATAACCTAATCTTCAACCTTAAGAAATTAGAAAAAGAACTTTAAATCCAAAGCAAGCAGAAGATGTAAGGAGTAAAAATTAGAGAACAAAAAAATAAAATAGAAAGAATATAGAGAAAATCAACAAAAACAAAAGCTGATTCTTTGAAAAGATCCACAAAATTAATAACTTTTTAACTACACTGACCAAGAAAAACGTTTCAAATTGCTAAAATTACGAATGAAAGATGGACAATTACTACAGACTTTACAGAAATAAAAGTGGATTATAAGGAAATACTTTGAACAGATATAGGGCCAGTAATTAGATAACAGTGAGTGCATTTCTAGAAAGACACACACTACCAAACTCAAGTTGAAAAAAAGAATCTGAATAAATAAGAAGTAAACAGACTGAATTAGTAATAAAAAAATTTTGCACTTAGAATTGATTAGGACCAGATGACTTCACTAGTGAACTGAACCAAAGATTTAAAGAGTTAATAGTTACAAAAAATAGTGGAGATGAAGGGACATTTCTTTTTTTTGTTTTTTAACATCTTTATGGGAGTATAATTGCTTTACAATGTTGTGTTAGTTTCTGCTGTATAACAAAGTGAATCAGCTATATATATACATATATCACCATGTCTCCTCCCTCTTGAGTCTCCCTCCCACCCTCCCTATCCCACCCTTCTAGGTGGTCACATAGCACCGAGCTGATCTCCCTGTGCTATGTGGCTGCTTCCCACTAGCTATCTATTTTACATTTGGTAGTGAATATATGTCCATGCCACTCTCTCACTTCATCCCAACGTACCCTTCCCCCTCCCCATACCTTCAAGTCCATTCTCTACATCTACATCTTTAATCCTGTCCTGCCCTAGGTTCTTCAGAACATTTTTTTTTTAGATTCCATATATATGTGTTAGCATACAGTATTTGTTTTCCTCTTTTTGACTTACTTCACTCTGTATGACAGACTCTAGGTCCATCCACCTCACTACAAATAACTCAATTTCATGTCCTTTTACAGCTGAGTAATATTCCATTGTATATATGTGCCACATCTTCTTTATCCATTCATCTGTCGATGGACACTCAAGTTGCTTCCATGTCCTGGCTACTGTAAATAGAGCTGCAGTGAACATTGTGGTACATGACTCTTTTTGAATTATGGTTTTCTCAGGGTATATGCCCAGTAGTGGGATTCCTGGGTCATATGGTAGTTCTACGTTTAGTTTGTTAAGGAATCTCCATACTGTTTTCCATAGTGTCTGTACCAATCTACATTCCCACAAACAGTGAGACAGGGTTCCCTTTTCTCCACACCCTCTCCAGCATTCATTGTTTGTAGATTTTGGGATGATGGCCATTCTGACGGATGTGACATGATATCTCATTGTAGTTTTGATTTGCATTTCTCTAATGATTAATGATGTTGAGCATTCTTTCATATGTCTGTTGGCAATCTGTATTCTTCTTTGGAGAAATGTCTATTTGGGTCTTCTGCTCATTTTTGGATTGGGTTGTTTGTATTTTTCATATTGAGCTGCATGAGCTGCTTGTAAATTTTGGAGATTAATCCTTTGTCAGTTGCTTCATTTGCAAAGATTTTCTCCCATTCTGAGGGTTGTCTTTTCGTTTAGCTTTTGCTCTTCTTGTTTCCTCTGCTGTGCAAAAGCTTTTAAGTTTCATTAGGTCATTTTTTTTTATTTTTGTTTTTATTTCCATTTCTCTAGGAGGTGGGTCAAAAAGGATCTTGCTGTGATTTATGTCATAGAGTGTTCTGCCTATGTTTTCCTCTAAGAGTTTGATGGTGTCTGGCCTTACATTTAGGTCTTTAATCCATTTTGAGTTTGTTCTTGTGTATGGTGTTAGGGAGTGTTCTAATATCATTCTTCTACATGTAGCTGTCCAGTTTTCCCAGCACCACTTATTGAACAGGCTGTCTTTTCTCCACTGTATATTTTTGCCTCATTTATCAAAGATAAAGGTGACCATATGTGTGTGGGTTTATCTCTGGGATTTCTATCCTGTTCCATTGATCTATATATCTGTTTCTGTGCCAGTACTATACTCTCTTGATTACTGTAAGTTTGTAGTATAGTCTGAAGTCAGGGAGCCTGATTGCTCCAGCTCTGACTTTCTTGCTCAAGATTGCTTGTGGTATTCAGGGTCTTTTGTGTTTCCATACAAATTGTGAATTTTTTTGTTCTAGTTCTGTGAAAGATGCCATTGGAAGTTTGATAGGGATTGCATTGAATCTGTAGATTGCTTTGGGTAGTAGAGTCATTTTCACAATGTTGATCCTTCAATCCAAGAACATGGTATATCTCTCCATCTGTTTGTATCGTCTTTAATTTCTTTCATCACTGTCTTACAATTTTCTGCATACAGGTCTTTTGTCTCCTTAGGTAGGTTAATTCCTAGATACTTTATTCTTTTTTGTTACAATGGTAAATGGGAGTATTTTCTTAATTTCACTTTCAGATTTTTCATCATTAGTTTGTAGGAATGCAAGAGATTTCTGTGCATTTATTTTGTATCCTGCTACTTCACCAGATTCATTGGTTAGCTCTAGTAGTTTTCTGGTGGCATCTTTAGGCTTCTCTATGTATAGTATCATGTCATCTGCAAACAGTGACAGCTTTACTTCTTCTTTTCTGATTTGGATTCCTTTTATTTCTTTTTCTTCTCTGATTGCTGTGGCTAAAACTTCCAAAACTATGTTGAATAATAGTGAGAGTGGGCAACCTTGTCTTATTCCTGCTCCTAGTGGAAATGGTTTCAGTTTTTCACCATTGTGGAAGATGTTGGCTGTGGGTTTGTCATATATGGCCTTTATTATGTTGAGGAAAGTTCCCTCTATGCCTACTTTCTGGAGGGTGTTTATCATAAATGCAGAGAAAACTTTCTCTGCATCTATTGAGATAATCATATGTTTTTTCTCCTTCAGTTTGTTAATATGGTGTATCACATTGATTGATTTGCGTATACTGAAGAATCCTTGGATTCCTGGGATAAACCCCACTTGATCATGGTTTGTGATCATTTTCATGTGCTGTTGGATTCTGTTTGCTAGTATTTTGTTGAGGATTTTTGCATCAAGGTTCATCAGTGATATTGGCCTGTAGTTTTCTTTCTTTGTAACATCTTTCTCTGGTTTTGGTTTCAGAGTGATGGTGGCCTCATAGAATGAGTTTGGGAGTGTTGCTCCCTGTGATATATTTTGGAAGAGTTTGAGAAGGATAGGTGTTAGCTGTTCTCTTAATGTTTGGTAGAATTCGTCTTTGAAGCCAACTGGTCCTGGGCTTTTGTTTGTTGGAAAATTTTTAATCCCAGTTTCAATTTCAGTGCTTGTGATTTGTCTGTGCATATCTACTATTTCTTTATGATTCAGTCTTGGAACATTGTGCATTTCTAAGAATTTGTCCATTTCTTACAGGTTTTCCATTTTATTGGCATAGAGTTGCTTGTAGTAATCTCTCATGATCCTTTGTATTTCTGCAGTGTCAGTTGTTACTTCTCCTTTTTCATTTCTAATTCTATTGATTTGAGTCTTCTCCTTTTTTTCTTGATAAGTCTGGCTAATGGTTTATCAATTTTTTTTATTTTCTCAAAGAACCAGGTTTTAGTTTTATTGATCTTATCTATCATTTCCTTCATTTCTTTTTCATTAATTTCTGATATGATCTTTATGATTTCTTTCCTTCTGCTAAATTTGGGGTTTTTTTGTTCTTCTTTCTCTAATTGCTTTAAATGTAAGGTTAGGTTGTTTATTTGAGGTGTTTCCTGTTTCTTAAAGTAGGATTGTATTACTATAAACTTCCCTCTTAGAACTGCTTTTGTTGCATCCCATAGGTTTTGGGTTGTCGTGTTTTCATTGTCATTTGTTTCTAAGTATTTTTTGATATCCTCTTTGGTTTCTTCAATGAACTCTTCGTTATTAAGTAGTGTGTTGTTTAGCCTCTATGTGTTTTTATTTCTTACAGATATTTTCCTGTAATTGATATCTAGTCTCATAGCATTGTGGTCAGAAAAGATACTTGATATGATTTCAATTTTCTTTAATTTACCAAGGCTTGATTTGTGTCCCAGGATATGATCTGTGACCCAAGATATGATCTATCCTGGAGAATGTCCCATGAGCACTTGAGAAGAATGTGTATTCTGTTGTTTTTGAATGGAATGTCCTATAAATATCAATTAAGTCCCTCTTGTTTAATGTATCATTTAAAGCTTGTGTTATCTTATTTATTTTCATCTTGGATGATCTGTCCATTGTGAAAGTGGGGTGTTAAAGTCCCCTACATGATTCTGTTACTGTCAGTTTCCCCTTTTATGGCTGTTAGTAATTGCCTTACGAATTGATGTGCTCCTATGTTGGGTGCATAAATATTTACAATTGTTATATCTTCTTCTTGGATTGATCCCTTGATCATTATGTAATGTCCTTCTTTGTCTCTTGTAATAGTCTTTGTTTTAAAGTCTATTTTGTCTGATATGAGAATTGGTACTCCAGCTTTCTTTTGATTTCCATTTGCATGAAATATCTTTTTCCATCCTCTCACATTCAGTCTGTATGTGTCCCTAGGTCTGAAGTGGGTCTCTTGTAGACAGCATATATATGGGTCTTGTTTTTGTATCCATTCAGCCAATCTATGTCTTTTGGTTGGAGCATTTAATCCATTTACATTTAAGGTAATTATCGATATGTATGTTCCTATTACCATTTTCTTCATTGTTCTGGGTTTATTATTGTAGGTCTTTTCCTTCTCTTGTGTTTCCTGCCTAAATAAGTTCCTTTAGCATTTGTTGTGGAGATGGGTTGGTGGTGCTGAATTCTCTTAGCTTTTGCTCTTCTGTAAATTTTTTAATTTCTCCATCAGATCTGAATGTGATTATTGATGGGTAGAGTAATCTTGGTTGTAGGTTTTTCTCCTTCATCACTTTAAATATGTCCTGCCACTCCCTTCTGGCTTGCAGAATTTCCACTGAAATATCAGCTGATAACCTTATGGGGATTTCCTTATGGGTTATTTCTTGTTTTTCCATTGCTGCTTTTCATATTTTTTCTTTGTATTTAATTTTTGATTGTTTGATTAATATGTGTCTTGGCATGTTTCTCCTTGGTTTTATCCTGTATGGGACTTTCTGTGCTTCCTAGACTTGATTAACTATTTCCTTTCCCATATTAGGGAAGTTTTCAACTATAATCTCTTCATATAATTTCACAGTCACTTTCTTTTTTCTTCTTCTTCTGGGACCCCTATAATTTGAATGTTGGTGCATTTAATTTTGTCCCAGAGTTCTCTGAGACTGTCCTCAATTCTTTTCATTCTTTTTTTCTTTGTTCTGCTCTGCAGTAGTTTTTTCCACTATTTTATCTTCCAGGTCACTTATCCGTTCTTCTGCCTCAGTTTTTCTCCTATTGATCCCTTCTAGAGAATTTTTAATTTCATTTTTTTGTTGTTGTTCATCACTGTTTCTTTGCTCTTTAGTTCTTCTAGGTCCTTGTTAAATGTTTCTTGTATTTTCTCCATTCTATTTCCAAGATTTTGGATCATCTTTCCTATCATTATTCTGAATTCTTTTTCAGGTAGACTGCCTATTTCCTCTTCATTTGTTAGGTCTGGTGGGTTTTTGCCTTGCTCCTTCATCTGTTGTGTGTTTCTCTGTCTTCTCATTTTGCTAACTTACTGTGTTTGGGGTCTCCTTTTTCGCAGACTGCAGGTTCGTAATTCCCGTTGTTTTTGGTGTCTGTCCCCAGTGGCTAAGGTTGGTTCAGTGTGTTGTGTAGGCTTCCTGGTGGAGGGGACTGGTGCCTGTGTTCTGGTGGATGAGGTCCAGGTCTGGTGGTGTGTTTTGCAGTGTCTGTGGCCTTATTATGATTTTAGGCAGCCTCTGTGCTAATGGATGGGATTGTGTTCCTGCCTTGCTATTTGACTGGCATAGGGGGTCCAGCCCTGTAGCTTGCTGGTCGTTGAGTGAAGCTGGGTCTTGGCGTTGAGATGGAAATCTCTGGGAGATTTTCGCCGTTTGCTATTATGAGGAGCTGGGAGGTCTCTTGTGGACCAATGTCCTGAACCTGGCTCTCCCACCTCAGTGGCACAGCCCTGACTCCTGGCTGGAGCACCAAGAGCCTGTCCTCCATACGGCTCAGAATAAAAGGGAGGAAAAAAAGAAGGAAATAATGAAGAGATAAAATAAATAAAGTCCTTAAAATAATTATTAAGAAAAAAATTTAAGTAAAAAAAAAGAAAAAACGGACAGACAGAACCCTAGGACAAATGATAAAACCAAAGCTATACAGACAAAATCACACACAGAAGCATACACATAAACACTCGCTAAAGGAGAAAAAGGGGGAAAATATATATATATATATATATATATATATATATATATATATATATATATATATATATATATCATTGCTCCCAAAGTCCACCTCCTCAATTTGGGATGATCCATTATCTATTCAGGCATTCCACAGATGCAGGGTACATGAAGTTGATTGTGGAGATTTAATCCACTGCTCCTGAGGCTGCTGGGAGAGATTTCCCTTTCTCTTCTTTGTTCACACAGCTCCCGTGGTTCAGCTTTGGATTTGGACCCGCAGCTAAGTTTAGGTCGTCTGAGGGCATCTGTTCTTTGCTTAGACAGGACTGAGTTAAAGGAGCAGCTGATTGGGGGGTCTGGCTCGCTCAAGCCTGGGGGAAGGAGGTGTACTGAGTGTCATGTGAGCCTGAGGCAGCAGAGGCCAGCATGACGTTGCACCAGCCTTACGCGCACCCTGCGTTCTCCTGCGGAAGTTGTCCCTGGATCACGGCAGGCTGCACAGGCTCCTGGGAGGGGAGGTGTGGATAGTGACCTGTGCTTGCACACAGGCTTCTTGGTGGCTGTAGCAGCAGCCTTAGCGTCTCATGCCCGTCTCTGGGGTCCGCGCTGATAGCCATGGCTCGTGCCCATCTCCGGATCTCCTTTAAGTGGTGCTCTTAATCCCCTCTCCTCGCGCACCAGGAAACAAAGAGGCAAGAAAAAGTCTCTTGCCACTTTGGCAGCTCCAGCCTTTTTTCTGAACTCCCTCCTGGCTAGCTGTGGCACACTAGCCCCCTTCAGGCTGTGTTCTCGCCGCCAACCCCAGTCCTCTCCCTGGGATCCAACCTCCGAAGCCTGAGCCTCAGCTCCCAGCCCCTTCTCGTCTCGGCGGGTGAGCAGACAAGCCTCTCAGGCTGGTGAGTGCTGGTCAGCACTGATCCTCTGTGTGGGAATCTCTCCGCTTTGCTCTCTGCACCCCTGTTGCTGTGCTCTCCTCCGTGGCTCACGGAGCTTCCCCCCTCTGCCACCCACAGTCTCTACCTGGGAAGGGACTTCCTAGTGTGTGGAAACCTTTCCTCCTTCACAGCTCCCTCCCACTGGTGCAGGTCCTGTCCCTATTGTTTTGTCTCTGTTTTTTCTTTTTTCTTTTGCCCTACCCAGGTACGTAGGGAGTTTCTTGCCTTTTGGGAGGTCTGAGGTCTTCTACCAGCATTCAGTAGGTGTTCTGTTTGAGTTCTTCCACGTGTAGATGTCTTTCTGATGTATTTGTGGGGAGGAAGGTGATCTCCGCATCTTACTCTTCCGCCATCTTGAAGCTCTTCCTCCCTTTTTTCTTGATGAGTCTGGCTGATGGTTTATAAATGTTGTTTATCTTCTCAAAGAACCAGCTTTTATTTTTGTTGATCTTTGCTATTGTTTCCTTCATTTCTTTTTCATTTATTTCTGATTTTTATGATTTCTTTCCTTCAGCTATCTTTGGGGTTATTTTTTTCTTCTTTCTCTAATTGCTTTAGATGCAAGGTTAGGTTTTTTATTTGAGATGTTTCTTGTTTCTTGAGATAGGATTGTATTGTTACAAACTTCTGTCTTAGAACTGCTTTTGCTACATTCCATAGGTTTTGGGTTGTTGTGTTTTCATTGTCATTTGTTTCTAGGTGTTTCTTGATTTCCTTTTTGATTTCTTCAGTGATCTCTTGGTTATTATGTAGTGTATTTTTTAGCCTCCATGTGTTTGTATTTTTTACAGATTTTTTGCTGTAATTGATATCTAGTCTCTCAGTGTTGTGGTCTGAAAAGATACCTGATACAATTTCAATTTTATTAAATTTACCAAGGTTTGATTTGTGACCCAAGATATGATCTATACTGGAAAATGTCCCATGAGCACTTGAGAAGAAAGTGTATTCTGTTGTTTTTGGATGGAATGTCCTATAAATATCAATTAAGTCCATCTTGTTTAATGTATCATTTAAAGCTTGTGTTTCCTTATTTCTTTTCATTTTGGATGATCTGCCCATTGGTGAAAGTAGGGTGTTAAAGTCCCCTACTATGACTTTGTTACCATCAATTTCCCCTTTTATGGTTGTTAGGAGCACATGAGTACATAAGACAGATGCTATTTTGGGTGCATAAATATTTACAATTGTTATATCTTCTTCTTGGATTGATCCCTTGATCATTATGTAGTGTCCTTCTTTGTCTCTTGTAATAGTCTATATTTTAAAGTCTGTTTTGTCTGATATGAGAATTGCTACTCCAGCTTTCTTTTGATTTCCATTTGCATGGAATATCTTTTTCCAGCCCCTCACTTTCAGTCTGTTTGTGTCCCTAGGTCTGAAGTGAGTCTCTTGTAGACAGCATATATATGGGTCTTGTTTTTGTATCCATTCAGCCAGTTCAAGTCTTTTGGTTGGTGCATGTAATCCATTTACATTTAAGGTAATTATTGATATGTATGTTCCTATTACCATTTTCTTAATTGTTTTGGGTTTGTTACTATAGGTCTTTTACTTCTCTTGTGTTTCCTGCCTAGGGAAGTTGCTTTAGCATTTGTTGTAAGGCTGGTTTTGTTGTGCTGAACTCTCTTAGCTTTCGCTTGTTTGTAAAAGTTTTAGTTTCTTTCATTATCTCAGTGGAAAGCCTAACAATGTCGATGGTTGCCAATATACAGTAACATTTTCCTATTTATCTACTCAGTTTCAGAAAAGGTCAGATTGAATTTATAACAGTGGTTGGGCTGCTGTAGATATATCACTAGAGGGAGAAAATATAGTCTTTGAAATGATTTTACCACCAGCCAAGAAGAACAAACAGAAATGTTAATTATGACGGAAAGAGTGACTGCTGTTAGATAATAAGCCCTAAAAAGTTTTGCAGTCCTAATTTTACTTAGGAAATAAAAGGAAGAAATGCAGATACACAGATAATACTATTTTTTGATAGAAAATTGAATTTTCTCCTTTTATTTTATAAATATACCCATGACATTGTTGGTTAAACTAATAAACATTTAGACTAGACTTTTGTTTTGAAAATTCAGTTTTCTTTCTGTTACATTTAAACATTTGAATAGCTTAGAAAATTACAAGCTAGTCAGTGAGTGTGATGGAAAAGAAATCACCTGGTGTTTTCCAACAGGGACACCAGTCATGCTTCTCCTTTTAACATGCTTTTTAATGTGCAAGGGACTTATTCTTGCAGCAAAGAGGGTTTATATATAAAATGAAGCTCTTGGACTAGGTGATATCTAAGATACTGTAAACTTTAAACTTGACTACATGGTTTCCTTTCTACTTTCTACAGTGCTAAAAAATAAAAAACCTGGTAACTTTTCCATTTCTCTGGTCAAGACTAATTGAAATAGTCCATAAACATTTTCAAGTTGAAAGATCATCATTTATCAAAGTGATATAGTTCACTATTTTCAGGTTTCTCTGATCTGTTGTTAGAAGGAACATTTTATACCCAGTGTGATGTGGCACTTACCTAGAAGGTATCAAAACTGAATGTAGTATTTTTTTTTTTTTTTTACAATTGACTCTAACAGAGGAAGGAGATAAGGGACCATCACCAGACCCTTACTGAACTGAACTTAAATAAAGACTCTTTCCTAAACAATGAGCAATGGAACTTATTTTAATAAATTGAGTACAGGCCTATTAGGAAGATTCATTTTTGATACTAATTAGCATACCAAAGATGAACTCCCCTTTCTTGCACTTAAAAATTCCTAATTATACCTCTCATCAAACCAGTCACTTTTCTCCTTGTCATGGGTTTCCTTCCCTTGATAATTAATAGACTTAGCTCTGTGTATATGTTTTGTTGTTTTGTTTTGAGCTTCAGTAGTCTTTTACACTTTAACAATCTGAAGTTTCCACCTAGATTTCCTTCATGAGCCTCCCTTACAAGTGGTGTGCCACCTGCCCACAGAAATGAACAAAGCTAGCTTTCATCTGGCCTTTTTGTGCTCAGGTTGGTCTTCTGGTTGTCCCATACTATGTGTGAGTCTCACAGAGGAAACTGCAGCCTCCTGTGAGATTTTGTTTTAACTCTCTAAGAAATTTTTTACTTTCTCTAAACTTTGTTTTGATTAGTTGTCTATTTTAGATTTGGGGAGAGAAGACAAGCTATTGCTGTCTTTTTCAGGATTTATTTAATTCTGTTTTTCAGCTGTAAAATAAAACTTTGTGTCTATTCTATGTGAACCCTGGTACTGCCCTCCTCCCTCAATGGAAACCATTTTAATTTCACAATGGTTAGCCTTTTCAGTTGCTTATAAAATTTATCATTATATATATATTGTGGGAATATCTAGTCAATAGGAAAGATTCAACACAAAATGGGAGTGAATTAATACATCAGATTATAAAGTTTCTCAAATTCTTCAGAAACTCCAAGGTTAATTGGTTTATAGACACTTCTGAATACTTAGATATTTTTAGAATAATGTTTCGCTTTTCTGAGGGAAAGCTATTTAGACAGCAATTCTAAAAAAAGAAGTTTATCATTATTTGCTTACAAAATTAAAAGGAATGAAGCTTTTTCATGTTTTTAAATAAAGTGTTGATATTGTTTTACAAATATAAAAATGGGAAAATTTGTATATGATATTTCAAGTAAAGTGAATCATTTAAATTAGACTATTTTGATAATAAGATTTTGCCCTGGTTTTGTCATAGTATAAAAATGTAGGTATTACATTTTTATACTATGTACTAAAATGTATTGTACTAATCTAGTTAGTACAATACTTGCTTTACTGTCTTGTAGAAAACATAATTAATCAAAACTTCCTAACTCTCTATAATAAGTTTACTGGCCTTAGGCTACTTTACTTTCATAGATGTTAAAGATTAACATAAGATTACATTAACAATGAAGAATGTAAATTATGCACCCAAATAAATTGCATTACAATATCCATGTCTTCATAAAATGGATTATTCTGGTAGCTTCAGACATTGTACAACTTATACTAAACTACAGAGATTCTCTAATGAAATTACTTATACCAAATGACATATTTTGTAGGATGGTTTTTATATCAACAATAAATGAATTGTTCTTTAAGGATGACTTACACCTAATTTCTGAGATTTCTATTTGGCTTTGAAAACTTGGAAGATCTTACTGAATATTTTTAATTAAAAAGAAAACTTAAAAAAAAAATTCCTAAAGTAGAGAGAACAAATGTTTAGGGGTTTTATGCAATAGTTTATTATGTTCTTTCCTATGTTTTAACTATTTTTTTCTTTGTTAAAATTTATTTTTATTTATTTTTTTATTATAGTAGGAACATGTAACATGAGATCTACCTTCTTAACAATTTTTTACGTGTGTAATACAGTATTGTTAACTAGAGGCACAATGTTGTACAGCAGATGTCTACAGCTTATTCATCTTGCAAAAGTGAAACTTTATATCCATTGAACAGCAAGTCCCCAGTTCCCCCTCCCCCCAAGCCCTGGTAACCACCATTCTAGTCTCTGTTTCCATGAGTGACTACTTTAGTTTCGTCCTGTAACCCGAACCCTGCAGCCTTCTATGACTGGCTAATTTCATGCAGCGTAATATCCTCCATTTAATACATGTTGTTGCATGCGGCAGGATTTCCTTCTTTTTTTTTTTTTTGTGGTACGCGGGCCTCTCACTGTTGTGGCCTCTCCCGTTGCGGAGCACAGGCTCCGAACGCGCAGGCCCAGCAACCATGGCTCACGGGCCCAGCTGCTCCGCGGCATGTAGGATCATCCCAGACCGGGGCACGAACCCGTGTCCCCTGCATCAGCAGGCGGACTCTCAACCACTGTGCCACCAGAAAAGCCCAGGATTTCCTTCTTTTTTAAGACCAATTAAGAATAATAAGAAAATTAAGAATAATATTTGACTGTATGTATATACCAAATAATCGTTATTCATAAATCTGTTGAAAGACCTTTAGGTTGTCTCCACATCTTGGGTATTGTGGATAATGCTGCAATGAACATGAATGTGTGCGTATCACTTTGAGATCCTGATTTCATTCTTTTGGATATATTCACAGAACTGAGGTTGCTGGATCATATATTAGTTCTAGTTTAAATTTTTTGATTAATACCATTTTTCACAGTGGCTGCACCATTTACATTCCCACCAACAGTGCACAAGCATTTCCTTTTCTCCACATACTTTCCAAAGCTTGTTATTTCTTTTCTTTTTATAATAGCCATCCTAATAGGTCTAAAACTAAAATATCTCAAATTTTTTCCATATAGATATGTTCCCATGAGAACACAAAATCTCTGTTGGAGAAATGTATTCACTGTATTTAGGCACCAATTAGAAACGACAATGTTTTTATCAAGAATACAGTTTTGAGACAAATATGTGGCCTTATGTCTTTTACCATCACCTGTTTTTTTTAAATTGGTGTATAGTTGCTTTACAATGTTGGGTTAGTTTCTGCTGTACAGCAGAGTGAATCAGCTATACATATACATATATCCCCGCTTTTTTGGCTTTCCTTCCCATTTAGGTCACCACAGAGCACTGAATAGAGTTCCCTGTGCTATACAGCAAGTTCTCATCAGTTATCTATTTCATGCACAGTAGTGTATATATGTCAATCTAATTAAGAATTGAAGAACTATCAATTTTTAATGAATGCATTGTGTTATTATCAATAAAATATCCTAAATTGCTACTTGTGACAGTATATGAAATTAATAGAAGTATAATTGTGCTTTTTACAGGACCACCTTCAAACCATTAAAATGAAGAGATTTAAATAGGTGTACTGGAAGAGGTAACACCAAAGTACACAAATAAACTGTGCTGTTTCAAATTGGCTTTCACTTCAAACCCCCAATTAAACAAACAAAAACTTTTCTCGTGAGGTAGAATTATTTAGCTATAGATAAATCTCTGTTTCTCTCAGAGATCTTGTATTCATTTTTTAATAGACAAATTTTTAGAGCAGTTTTAGTTTCACAGAAAAACTGAGCAGAAAGTATAGAGAGTTCCCTCATACCTCCTGCTCCTATGCACACATGGCCTCCTGCATCATGAACATCCCCTACCAGAGGGGCACGTTGGCTACAATCAATAAACCTACACTGACACAGCATTATCACCCAAAGTCTATAGTTTACATTAGATTTCACTCTTGGTGTTGTATGTCTTTGGATTTGACAAATGTATAATGACATGTATTGATTACTATAATGTCATACAGAATAGTTTCACTGACCTAAAAGTCCTCTGTGCTCCACCTATTTATCTATCTCTCCCCACAACCTGTGGCAACCACTGATCCTTTTACTATCTTCATAGTTCTGCCTTATCTAGAATGTCAAATAGGTGAAATCATACATTATATTGCCTTTTCTGATTGACTTTTCATTTAATAATATGATTTACGTATTGTCTTTTCATGGCTCGGTATCTCATTCCTTGGTATCTCATGTCTTTTCATGGCTTGATATCTCATTCCTTTTTAGTGCCAAATGATGTTCCACTGTCTGGGTGTACCACAGTTTATTTATCCGTTCACCTATTGGACATTTTTCTTGCTTCCTAGTTTTAGCAATCATGAATAAAGCTGCTATAAACATCTGTGGGCAGGTTCTTGGGGAGAAATAAGTAAGTTTTCAACCCATTTGGGTAAATGCCAAGAAGCACGACTGTTGGATATGGTTAAGAGTATGCTTAGTCTTTAAGAAACTGCTAAACTATCTTCCGAAGTGGCTGTACCATTTTGATTTCCCACCAGCAATGAATGAGAGTTCCTGTTGCTGCCCATCTTAGCCAATATTTAGTGTTGTAAGTGTTTTTGCCAGGTATGTAGTGTTATCTCATGACTGTTTTGATATACAGTCATGCATATGATGTTGAGTCTCTCTTCACATGCTTAATCTTCATCTGTATATCTTCTTTGCCGAGACATCTATTCAGATCTTTTGCTCATCTTTTAATTGGTTTGTTCATTTTTTATTATTTAGCTTTAAGTGTTCTTTGCATATTTTGGATAACAGTCCTTCGTTAAATATAGCCTTTGCAAATATCTCCTCTGAACCTGTGGCTTGACTTCTCATTCTCTTGACTTGTATCCAATTTTGACCTTCGTTAAAACAGCAAACTGGGGCCACATGTGAATCAGTGTTATACAAAGCACTTGTCTAAATGTCTGTTCATTCTAGAATATTAACTCTAGTGTCAGATATGGTTTAATTCTAATCCCACATTTTCTACTTACTAAATGTGTGACCTTTGGATTTTTACTATTAAGACCTTTTAACATTTATCTCATCATATGATTTTCCAGGAGAATGAAATAGCATATGTGTTATGAAAATTCTGTCAGAACATAAGGAACTGAACACTATGTGCAGATACACTAATGATATGGTATTAAAAGAATACATGAGCAATTCATTAAATAGTGCATTCTCAGCTTCAGCTCAGTCAGATCTCATAGAGACTGTCATTCTATTAAGAAACTGTATGATCATTTAGGATACAGTAGCTACACATTATTTGCTAGTCTAGTACGTACTTCATTGCACCATAATGGCTTCTCCTGCATTCTCTATTTGTGTTGTTCAGCTTCTCATCTTGCCATTAACTGCACTCTATCCCTGCATGTTTTATACAAAACTCTTCAAAACAGAAGGACTGATTAGTTTGCTTAGCAGAGGATATTCACCAGCATAAGTATTAGATTGCTGTTTGATGACTTTGGGCCAGATATCCATTCCATGCCCAATCAGCAGTTTGCAAGGACAGAGCCTTGTATTCAGCCTTTCAAGGAAGAAATACTCTTCCAATTAAAAAAAAAAAAAATATATATATATATATATATATACACACACACACACACACATCTTTAAAATACATATATATGTAATGTATATAATATAAAATTTATGTATAAAATATGTCACTTTGTCCTGCTATACCTCTAATATACCCCTGAACATTTTAATCACTGCATTTCAATCATATGTCTTTCTATCTGAAATCAGCAAACATGTCCCTTCCCTGGATCTTTGGTTTTGTCTTTTTCTTTGCTGAGAACACTTGGTTTCTTGATATTTTCATAATTGGTCCCATCTAATAATTCACAACCCACCTTAAATATACATCCTAAAGCATGAGACTTGCCCTGGCCAACCATCTAAGGTCACTCTCTATTCAATTACTGTGTTTTATTTTCTCCATATTATGCATCACTGTCTAAAATTGCTTTATTTTTCTGTTTGTTGTCATATTGGAATATGAGCACCATCAAGGTCTGGGCTATGTCGGCTTCATCACACTCAGTCACTAGCACCACACATTGGCTAGGACAGGGCAGGTGCCTGTTAGATTATTTTGAATACATAAATAGTTTATTTGTTTAGAACAAAATCCCCTCAGCCAGATAAAGTATGGCAAACTCCTTGGCACTACACAAGTATAAAAAGTGGTCCTAACAAATGCTCCCCAAAATATAATATATGAAAATGTCATATATATATATATATATATATATTTATTTATTTATTTATTTTTGGCTGTGTTGGGTCTTTGTTTCTGTGTGAGGGCTTTCTCTTGTTGTGGCAAGTGGGGGCCAGTCTTCATCGCATGCGCGGGCCTCTCACTATCATGGCCTCTCTTGTTGAGGAGCACAGGCTCCAGACGCGCAGGCTCAGTAGTTGTGGCTCACGGGCCTAGTTGCTCCGTGGCATGTGGGATCTTCCCAGACCAGGGCTCGAACCCATGTCCCCAGGATTAGCAGGCAGATTCTCAACCACTGCGCCACCAGGGAAGCCCCAAAAAATGTCATATATTTTTAAAATTTCCTGAAACAAGACTTACATATATTCATTGTGCAGAGG